>NW_012139191.1:1133582-1176100 GCF_000956105.1 Propithecus coquereli | reverse complement strand
ATTTCATTTTGGATTGCATCATCAGAGATGAGTTGAACACAAACTCCAAGTTGCTATTTTCATCCAAGAGAAAGGGGCAGTCTCCCTACATGTTTTTATTCACACACCAGCCATATACAGTACCTGACCCAGTCCCATAGGGGTAACTACATTTGGAGCCACACTTTTCGACCTCTAATTTAAGAAACTTCTTACTTTTGAATGCTGGTAGTTTTTTGTTATTTTTATAGGTATTCCCCCAAATCAGTATCCTTAAAACTCCTTATGATGGATAATTTTAAACATACACAAAGAAGACAGACTGGTACAACGAACTCTCATCACCCAGATTCAACAGTTATCAGCTCAAGATAACCCTTGTTTCGTTTGCACCCTCACCCACTTCCTGCCCTCTTGTACTGTGTTGAAGCAAATCCTGCCATCTTACCATTTTCAGGCACAATTATCTCAATACGTAACTCTAAAAGACAAGGATTCTTTTAAAAATAAAGCCCCTTCATAGTTCCATTTTTGCACTTAAACATTAATAATAATTTCCTACTATCAACAAATAGAGTCAGTAATTTAAAACAATCAGTTTTTTGAGGAAAATTTCCATTTTGCACCATAGCGAAGACAATGCGGTTTGCTACTCTGTAAGGAGGGTGCGGGTTAAAACAAGTACATAGGCAGCAAAGGGAAATGTGATCGTTTCTGTATGAGTGAGAACTCTTTGAGTGCAGGTCAGAGCTGGATGCAGCAACAATAAAAGACTCTTTATTCCAATAATAGTGGAATGTCTCACGGAATGGAAGCTCAGGACCTCAGCTGGGCCTCGGGAGGGGGACTAAAATGGGTGACGGAATGGAGTCACCACGGGACGCCCTCTCCATGACACAGCCTGCTTCTCTCTCGTCTAGACTTCTGTATGACTCATTCCTCCTGAGCAGAGGAAAGCAATGCTAACGCCCCTGCCTGAGCTTTTCCTACTTCTCTGCAGTAGAAACCAGCGCTCACCAAGAGGGGACTATCTTACTGCAGACTTCCGGGAAAAGCGGCTCTGATTGGGCACTTTGGGTTACGTGTCCACTCCTGGTCCAATCAACAGTGACTGAGGGGGTGCAGTCACATGTTACAAATATGGCTGCCAAAGGCTTACCTGTGGGTTTGGGCGAGTGGTGAGATCTCCCAGAGGAAGGCAAGGGCCACCACTCAAGGGTTGGGCTGCTGCCAAGGAGGAGAGAAAGCAGAAGTATCTCTGGAGCTAAAGTCTCAAGAGCACAGTGGACCACTATGTGCAGGATCTGGCAGGCAGGAGGACGTCCCTCTCTTTCCACGTGACAACAGAGCAGGTGGCCTCACTAAGGTTCTGTCCTGGGCTTGGTTGTCAAATTTAACCAAGTCTGTGCTTTCGTCCCCCTCAACAGGGATTTAGAATCAAGAATCCCCTGCAGGTTCCTCTGCAGTGATCCCAAAATGAGAACCACCCTACAGGCCAGTGGGCAAAGGCTTAATCTGCCTCTATTATAGTCTTGTCTCATTGAGGGGCCCATAGGACCAAACAGGGATGGGAGAGAAACCCCATTAAAAATTGTCTCCAGTTCACCATGAGTGGACTCCAGTGCCTGAAAGCAAGGCTGTAAGGCAGGTGAGAATGAAGGCACAGTGTGATGAGATGTGGCCATGAGACAAAGTTAGAGGCTTGCGAGTAAGTAAAACTAAATTCAGCCGAGGTGCCTAAACAGCAAAGACTGACCAGATACCTTCATCTTCTCTGTTTCTGGAGCCCAGTGTTCCTTAAGCTGTGTGTTGAGGACTGTCAGCATAAGAATCACCTTGAGAGCTTGTTAAAGATTCAGACTCCGGCCCTTGTTCCCAGACATTCAATTCCACAGCCTTGGAGGCCCGGCCTGGGAATCTGCCTTTTTATTATAACAAGTCAGGAGATGTTGATGCACGCCCAAGTTTGAGAACCACTTGCTGTGGACAGAAGCACTAGTCAGGTTGACCCCAAAATGTTCCATTTATTCTTTTGCCTCTAAGCAAGATGAAATTTCCTAAAATAATTTCCCCACATTTCTGCGGTGACGGTGATGTGTATAGCCAGCATTCCACAGTTGTTAGTGAAGGCATTTAAGTCTACACCCTAAATACCTTTCCTCATTCTGGGAGCTGCCCCAAACAGCTGCCTAGGTCAGGAAAAGCCCACAAAGCTCTCTTTGGTTCCCAATCATGCCACCATCCCTCCAAATTAGGGAAATGCTTTGTTTGTTTCCCTCCATTTCATATTTTCTTATTATTGGACTCGGCATTAGTACTATGAACTGACTAATATAATTATAATTACGTTTAGAAATTGTAAATTCTAATTTTTGCAACGTCGCTAAGCCTGGTTGATACAATGGTATCTGGATTTGTACCTCCAAGCACCCCTGCTCAGCAAAGGGGCTCCCACACTTGGAAAGTGCGATGGCTGCAATGAATATTACAGGCGAGGCCACCGGTTTGTGCAGTCTCAGGCTGGTCTTGAAAGGATCCTTTCTTTTAATTGCTTTTTTAAAAAACAGCTTTATCGAGGTATAATTTACGTACCATAGAAGTCACCCATTGTAAGGGTACAGTTTGATGAGTTTTAATGAACTGATACACTCACGAACCATCACCATCGTGCAGTTTTCCGATACTCCCATCTGTCCTGAAAGTTCCTCTTGCCCATTTGCAGCCCCTCCTGCTCCCACCCGCAGCTCCAGGCAACCACTGATCTATTCTATGTATCTATAGTTTAGCCTTTTCTAGAAATTTCCTATAAATGGAATCATCCAATATGTAGTCTTTTGTGTCTGACTTCTCTCACTTAGCAAATGTCTGAGGTTCATCCATGCTGTCGCGTAGATCAGTAGTTTGTTCCTTTTTATAGCAGCGGAGTATTCCATTGGGTGGATCCTTCTAATGTCTTGATTTGCTCTCTTAACTCTCTGAAACAAAACAAAATGTTTTCACATTGGTGTGGCTGGATATTTCCTATGACTAGAAATTCCAAACCTAGACTATTTCTTGCTGTTTCGGTGTTATAAGTTGAGAGGAAACCTGCATAGCATTTCGATTGTGTAGGCTGGCAGAAAAGAGAAGAGGATAGTTTTCTCAGCATGACTGTTAGGTTCAACACTCAGCTCATCTTCTTAGCTTTCAATTAATGATAACTATTTTTCAGTGAAAAATCATTGCACATCTTTTTAAAAAGATACTGCTTATGCAACACGCTAGTGGCACGTATCAGGTAACCATTATAACATTAAGGCTATGCCTATGAGCTTAATCATAATTTTATATGTATTTTACCATAAGAAGATTGATGTAAAACTAAGTAACCTATTGCAAACACAACTGTCTGTGGCACTCATTTTTTACAATTACCTTAATTCTCGGGTTCAGAGTACTGGACTGCAGCTCCTAAACCTGGTGAAAATTTGATATTCTGTGAATGTTCTCCATGCATCTATTTCAGAATGGCTGTCCTCTGGTTCAAATATCTTTGTATGCATATTGCTTTGGAAACACTTTCTCGGCTTCCGAGGCATTCTCCAAACACTTCCTGACATAGCCAGCATTCCAGGGTATTTGCAGAAGAGCAGCGGCTCCTCTCCCCACAATCCATTTCCGGCTGCACAGCTGAGAGGCCCAAAGAGGAAAGAGCATCTAGTGGCTTAGCGAATTTAGTTCAGTGGGCCCTGGAGTTCTTTATTTTTAACAGCGTGATTAAATAATATTTCTGACAGCACAGGAAATTAGACACATGTCTATTAAGTGCTTCTTTTGAAAAAGGCATAATGCCAGGGTATAAAGCAAAGATTTATATGTTTCATTCATTAAAAAGAAATCTCAGCACCAACTACGTGTTGGGTGCTGTAGATGAGACAAAGTTGGGTAATTCTCATCTTCAAGGAATTTACAACCTGCAAGAGAAGATATGATTTTGGCGTTATTCCGTAGGTGATCTGTGTATTGCTAATGAGCTTTGGAAGCCTAAATGTTCTTTTGTTGGTTTGGTTTGGCTTGGCTTGGTAGAAAAATGCTTTCTGCATTATTCTGGAGATAGAAATCTTTTGCTTCACCAGAATATTACTTTCTTTCCAATCAGAAGAGAGTGAGTTAGCCCAGTGCAATTGTTTTCTGAGGGGGATCTAAGATCTAAGCACCTCTGCAGCTTATGGGGAGATCTTTCACTTTAACCTTGTGATATGAAACTTCTGTGACCAAGATAAAAAGAATACAGAGTGTTAAAAAGAACTCCGACCCAGGAGTCAGAAAACCTGGGTGCTGAGTCTGTCTTGGCTGCTAATTAGCAGGGTGACCTTTTGCACTACTTTGGCTTCCCTGAGACTTAGTTGTTTCATCTAGAGAAGGTGGACACTTGTGTCAGTAAATTCTTAGGTTCCTTTCAGTGAAAAAATTCCGGAAAGCCTTTTTCACTGAGGACGCAAATCCCTGGCAAGAGTCCGTTGCTTCATAATTATTATTAGGTAACCCTGCTGAGGCTTTATGACTCTTCCATTCTTCAGGTGTTACACATCTTTCCTTTCCTTGTGTTTGTAATGGAGGAAAGTTAGGACCAAGTCATGGATATTTATTGAAGTATTAAACAGTGGTTTGGACTGTATAGTAATGAGAAAATTAACTTTCATATGTCTTCAACTCATGTATGTATCCCTTTTTACCACAAAAATAAGAAAATCAAGACATTAAGACAGGCGGACTGGAAGCGGGACTTTCAGGTTCTAATGCCACTTCTTCCATCCTCTTCCAACCTCCAATCCCAAGACTATAAACAGGGACGATGGTGACAGAGGTCACACCGTGCCCATGTCACAATGGATTGCTGTTCTTTAATAGAGAGAGGATAAAATCCCTGTCTTCATAATGTGCAAAGGGGTTTTTGTTCATACTTTATATTTTAATGATTAATTTCTTAGAGATATTTGAAAAATCTGCAATAAGTTTCTTATGAAGAACAAAGATTACAAGGCACCAAAAGCAAAAACTAAAAGGCAAAGAGTCAATGTTTATCCTGCGTTCTGTATACATGATGCCAAGCAATTGGCACAGGGAACCCAAGTACATTTTGATAAAATGTGGTTAAAATTCGAGTATCAGGTCTTGGAAAGGTCTATAAATCTTCTTCTTCTTCTTCTTCTTCTTTTTTTTAAGACAGGGTCTTGCTCTGTTGCCCAGGATAGAGTGCAGTAGCATCATCATAGCTCACCGCAACTCAAACTCCTGGGCTCAAGTGATCCTACTACCTCAGCCTCCCGAGTAGCTAGGACTACAGGTGCACACCACCACACTTGGCTAATTTTTCTTTTTTTTTGTGGAGATGGGGTCTGGCTATTGCTCAGGCTGGTCTTGAACTCCTGGCCTCAAGCAGTCTTCCCACCTTGAACTCCCAAGGTGCTAGGATTATAGGCATGAGCCGCTGGGCCCAGCTCACTTTAATTTTAAAAATATCTGCTATTCAATTTTTTAAAGGTGTAGCAAAAAAAAAAAATTGACCTGAAAGTTTAGATAGAAAGAACATTGATAAAGCCTCAACATAAAGTTCAGTCAAATCTCCAACTGATTATCCACAGAAAGTGTGATGATTGTTTAATTAGAAAACAGTCCCTTCCTGCCCTCATGCCTCAGCTATAAATGGAAAATAAAATGCCTGGATGTGACAAAGGTTTGGGAATAAAGAACAGTGTTCTAGAGAAGCAATAGTTGCCACAGAGGGGTGATGATCAGGCACAATTTCAGAGCATGTATGTGAGTTGGATCAAAGATGGGATCTAGTGAATGATAAGCAAGGAGTTTTGAAAATCTGGATGTAACCAATATAAATGTAAGCTTTAGGCAAATGTTGAAATTATATCCTCTAAATGGTGAGAAACCCAAAGTAAAAGTGGCTTAAACACAACAGAAGTGGCTTATCTAAGCAGCCTAGTATGGCTCTGAAGGGTGCCTCAAACAACAGGAACCCTGGCTCCTTCCACCTTGTTGCTCTACCAAGCGTTACCTATGGACCAGGTTTGCCCCTCAAGACTCATCCAGGCAGCAGGAAGAAAGAAGACAGAGGAAGACAAGCCCCCTCCATTACAGGACAACTCCCACCAGTGGCAAATGCCATCTCCACTTATATCCCATTGACTAGAAATTAGTCACACAGTCACAACTAGATGCATGGGAGGCTGCGATTCTGGTAGAGGTTGGGATTCATGACTGTGGGTGCTTTGTGCTCAGTTAAAAATTGAGCTTCCCTTATCGTAGAACAGTGCATCTGTGTAGTAGAGATTTTAACCTTGCCCGAAGAGAGGCCACACCTTTGCCTTCAGCTTTTGGTGGGTGATCTGTAAGCCCTTAGAAAGTCATGCTTGATAGGAGTGTCTTTGTTTACGTTGGGTGCTGGCCGCACCAGGGAGTCTAATGATGTGATTTATGGAGGGGGCTTGGGGCCAAGTGATATTAGCTCATCCTCCTGAGGGGCTGGAGTCTGAGATCAATCATGTGGGAAACTAATCATTACTACACAATGGAACCCCAGTAAAAACTCTGGACTCAAAGCTTGGGTGAGCATCCTTGGTGAGCAATACTCAAGTATGTTGTCACACATCAGTGCCAGGAAAGTGGCACTGTCCATGACTTCTCAGGGTGAGGACCACAGAACCTTTGCCCTGGGTACTTTCCAGGACCCTTCCCTGGGTAATTCTTCCCTTACCTGATTTTTAATCTGTGTCCTTTGCTGTAATAAACTGCAAACCGTGAGTATGAGTTTTCAATGAGTGCTGTGAGTCTTTCTAGTGCATTATCGAAACTGACAGTGGTTTTGGGAATCCCCCAAACCTTTGCTTGGTCTCAAAAGTGAAGGCAATCGTGTGGACTGTGCTCACTTTAAGTTCGTAGCAACCCAACCACTTCCTTATAACAGCGCACTGGAACAAAAGGACAAAGCTGATCGTGGCCAGAGGCTCTATGCTGCTCCAGGATTTACCTATCTGCCCTGAAGATGAGGGTCCCAATCCCTGAATACACTTGTAATTCATTCATGACATACCAGTATGCTGCTATACATATTATTATATTAATATAACAACATATGCTGCTATAGAAGAGGAGGAAAAGGTTGGAAGAGAAAAGCAAAATGTCAGAGCTTGGCCTTTTGGCCACTCAAATATCTATACATGTCTTTCCTCCTACACGTGGCACATGTTCATACTCTTACCAAGGGCAACAACCTCAAAGTTCCATTCAGGCACTTCATTTAGCTCAAAGTCCTGTATCTTGGGTGGTGTTCAGAGCTCTCCATCAGTCAAGAGGGGCTCCCTGTGGTCTGGAAACCCATGAACTGAAAGAAAAGTTACCGACTCCAACGCAAGCAATACTCAATGGTGCAGTAGGAACGGGGCAGTTACGATAGTAACTCCCATTGGGAAAAGAGAGATCATGGGAAACATTCGGCAGTCCTGGGAGCATGGGAGTGATTAAATTCTCTGGGCAGGACAGGAATGGCAAGGACTATCTTCTCTAGCAGTGAATTCCTTGGTCAGTCCATCTGAATGTGGCTCTGGGACAAAGTCTCTCGCCTATTGTCCTGGCTGTGCCCTGTCGGAGGCTCTTTCTTGTCCCTCATCTTCCGAACCCACATCAGAAGTGAGAAGTAGAGGGGATACCTTTCTTCGGGGCTGAACAGGTTTAGGGGCCTGGGAGTTGCTTTAGGGGATGTTTAGTCACCTGCATTTGCAGGCCAGCCTGTGATTTTCTTAACAATATAATTAATACACTTACAAACCTAGTAGGCTTCTGACATGTTTGTTTCTTGTCTGTTCCACTTTAGGGTTGCCAGATTTAGCAAATTAAAAAACAGAAAACACACGATGCCCAGTTAAACCTGAATTTCAGATGAACAATAAATAACACTTTAGTACAAAAATATTTGGGGCACACACCAAAAAAATTATTCATTGCATGTCTTACATTCAGATTTAACTGGGTATTTAATGTTTTGTTTGGCAATCCTATTCTATTTCAAGGTCCATTTTCAAGTAACAAGAGCCAAAATCCTTGCTTTAATATAGTTTTTTTTGCCTGAAGACTTTGGTCTTTTAGTTACTGGTCACCATGTTCCACCCATTCCCTTCTCTTCAATTTAACGATGACTACGTTGAGGCCGTATGAGATGTTGGGCTTGGTTGGGAAGAAAACACCCTTAGACCGATGTTTATCTCTGCACTGGCTCTAATACAAAGCCCTTCATAAAACTCTGGGACTGCAGTAAAACCTTGGGCCCAGGTTGCCTTTGCTTGGGGTATAGATGCAGCTGGGTTTTTCAGCCCAGCAAGGCTCCAAATTACCAGTTCATCAGTCAGATTAGTCTGTAGATGGCAGGCAGAGAGGGCTCCCTTGGCAAAACAATGTTTCCCATTCTGTTCTCAGACTGGCTGGCTTTCCCCAAGTTCACCTCTCTCTTGGACTTTGTAGGAAGTGGCAGAAAGCAGCTGACTACTTTTTTTTTTTTTTTTTTTGCTGATCAAGTGAAGCAGTGGGAGTGGAGAAGGAACAAAGGAATCTGTAACTGGTTGTGATCGATTAGTTGTAAACACCACTGCACTCGGACCAGCCCAGGTGACCACTTTTTTCATCCCAAAATTCTGAAATTTTCTAACCATTTTTTCCCTAACACTCAGCCTCGGTCAGTGGGTAGTATGCCTTCTAAAGTAACCCTGGGAACATGCCACCAAATGTCTCCTTGTCATGTACTAATGTCATCGTGTTTCCTACCTGTAGTGTATGAGTCCCTGCCATCTAATTGCTGAGTCAATGACACACCTTAGGCTTTGTCACATACACATCCCCACTTCCAGGTACCGAATTCAGTATTAGTTAGGATTGGAGGCAGCTTCAAGTGTCGGAAATCACAAAATAACAGTCACTTAACCAAGTTTAAGTGTATAAGTTTCCAATTGCCACTGTAACCAATCGCCACAAACCCAGTGGCTTAAAACAACACGAATTTATTATCTTTCAGTTCTAGAGGTCAGAAGTCAAAATGAGACTTTTGGAACTAAAATCAAGGCGTTGGCAAAGCCGAGTTCTTCCAGGAGGCCCCGGGGGAGAACCTGTCTCCCTGCCTTTTCCAGCTTATGAAGGCGCCTGCTTTCCTCGGCTTGTGGGCCTTCCCTCCGTTTTTGAAGGGTGTCACTTCAACCTTGGCTGCTTCTGTCCTCACACGCCCTTTCTCCGTGTGTGACATTTCTGCCTTCCTCTTATAAGGACACTTGCGATTACTCTGGGCTCCCCCAGATAACCTGGGACGAACTCCCCATCTCAAGATCCTCAACCACATCTGCAAAATCCCTTTCCCCATGTACAGTAATGGTCACTGTTTCCAGGGACTAGGATGTGGGCATCTTTTTGGGGGGAGATGGGGTATAATTCTGTGTACTGCAGCAAGATAGCAGTTTATTTGTCTTTTAAGTGAATGTAGGCAGCCAGGGCCGGGAGGGAACATCCCTGGTCAGAAAGTGCTCAGGTTCCTTCCGCCTTGTCCCTTGTCCCTCCACCATCCTTAGTAAGTAGCCTCCACCTTGTGGGCCCAGGGGATTACTCACACTCACATCCAAATTCTAACCAGCAGGGAGGAAGAAGGGGAAAAAGAACGTGCACCCTCTCTTGAAAGGTACCTCCCAGGCCAGGTGTGGGGGCTCACACCTGTAATCCCAGCACTTGGGCAGCTGAGGCTTGAGGCCAGGAGCTCAAGACCAGCCTGGACAACATAGTGAGACTCTGTCTTTAAAAAAAAGAAAAAAGTACTTCCCAGGAATTGCCCAATAGGTTTCCATTAACATCCCTCACGGCCGCATCTGCCTGCAAGGGTAGCTAAGAAATATAGGATTTATTCCAAGTAGTCACATGTCCAGCTAAAACATTGGGGTTTCTACTATTCCAGAAGAAGGGGAGGACATATACTGGGCAACGTCTAACAGTCTGTCCAGAATCCCTGGCTTGAATCCCTAAAAACATAGGTACCTTTTCAGCTAGAGACTCACATGCAAACATATGAAATTCCAGAAAGCAGACAGCTTTACCCAACGGCTGCTAGTCTAGTGCAGATCTTTAACAAAATTCAACATGCATCCTTTGTGTGGCACCCCGACCAATGCTCCACATTGCTCCCGAGAAAGAGAGAGAGAGAGAGAGAGAGAGAGAGAGAGAGAGAGACTGAGTTCGCATAAACACCTTCCAGGGAAGAAAAACATGAAATGGAGTTTGTTGGTTCCAAAAATAAAGAAGGGGTTTTTCCTCCAGAATCCCGGAATACGCCAAATGATCCCCTGATGACCAGTGAGTGGGTAACTTGCGCTCCCACTGAACAGGGTGTGACGGCTGAGGAGTGTCCCAGAGTGGAAGGGAGGCTCCGGGGTGCAGAGAAGCAGGAGTGGGGACTCTTCCCTGCCCAGGCTGTAAGTTGCACAAAGGCCACGTGCATGTAGCGGATGGGGATGGGGATTTGAGCGAGACATCAGACCCTGAGCCTCCCACTCCCCCAGCTCACATTCCTTCGGTGACCAAGTCGCCCTGGGGCTAGCACCTTGGTTATTCTCTATTGTCCCGCTGTTTTCTACCCTTCATTGTCACCGTGGTCCGCTCACTATGGTCTCTTGTTGAGATTACTACAAACATTTCCTACCGGGACGTGGAGTGAGATGCTGCTCTCTGAAACGCTCTGCACACTGCAGGCAGAAGGAGCTCTCTAAACACACAGCTGATCTCTTAATGTTAGGAGTTGAATGTGTCCCCCCAAAAAAACGTGTTGGAATCCTCACCTCCAGCACCTCAGAATGTGACCTCATTTGGAGGTGGGGTCTTTGGTGAGGTGATCAAGTTAAAATGAGGTCATTAGGGTGGGCCCTCAACCAATACGACTGGTGTCCCCATAAAAAGGGGAAATTTGAACACAGAACTGGACACACATGTGGAGAAGATGAGAGACACATGGAGAAGATGGCCACCCACAAGCCAAGGAGAAAGGTCTGGAACAGAGCCTTCCCTCGCAGTTCTCAGGAGGAATCAACCCTGCTTACGTCTTGATATTGGACTTCTGGCCTCCAGAACTGTGAGACAATAAATTTATGTTCTTTAAGCCACCAGCTTGTGGTGCTTGTTATGGCGGCCCTGGCAAACCAACATACCTCACTTACATTGGTTACACCCTTCAATGGCTTCCCGTTGTCTAGGGAAAAACCCAAACTCTCTTCCTTGGCTGATTCGTGCAGTTCCCCAAGATACGGCCCTGCAGCCCGTTTGGCCTCCCCTCCTGCCACATTCTCTCTTGCTCGTCAGCTCCCAGGGCCCCTTCATTCCCTCGAAGCTCTCTCTGGCTCACTCTCTCACCCTCTCTGCCCTCTCAGTTCTCTCCGGGCCTTTGCACCTGCTTTTTCTCTCCCTCGATGCTCTCTCCTCTCCTCCTTGCTCACTCCTAAGTCGTGTTTCGAGGTCCAGCTTTAACACCACTTCCTGCAGAAAGTCTTGGCTTCCTGCACTCTTGGCTGGTGCCCTCACATGATGTCCCTTTGTCTGAGTTCAATCCTGAGACTGGGTAATTTACAAAGAATAGACATTCATTTCAGACAGGTCTGGAGGCTGGGAAGTCCCAGAGCAAGGCGCCAACAGGTTAGGGCTCAGATTCTCTGCTTCAGCGATGGTGTCTTGAATGCCGGAGCCTCTGGAGGGGAGGAATGCCATGTTCTCACATGGCAGAAAAGCGGAAGAGAGTGAACCCACACTCAAATGCCTTTTTGTTTTCCAGTGGCATTCGGCCCGTTAGCCCCCAGCTCCCAGCACTGTTGCATTGGGATTGAATTTCCAACACATGGATTTTGGAGGGGACACATTCAAACCACAGCACCTTCCATGTATGTACTCCCACAGCTCTCTGTACCTACAGGAATGCACTGCTATCCACAGGAGAAATTTGGGCATAAGAGAAATCTCTGGAGGATGGCAACATCCACCCAGAATCTATTTGTCCTGTCCAGATAGAGAGGCATTTTTTAGATAATGAGTGAAGAAATCAGACCCGAGAAGGAGGAAAGTAACTTCAGCAACACAAGACCACATCATGTTGAAAAGAGTAGAGAGACCATGTGCTCCGGGAATCTCTTAATCAAGAGATACGTGTACCTGCAGGGGGTTAAATGGCGGCCTCCCCAGAAGTTATGTCCACTCAGAACTGTGAATGTGACCTTATTTGGAAAAAGGATCTCTGCAGGTGTAATTAAGGATCTCGAGATGAGATCATCCTCAATTACCTGGGTGTATCTTAAGTTCAAAGACGAGTGTTGTCAGAAAAGAAGAAAAGTGGAGAAGACACTGAGGTGAGATGTAGTGATGTGCCTACAGGCAACAGGACGCCAGGGATGGCTGGCAGCCACAGAAGCCAGCACAGAGGCACGGATGGGTCCTCCCTTGAGATTCCAGAAGGAATCAGCTCTGTTGACACCTTGATTTTGGACTTCCGGCCCCCAGAATTGTTATAGTATAAATTTCTCTTGTTCGAAGACAGAAATACGTGGTGATTTGTACAGCAGTTCTAGGAAACTAATGTAGCATCCTAAAGTAATTAAGGAGAAAACTGAGCTCGGCCATCGTTGGAATTAAAGCATCTCCCAGACCACCTGCACCTCCCCCACTTCGGAGCCAGCGGAGGCCTGGCTAGAAGGATGCACAGTGAGCAGCAGGGATGTCAACACCAGAGGAGGGCCTGGGCTGGGACTCTGTTCACAAGTGGGAGGAGAGCAGTGTCTTGGGAGGGGCTGGTAAGAGACCACCCTCCCCCAACACTCTGGTGCTCACACGGCTCCTCACACTCTACTGGAATTACTTGTTCGGTTGTCTCTCCTCCCTGCTGGGCTATAAACTACACAAGGAAAAGGCTCTATCTGTCTTGTTCCCCAGTGAGTCTTCAGGATTCAGTACAATGTACAATTGGCACTCAATAAATAGATTTGGGACAATAACCAAATAAATGAGTAATGTATTTTTTTACCCCTGTAAATTGTATAAGTGCCTCGATTATAATTTCCACCCTCAACCTTTATTTTAAAACTTTCAAACAGAGATAGGAGCTGGAAAAAAATGTGCAGTGAACCAGCACCACCCAGATTCTAGAATTAACACTTTGCCATGTTTTCTGTATCATGTCTACCCATCCGCCCATCGGTCTTATTTGATGATGAGTTTTAAATCACAGGTGCCCTCGAGATGCCTGGTGAATATGACTGTTCAGTTTAGTAAATATCCCAGTATGGCCAACTATGAATATTCCTAAAAGTCATATCCTTGGCACTTTGTGTTAATGCTATGATTGCGTGTATTGATAACTTTAAAACTTAAACTTAAGGCGGCATTATGTGGAGTTAGCTAGCATTTCCTTTATTCCAGATCCTTACCTATTTTCAGTTTAGATATATATTTAGCAGAGATTATCTAATAAAATGGTTCGCCCTCAGTTTAGGATTAATATAGAAACTGCTCAGGCAAACCAAGAAGAGCTCCATGATAATGTAGGAAATAAACGATAAATGAAATGAAACAAAGGACACCTCACCTGGAGAACAAGTCCCCATGGGACAACACCTCGGCCCTCTCAGTCAGGATTGGAGAGTGAGCCCTGGTGGATCTGGGGCCAAGATGTGGAACTTCCGGAAGGGGCTGTGGTGTCACCTGACACCTCCTTGCCACCTGAGCCTCCTGGAGTTCCAGGAAAACCCAGTAGTAGTCTCTGAAGGAAAACAGAAGCCCGGGGTAATGAGCTGGCGGGTGGGAGTGATGGTAGAAAGAGATTTGGTGCTGGCAGATCAGGAGAGTCAGCAGCCTTCTTCCTGCAGGGCCAGCCCACGCTCTGGGTACACGGATGGTTCTGCAGCTCACATAGGAGCCAGAGCAGGGACCTGGCCACCGTCACTGGCCAACCGCGGTTAGCTCCACTTCCTGACACGCTCTTAGGCATTCATGCTAAATGGCAGGAAATCGAGTATATTTTGGTGATTTTCCCCGTAATGATGTCTTTCACAAAGGCTTGTCCTATTCCTTGCAGAGTTATTAGCTTTACCCCATAACACACATTTCTGGGGCTTGTTTTTTGGTAAGTTCAGGCTACATTTGCTATAGACTTTCTTTCAGTGGATTTGCATTTTTGAATTTGGAATAACTCCCATGAGCAAACTCTTGGGGCATGAAGGTCCATCCCTGATGTGTTTTAGGAAGTTTGCAGGCGGCACAGGGCAGTTCCTCCAGAGTAAACGACACCCTGCCTCGTGGTGGGCAAATGGAAAGCAGACAACACTAGTAGGACAGCGGACACATGTTGCCATATGTTAACTTTACACAAATTGCATTATTGGAAGGCTGTGAGAATGAAATTAATGTAATAGGTAAAATACATAGTTTTAACATGTTTTCCTTTCCTTATTGCCTCTTTAATACCGAAACTGTGCGTGATGTAGTATTCATTAATTTGCCTGTTTGGAACATTTTAAATGTCTCCCCTATAAATGGTAAAAAACTTCTGTAAGAAGGAATATCCAGAAACTAGTAAGTTAATCTTGTATGTAACTTAACTGAGAACAACTCCATCCCGAACTTGAGTCAGGAAAGCCCATACATCTGTGTTTTGCTTAAGATCATTTAAATTGGTTTCTGGCTCTTGCAGTAGAAACAATCCTAATTCTGCCCTTGTCCATAATGGGAAATATTTTAAAACTTTCATAGTAAATACTTTAAATTCAATGGTCAATGTTTTTGAAATAATGCATATTTGTGAGAAGAGCAAAAAAAAAAAAAAACAAAAAAACAAAAAAACGAAAAAGGTAGCCATAGTCCTAATCACCCCAGCACAGATGCTGTTAGCACTTCCAGGTCATTTCTTTTTCTAGTAGGCTTTCCGCGAGACATCTGTATAGATAGACTTATGTTGCATGTGTGCTTGTTGCCTGTTTTTCACATCTGTAATCATATTACAGATATCATTCTGTGTTTTTTAAACTTTTATTTTAACACAACCATTTTTTATGTTAGAATATGGTCTTCATAACTGTATTATTTAGCTTTTGAAGTCAACTTATAGAGGTATAATGCATATAAAATAAAACACACCTGCTTTATATATACAGTTTGATGAGTTTTAACAAATGGTATGTCTGTGTAACTACTTCCAAAATCAAAATACAGATTATGTCCATCATGATCCTTAGTAGTCAGTCCCCCAATCATCTCTCGGGCATCCACTGATCATTTTATGTAACTATATACATATATGTGTGTGTGTGTGTGTGTGTGTATATATATATATATATATTTTTATTTTAGAGACAGGGTCTCACTTTGTTGCCCAGGCTGGGGAGCAGTGGCAGGATTGTAGCTCGCTACAGCCTCAGACTCCTGGGTTCAAGTGATCCTCGTACACCACAAACACTTGAGTAGCTGAAACTGCAGGCTGATCTCGAACTCCTAGCCTCAAGTGATCCTCCTGCCTCAGCCTCCCAAAGTGTTGGGATTACAGGCATGAACCACTGCACCCAGACTCTTATGTCACTATTGATTAGTTTTGCCTGCTTGGAACTTAATATACCTGAAATATTAAGTATGTAGTCTTTTATGGCTAGTTTCTTATGCTCAGCATGTTTTTGAAATTCATCTATGTTGTTGTGTGTATCAGTAGTTTTTGTTTCTTGGTGTGGTTACATAGTGTTCTATTGTATACAACAATTGTCCATTCACCACTTGGTGAACATTGGGTTTTTCCAGTTTTTGTCTATAATGAATAATGCAATTAAGAACATTCAAGTGTAAGTCTTTGTACGGACACGTTTTCACTTTCTTTGGTAAATACCTAGACGTGAACATGCTGAACCATATGGTAAGTGTCTGTTTCACTTTATAAGAAACTGCCAAACTGTTTTCCAAAATGGTTGTTTCATTTTGCATCCCCACCAACAGTATATGAGAGTCCTGCTTGCTCCACATCCTTACCTACATTGGGTGTTGTCAAACTCTTAAATGTTAGCCCTTCTAGTGGGTACGTAGTGTATCTCAATGTGATCTTGATTTGCGTTTCCCTGATGGCTTCTGATATGATCACCTTTGAACATGCTTATTGGCTATTCATATTTCTTCTTTTGTGAAGTGTTTACTCAAATCTTTTGAACATTTATTAATTGGATTATCTTATTATTAATTCGCAAGAGTTTTTAATATATTCTGGATACAAATCCTTGGTCAGATGTATACTGCTAATATTTCCTCCCAGTTTGTTGCTTGCCTTTTCATTTTCTTAGTGGTATATTTTGAACAGCAGAAGTATAATTTACCAATTTTTTTCTTTCATAATTCATGATTTTTATGTCTTGTTTAAAAATTTTTTGTCTACCCCAATGTTAGGAATATTGTCTCATATGTATTCTCTTAGAAACTTTGTAGTATTAGCTTTTAGGTCTATGATCTATTTGAAGTTAATTTTTGTATACGGTGTGAGGTAAGGGTGAGGTTCATTTTTTTCCATATGGATATCTAGTTGTTCCAGCACTGTTTGTTGAAAAGCCTTCTTTCTCCCCATGAAATTGCCTTAGCACCTTTGTTGAAAATCATATATGATATTTGTTGACCATGTATTATGGATTTATTTCTGGACTCTCTAATCTGTTCACTGAATTATTTGTCTATCTTTATACATTGATCATTATTGTACACTAGGTCTTGAAGTCAGGCAGTATAAATCCTCCAACTTTGCTCTTCTTTCAAAATTATGTTGGGCCAGGCACAGTGGCTCACTCCTGTAATCCTAGCACTTTCGGAGGCCAAGGTGAGAGGTTCACTTGAGGTCAGGAGTTTGAGATAAGCCTGAGCAAGAGTGAGACCCCTGTCTCTACCAAAAATAGAAAAATTAGCCAGGCATGGTGGCACGCACCTATAGTTCCAGCTACTCGGGAGGCCGAGGCAGGAGGATCACTTGAGCCCAGGAATCGGAGATTGCAGTGAGCTATAATGATTGGTTGGTTGCTCTGGTGACAGAGCAAGAACCTGTCTCAAAAATGAGTGAATAAATAAATAAATATTATATTGGCTATTCTAGGCCCTTTGCATTATCATATAAATTTTTAAGTTAATTTGTTAATTTTTATCAAAAAAGGCTGCTGGGACTATTGGATGGAATTGCCTTGAGTGGGAGAATGGACATCTTAAGTCTTGTACTTCATAACATGGAATGGTTCTCCATTTATTAGGTCTTCTTTCTTTTTTTTTCAACATAACCATGTGTTTAGTGATTGCATAATATTTGAAAGTGTAATTTATCAAATCATGTCCACTTTTGTCAATTTGGTTGTCCGCTTTCTCGTTATTAACAATTTGCTGTGAATACCATGGTGTTTAAAGATTTTTTTCCCCAAATTTAGGATTTTTTTTATGTAGATTTCCAGCAGTCAAATTACTGGGCCAAAGAATATAAGCATTTCAAATGCTTTGGTACACATTGCCAAATTTCTTTCTACCTGTTTTGTACCATTCACTTTGCTATCATCACTGGATGAAAATGCCTGTCTCACCACGTATCTGCCAATATTGGGTATTTTTGCTAATTTAATCTATGAACTGGAAGATTATTACTCAAATTTGTTTTTTATTGAAACTGAAAATGTCCCCATATGTCTGCTAACTACTTGATTTCCTGTTTGTCAAATTGTTATTCACGTCCTGTGTCTTAGAGTTCTTCTTATAGATTTGAATGTTGTCCGCTCTGGTCATCAAGACCTCCAGCGATCTTCTCCCTTCTATAATCCCCTCCTCTTTGAGTGAGGATGGAAGCTGTGAATATGATGAAATATCACTCCCAAGATTATGTTACATTTTGTGGCATGGTCAACCTTAAAATAGGGATATTTTCTAGGGGGGCCTAATCTAATATCATAAGTCCTTAGTTTTCTCTGGCTGGTAACAGAAGGGAAGGCAGAAAGGGAAGTTAGAAATTCAAAGCACAGGAAGGATTTGATGTGCTGTGGCTGGCTTTGATGACAGAGGGACCTGGATCTAGGACCAGAGAGAGGTCTTTAAAAGCTGAGAGTGGTCCCTGCTGACAGCCAGCAAGGGAGCACGACAAGAAACTGAATTCTGCCAATGACCTGAATGAGCTTGGAAGTAGATGCTTCCCCAGAGCCTCCAGATAACAACCCAGCCCGGCAGACACCTTGATTTCAACCTTGTTTGACCCTAAGCAGAGAACCCAGTTACACCCACCCAGACTTATGAGGGACAGAACTATGAGCTAATCAATGGGCGTTGTTTCAAGTCTCTAAGTTTATGGTAATTTGTTATACAACTATAGAAAATTAATACACCCCCTGTGACCAAGATACGATCTTGTCCTATCTGTTGCGTATATTTCCCATTATGCTCTATTCTTTTTTATTATGGGTTTTCCCCTTCATGTAAACTTTTGTATGTATTAAACTGGCTGTTTTTTTCCTTTGTGATATGTTTCTATCAGTTTCCAGTTAGAAAGTCTTTCTACCTCTACCCCAACCCCATTGAAGTTTTAATAATTCAATTATATTTTCTGTGTGTGGTTTAAGTTTTAAAATTAAAATTGTTTTTTAAAAATTAACTAAAATGTTTACATGATTCCAAAGTCAAAAATCTAGAACAGGGCACATTCAGAGAAGTCTAGCTTCTGTGTCCGTCCCATCCACCCTGCTCTGTCTTTCCTCCTTAGGTAATCATTGGACTTGGTGCTCCATTGGTCCTCCATTGGTCCTCAAAACTTAGTGGCTAGAACAATAACCGTTTTATTACTCTTCGCAATTCTGTTGGTTGACCACGGCTCAGCTGAGTGATTCTTTTGCTGGTCTCACAAAGAAATCACTTTATGTCATTTCCGTGGCTGCAGTTATGTGGCAGTGGGGGTGGAAATTCCATGTTGGGTCCTGGTGGAGATGGCAGGAAGGCCAGTCTGAGTGGGAACAGTGGGGGAGCTGGACCTTTCTCTCTCTCTCTCTCCTCTCTACCCACCTTCCTCTCTCCATATTGTCCAGGGCTTCTCCCGCTCCTTGGGGACCCTCAACATAGCCTCTCCCTCAGGGAGCTGGGCTCCGTGCATGGTGCTTAGAGCACCCAACATTCAAAAGCAGAAGACCCAGGCCTTTTTAAGGCTTAGTCTCAGAGCCCCTTCCCCTCCCCACTTGCTCATCTCTTGTTGGGACTTGTTCTGGCTATACTTGCTTATTTATTATTCCAAATGAACTTTATAATCAACCTGTTTAGCTCTAGAAATAAAGAGAAGATGATATATTTTTATTAGTATTGTTGTAAATTTATAAGTTAAGTAGGGGAGAATTAACATTTTTGTGATGTTATACCTTCTTAGCCAAGAGCATAGTGTGTGTTTCCTTCTGTTCAAATCTAATGTTATGTCTTGTACAAGACATAATCGTTCTTCTCATATAGGTTTTTCACATTTCCCGTTAAGACTACGCCTTAACTTGTTTTATTATTTCCTGAACTCTTTAATCCGTCTAGGTCTATTCTCCTCTCTCTCTCTCTCTCTCTCTCTCTCCCTAATTTATGGTGTGATAGCAAAATCTAAATGAATTTTTCTGCTAAATGTCAAGCTATTTAGTCTAATATCATTTACTGAGTAATCCTCTCTCCTTTATAGTTTTGGGATGCCTTTTTCATCATACATTAAAATGTTATATACAACTTAAATATACACCATAAAAAAATAAAATAAAATCTTATACACTAACATGTTGGGATCTGTTCTGGACTACCTACCTGTCCTGTCCAATTGCTCTTGTGCCGAATGAGGCTGCTTTAATTCTTACAGCTTTATTGTGTTTTGTGCCTCATGAGAATCTTTCCCTTACAATTAAATTTTAAAAATATATATCATTTTTAAACATTCCTTTATTTTTTCAGAAGAATTTCAACATAATTTCATTAAATTTCCTCACGAAAAATTGTTTTGGGCTATTGAGAGTAATTAATTAGAACTAAGAATTACTTTTTTACAACTGGACATTTAAAATATTTAATTTCCTATTCTGAAATACTGTAAATCTCTAGTTTTTCATACTTTATATTTCTTAATTCAGCCTTATAGCTTTATTCATGTAACTCAAACATATATCACATCCAAATTACTCCAAGTATTTTATATTTTTATTGCTACTGAGAATCTACTCCCTAGCTTCATTTTATTTTCTAACCGGTTATTGCTGTTAAATAGAAATGCCTATTGATTTCTGTATATGTAGCTGTTTTGAAATTTACAGGCACAACACATAAATGGCCAAGAAAGTATTAATAATAGCAGTCTTCATTTCTCTTTAAATTAACCCAGTTTAGCTCCCCAGAAACATCTCTGCTGAGGATGGGATGAAGAATCAGTCTCACTATTCAGTTGGAACTCAGTTGGTAGTGTTTTAGCATTGTCTTTTCACATTCCCGTTCTCCTCACCTTCCCCCTGACGTATTCTAGCTGGGAAGGAAAGACAGGCCTATGGTTCAAAACTGCCATGCACCTTGGGCGTCTGCCAGTGTCCCAGCTGGAGTGATTTGCGATCCCATCTCCCGCACAGGCAGCGGCACACTGGAGGGATTGCTAGAGGGAGCCTGAGCTCCCCACTGGCTGACCCAGCCCATGCTTCACTCTTGCAGGTTCTTCTAAGCCCCTGGTCCTTCTGTCCCTCAAGCCGAGTTTTCCATAGCCCTGCCCATCTCCATCCCTTACCGGGACACTGACTCCACGGGTGACAGGCAGCCAGACCCCACCCCGTGATCTGCTTCTGCTCCCCTCTCCTTCCACAGCCCTCCGCTAGACCAGCCATGTCCCATGCCCGTGGGAAAGTGCTCCTCATCACACAGTGTGTGACTCAGGGTATACATCGGATGGAGGAAGAATTGAAGGGCACCTACTAGGAATTACAAAGAATTAAAAAATACTTCAGCTTAATATTTCGAAAATATTATCCTCCTGTGTATATTTATCTTCTTTCCTTCTATTGTAGAATTCAAGCATACCCAAAGGCAGGGCCAATAAAGCCCTTCCTCCTCTTCACCTTCCTCCTTTTCCTAGAGTTATTTTAAAGCAAATCCCAGATATCCTATCATTTCACTCTGGCCAGATTTCCAAACTCTTTTTCTAATAATTTTTCAGACGATTCTTTCTTTGGCTGTATGCTATAGATTTTGGCCTGAAACATTCACACTTTGTTATCTTTAGTCAGTTATTGTTTTGGGGGTTTTTTGTGTGATCTCTGTTTGTTTGTTTGTTTGAGACAGTCTCCCTCTGTCACCGGGCTAGAGTGCAGTGGTGTCATCATAGCTCACTGCATCCTCCAACCGCTGGGCTCAAGTGATACTCCTGCTTCAGCCACCTGAGTAGCTGCAACTACAGGTGTGTGTCACTGCGCCTGGCTAATTTTTCTATCTTTAGTAGAGACGGGGTCTCGCTCTTGCTCAGGCTGATCTCAAACTCCTGACCTCAAGCAATCCTCCTAGAGTGCTAGGATTACAGGTGTGAGCCACCGTGCCCAGCGGTTATTGTACTTTATTTGTTCCTTGACCTAGTATAGTTGGCAAAGTGTGTCTTAATTGCCAAGTGATTGAAATTTTGGTAGTTAAGGTATCTGGAACATACTAAGTTAACTGAATTTGAGATTTTTCTTTATGGCCTAGTATACAATTGTCTCAGTCTGTTTGGTTGCTATAACAAAATACCACAGACTGGGTAATTTATAAATAACAGAAATTTATTTCACACAGTTCTGGAGGCTAGAAAGTTCAAGATCAAGGCTCCAGCAGGTTCTTTGCCAAGTGAGGGACTGGTTTCTGTTTCCAAGATGGTAACTTGAATGCTGCATTCTCTAGAGGGGACGAACACTGTGTCCTCACTTGGAGCAAGGAACAGAAGAGCAAAAGGGCCAGCTAGCTCCCTTCAATCCTTTTTATAAGGTACTAATCCCATCCATGAGGATGGAGCATGATTTAAAAGCAATCATGCCTCCAAATGCACCACAGACACTTGAAAAGTGAATTCCCTGTGATTCTGTCTTACTTACTAATTGTACTTCTTCTTTGTTAAAATCTTCATCTTTCTTTTTATCAGCTCAATCTCTGATAGACTGTGCTAATATCTCTTACCAACTCTCCCTGTGCTTTTATCATTAGATGTCTGAAGTTTTTGTTGTACATATTTTGTTGTGATATATTCTGGGTTAAATTGTGTTCCTGTCAAATTCAAGCCCTAACCTTAGAACTGAGAACGTGACTGTATTTGTAAATAAGGTCTCTACAGAGGTAAGCAAGTTTTAAAAGATCATTAGTGTGGGCCCTAATCCAATAGGACCGATGTGTTTACAGGAAGGGAAAGTTTGGAATCAGAAGCTCAGACAGAGAGAACATCATGCGAACGTGAAGACACGTCAAAAAAGACCTTGTAAACACAAGGTTTACAGGGGAGAAGACGGCAGTCTACAAGCCAAGGAGAGAGACCTGGAACAGACCAATTCCTCACAATCCTTAGAAGAAACCAACCCTGCTGACATCTTGGTTTTGAAGGGGTAGTGTCCTGAAGTGTGACAGAATAAATTTCTGTTGTTTTAAGTCACCCAGTTTATAGCACTTTGTTATGGAAGTCCTGCAAAACTGAAACACTGTATTATTCTGCAATGGTTTTAATATTGTGTCTTCACTATCGGTTGTCACGAGGACCCTCTATTCCCTTCTGTCAGATTGCCTTTGACTACAACATTGCACCCCTTCTTGATTTTCATATTTGATTGGCAGTCTTTTGTCCAGTCTTTTAATTAAGATCTCATGAGCCCCCTTGTTACACATTCAGGCATTTGTTGTGTGCACATATATGTAGCACGTTGATCAGTGATTGCCTATGTGAGCTTTAGAGTCAGAATGGGTGGCTGCCGCTTATTTGCTACACGGCCTTGGGCAAGTACATTAATCTTCCTGTGCCTAAGTTTTTCCCTTCTGTAAATTGAGGCGATAGTAATTGTTCTATACCATACAATTGTTACGAGAGGCCAAGTCATGAGGCTAGTGTAGCAGGATTGTCGCAGGTTGGCTTGCCGGAGAGCAGACTACGAGATGGAGGTCAATGTGCAGGAAGTTTACTTGGGGTGATCTCTGGACGAAAGAGTGCAGAGGGGTGCGGTGTAAGAAGCAGGATTGGGCAGAGGAAGAAGTTGAACAGTGATGGAATCACAACAAAGGCTCCCCATTCGAGGGGGAACATGGTGGTATAAAATATGTCCACAAGTTCATTGGCTCTCCCTTCCAAATGTAGAGCCCTTCCCCAACTCTGGGCTGGATTTAGTGACTCTTTTCTAATAAGAGAAGAAAAGTAGCTGTGAGACTTCAGAGACTAGGCCACACAAGGTGTTGCAGGCCCTGCTCACTCTCTTGGATTGCCGGTCTGGGTGAAGTTAGCTGCCACATTGAGAGGACTCTCAAGTGAGTGCTCCTGACGTCAGCCACATGAAGAAGCTGTCTTGGAAGTGGATCTTCTAATCCAAGTTCAGCCTTCAGGTGACAGTAGATCTGTCCAACATCTTTTTTTTTTTTGAGATAGAGTTTCACTCTGTCACCCAGGCTAGAGTGCCATGGCATCAGCCTAGCTCACAGCAACCTCAAACTCCTGGGCTCAAGCCATTCTCCTGTCTCAATCTCCTGAGTAGCTGGGACTATAGGTGCCTGACATCATGCCCAGATAATTTTTTTCTATTTTTAGTAGAGACGGGGCCTCATTCTTGCTCAGGTTGGTCTCAAACTCCTGAGCTCAAGGGATCCTCCTGCCTCGGCCTCCCAGAGTGCTAGGATTAGAGGCATGAGCCACTGTGTCCGGCTGTCCAACATCTTGACTGCAACTACCTGAGGCCTTGAGCAAGAACTACTCGCTTAAGCCACTCCTGAGTTCCTTGACCCACAGACACTATGAGATAATGTGTGTTGTTTTGAACTACTAAATGTTGGGGTAATTTGCTACACAGTGATATATAACTAATACTGGGAGCTTTGGAGCTGGAATGGTCCTTCAGAGTTATCCTAAACTAGGGCAAGGGAAAGAGACCTTTATATTCTAAGTTGATTAGTCATTCGGTGTGGGCTGCCTCTGAGAAGGGGACATGACCTTGGGCAAGGCAGTTTTCTTTAGCTAAGGGAAAGTTTTGAAGAGTGACTTAGCTGAGAGCTGTTGAGATCAACACACTTAGCAGCTCAGGGAACATGTCCTTCAGTCCTGAAGGAGGAGTCTGGGCAGAAAACCACAGCACCTACTCAAGGAGGTACAGTGGGACCTCTCCTGTTGTCCCAGAATTGGCACGAGGCTCACAACTGAAAAACAGGCATAGTACCCCATCGTCTAATGAAAGATGCCTACAGTTGGGGCCAGACATTGTGCCTGGGGATTAACAAAAAGCTGCAGATCTAGTCCTACTTCCACCCAGTCCTCCCCTTCCCAGTCTATACAGAAGGCAGGGAAAGGAAAGGAGACAGTCAGTCCTTTGCAGAGTGCAGTGTGCTGGTGGGAAGGGATGTAGTGGGGCAGGCTGTACGATAACCTCTCCTAGCTATCAGGGGCTGACTGGAAGGGGAGGCTGGTATTCCATTTGTTGCTTGCAGATCTGTTTTGTCAGTATTCTTACTGATTTATCTCTGTCTGTATTTCAAGAGGGAATGAAAAGACTGAAGAGGGATGGCAGGGGAGAGAAGAGTGGTCATGGGGTAGCCTTCAGTTCCGCACTTTTGTGTGCAATGGTGTGTATTTCTCAGGGGGCAAGTAGACCATGTGGAATATAAATAGTCCTGAGCTGTCATGTTGGAACCTCACCTAAGAGACTGTACTGCCGGGTGCTGCAAGTGGGGTGATGGAAAAGATCAAGCTGGAGATAGATCTCCCATGGAACTGTACAGAGGGAGAAGACCCCACTAAGCTTTCCCATCTGTGACCCGTGGAAGGAGTTTCAAGCAACGGCCAGTTATCCAGAGAAGCAGGAATCAGAAAACTCCAGCAGTGGGCAGTTGAGAGACACTTGCCTCATGTCCTCTCTTCTTCCGTGTCTCAATACAAAAGCCAGGCCTTGAAGAGAGATGTTGAGGAAGCGTCTGAGAGCTCAATCACAACTTGCAACTTTCCACCCCCACTAAGGATCTCGGGTTCAACTCAAGTCATGAGATTGACACTTTAATATGGTCTGATTTTTAGTAACTGAAATGGACCAGGAAGTTAAGGTATCACCTAAGGTGTGGTTGAGGGATGGAAAAAAATTAAAAAGGGCAGCGATGGCAGAAAAATGGACTGTTTTAAATTCAGAAGCCGTCATATGCAGAGGGCTCAATAAACTGATTATACTGGTAACTGCTAGAACCAGAGCTCTTCAAACTGCGCTGGTATTCCACAAAAATTATGTACACCTTACAAAGATGAGTAAAATATGACACACCCATCCTCAAGGACCAAGAAATGTTCCAAAGTATGAAGCAGGTTTACTGGAGCAAACACATATAGTATGTGGGCACATGTGTTTCTTTTCCTGCTTCCCTGCACTGTCTACAGAGATTGATTTTCTACCAGTTGAAAATGATGGTAAAGTGGAGAGAGATACACTTCTCGAATTCAAATAGACTAGACTGTGATTAAGTCCCTAATGGATTGCTCTAGAATTACAAAGTTTGAGTTGCCGGGAAAATATTCAAGACAGAGACCAAAGCCCTGAGGGCAGAGAGGAGCTGAAAACTGAGACCCGAATATTTGGAAAGATCACATTTATCAACTTTCAAAAGCAATTGTAGCTGTAGTACCATCACTGTTGGTGTATAAAACACTTAAATTCTCAAGAGGGAGGCATTCGTGACACTAATTCATGAAATCATTTTATAGAAAATTCTGATGTGATTCCCAAAATAATGCACTTGTAAAAAACAAGTATCAGAAGCAAGGAATTTAAACAAGCATTTCTTCACCGCATTATTTCATTAAATCGTTTCCCAAAATAATAGAATTTGACCTACTGCTTATTGGAAAAGTCCTTATTTAAAAGATTTCCAAAGATTTTATTTCAATAAACGTAGTATGTTGCCTAACACCACATTGCCTGTCATGCCTGGAGGAAGTACCCCGCCCCCCCAAACCACAATATGTATCTTGAGTCTACTTCAGTCAGTTGTTGCTGGGAATAAAAAGGATAGGCAGATCCAGTCTTGCATTGCCAACCAATCTCGGGCCCGGGGGACTGCGAGCCGTGCCTTCCCACGTCCAGGCGCAGGAGACCGCGCGGCCGGCAGCGGGGCGCACAGCGCTGAATCTGACACTCGGTTCCAGGACACGCGCCTGGGGAATACCCACAAGCCCGCGCGGCCCCGCGGAGCCCGGCTGGCGGCCGCCCCAGCGCCCGGCCCGCAGCAGGGCGAGGTCACCCGGCGCTGCCCGAGACCTTGGCCACAGGCCCGGTGGGAGTGGGGCGGGGCAGGCGAGCCGCCCGCCAATCAGCGCCCTGCAGGCCAGGAGCGCTGGGGCCGCGCCCCTGCGGGCGAGCCGAACGATTCCCGCGGGAAGGGCAGAGAGCGGTGCCGCCTGCTCAGAACCCAGGGAGGAAGTAGAGGATGGCTAGAGTCTAAGAGAGGAAGGAGATCTGCGGACGGAATTCATTCCCTAGTCATAACCTCCCGAAAGCCAACTCCATACTGCCGCCCCCAAGCGACACAGCCTCGGCCTGACTTTGCCAGCACAGGACGGCCCGCGAGGCGGCCTCGGCTCCGCCCCTTGCCGCGGGGCACGCCGGGAGAGCCGAAAATTTCCACCCCCACTGCGCTAAACCAGGCGGAAGAGTACTTCCGGCGTAATACTGTCCTTACGGAAGAGGTGGGGCTAGTATGTTCCCGCCCTTCGTGCGCAGAGGGGCGGGGCGAAGGGTGATAGCCCTTCTCCCCGCGCTAAGGCCCGCTCCTGCGCCGGAAGGAGGAAGGCGTGGGGCGTAGGCCCTCTCCGAGCTGCGGAGTCGGTCCGACGTAGGTGCGAGGTCACGTGACACCACTGTCAGAGTGGAGGAGCGGGACCGCCCCCGTTCCCTTTCGGTCACGCGCTGCCGGAAGTGGTGGCTGCTGCAGAGAATTTGAGATGGGGACCTCCCTCGACATCAAGATTAAAAGAGCGAATAAGGTTTATCACGCCGGGGTAAGTCGGGGCGTAGGCGGGCCTGCAGGTTCTGTGGTCTCTAGCGTCCCGCGCACGTCGGAGTGTCCCTGGGCGGGGCAGGGGCGCGCCACCAGGTGCATCCCCGCCAGGTACATCTTCACCAGGTGCGTCCCGCGCGAGGCCGCCTGTCCGGCTACGGGCCCCCAGAGGAGGCGCCGCCGCGTCTGCGGCGCGAGCAGTGGCTAGCGCCTGGCGCCGGGGCTGCAGGTCCGACCGTCTGGCCCGTTGAACATGCCGCTCATCTGGGGCCCCCAGGCTTGAGATTGCAGTAATCCCTGAGGGCGGAGGAGCCCGAAGACCAAACTCCCTTTTCCCTCTCTCCTAAAGTGACCGCAAAGGTGTGATGAACAAAAGGCAAAATTAACATTGAAAGCGGAAATGTGCACATCTGGGGGCAGCATACTTAAGGTGGTGGTCACTTCTAACAACGTACTACACAAGTTACTCATTTTTCTGGTTCTATTCTTTGAATAACATGCAGAAGGTGTGGCATGTTAAAACACAAGTATAAAAAAGTAAAATCTTAATTATGCCATTGTTTTTGCTATTGGCCAGTTTTGTGCTACTGGTCAGTCATTTAATCTTCTTGGGCCTCAGTGTCCTTATTTGTAAAATGAGGGTGTTGTAAGGTTCCTCTGACTCAGGGAATCTTAACCCTTACTCTATATCAGAGTCAATCACCCTGGGGAATTTAAAAATAAGATTGCCGTGTTTCCACCCCCAGGGATACAGGTGAGTCTCATGTGCTTGTAGGGTTGAAATCACAGTTAGCTCCAGTGCTCTATGAAATAAAATTGATAGCAGTAATTGGTCACATCAGTGCACAGCGATCTCCAAAGGGATAGAGTACCAGGCAAAGATCTTGAGTGGATGCTAAAACTTTGGAGTAAAAGACAATTGGGGAAACCTGATGTTTACACATGTTCAAATGGTCACCCCACCCCCCCATTACTAATTACTAAGGGAATAAGCTAACTTTAAAATGGAGTAATCTGGTAGTCACCACCCTAATCAAGACCAATAATGAACACTTTACCATCCCCACTAGTGAGACTGACATTTTATACCCCCTGGCATGATGCACTAAGGGCACAACTCACCTATGCAGTAATTCCTGCCAAAATGTTTAATCCAGATTGATTCATAAGGAAACAATCACGCATATCCTGATTGAGAGACATGCTGTGAAACAATTGGGCTGGATTCTCCAAAACTGTCAATGTCGTAAAAGAATAAAGACTAGAAAATTTTTCTAGATTAAAAAAGACTAAAGGGACATGAGAACCAAATATAATGCATAATTTTTGATAAAAAATAAATTTGAATATGGACTATATATTAACTAATAGTTTTGTATTGGTGTTGAATTTCCTGAGTGTGATATTTGTATTTTGGTTACGTGAGAGAATATTCCGTATGCTAAAGTATTTTGGAGCAAAGTGTTCTGCCCTAAGTTGTGTATGCGCATATGTTCGTACATGTATTTGTATAGTAGAAAGAAAGAAAGCAAATGCAGTAAAATATTAATAATTGCTGAATGTAGTTGAAAGCTATTTAGGTCTCTTTTGTATTTTTTTAGTAACAGCTTTATAGAGATATAGTTAAAAGACCGTAAAATTCATCCTTTTAAAGTGTGCAGTTCAGTAGTTTTTAGTATACAGAGTTGTACATCCATCACTGCTATCCAATTTTAGAACATTTTCATTACCCCAAAAAGAAACCCTGAACCCATTAGCAGTCACTGCTTATTCCCCTTCCCTGCCAGTCCCTGGCAATCACAAATCTTCTTTGTCTCTATGGATTTGCCTATTCTAGACATTTCATATATCTGGAATCATTCAACATGTGGCCTTTTGTGACTGGCTTCTCTTCACCTAGCATAATGTTTTCAGTGTTCGTGCATGTCGTAGCATGTGTCAGTTCCTTATATTTCATTGAATGGATATTTATTTTGTTTAACCTTTCATCTGTTGATGGACATTTTGGTTATTTCTACCTTTTGGCTATTAAGAATAATGCTAATAGGAACATTCTAGTACAAGTTTTTGTGTGAGCAAATGTTTTCATTTCTCTTTGGTATATAAACTGAGGAGTGGATTTTGCTGGGCAACTTTATGTTTAACTTTTGGAGGAACTGCCAAACTGTTTTCCATGGTGCCTGCACCCCTTCACAGTCCACCTGCAGCATTTGAGGGTTCTAACTTCTCCACTCCTTTGTATTCTCATAACTTTTCTGGAGCTTGGAACGTTTTCAAAATAAGACGAGGGGAGGCTGGGCGCGGTGGCTCACGCCTGTCATCCTAGCACTCTAGGAGGCCAAGGTGGGAGGATCATTTGAGCTCAGGAGTTTGAGACCAGCCTGAGCAAGTGCAAGACATCGTCTCTATTAAAAAAAAAAAAAATAGAAATTAGTTAGACAACTAAAAATATATAGAAAAAATTAGCCAGGCATGGTGGCGCATGCCTGTAGTCCCAGCCACTCGGGAGGCTGAGGCAGGAGGATCGCTTGAGCTCAGGAGTTTGAGGTTGCTGTGAGCTAGGCTGACGCCACGGCACTCTAGCCAGAGCAACAGAGAGAGACTCTGTCTCAAAAAAAAAAAAAAAAAAAGATGGAGGAACAATGACAGGAGACTACACACATTTAACTTTAGCTCTTGTTTTATTAAAAAGTTAGCACATTGTATTCAGAGATTTTACTCGAACTGAGATGCTGAGATGTTTTCTGTGGTTTTAAATACGATACAAGTAATGAAAAGGACATTTAGAAAAGATGGAAGAAATGGAATTGTAACGTTGCCCCGGCGGAAGTCATACACAGCCAGGGCCACTCCTCATGGATGGCAGAGTTGAAGATGGTGTCAGCTGCGTCCATCTAGAGCACATCTCTTGTGCTAGTATCAGGAACAGAATCTGCAGTTGTTGGCTTAAGGTGTTGTCTCTCAATTTTCAGTCACTTTTTACACTTAAATACATTTTAAAAGGAGACCTTAACTGATCATTGTAAAAGAAAAACTAGTATAACTTCTATTAAGTAGATTGTTGCTATATTTTTTTTAAAGACAAGCAAAAAAAAGAAAAAGTTATTAAATCAATAAATCTAAACAATTGATTCAAATCTGTACCTGGACATGTGTGCCCATGACTCATGAGCTAGACTCCATGATCTGGGATTTGGGACAGGTGGAGTAGGCAGTCAGCACTGTCATGGCTCTTCCCAAGCCCCAGGTAGCAGGACCCTTGCTGGGTGGTCCCCAGTTAGCTCTCAGTACCTGAGACAGTGCACATGTCAAGTGTAGTTTGCACCATGGCTATAGGAGGAGTGGCTTCTCTCTCCCACTGTCCCCACCCTCAGCTGGCTGTAAGTGACACTAGTGGCATACAGATTTTCTATTTTCTGTGTGTACCTCAATGGCATCGGTAAAGATTCAGTTACTAAAGATTTGGACCTGCCACATCACAGTGCCTGTAATTCTCATGGTTTGCTTCAGGTGGCTGCCACCTACTCTAGCCTGGTCCTAAGCAGTACTATCCCTCACTTGAGGTCATAAGTGATTGTCACTTAAGTAAAACATATTTGTCCACGTAAGCACATAAAGCAAGCTTGTGTTCCAGCAGAGGTACTGGGGTAGAGTTTGACAGGCAGGCAGCATCACTGTCATCACTCTAGGAAACGGAGGCCTAGACGGGTTGAATTTCATCACCCAACTAGTGACAGAGCCTGGGTTCCAACTCAGATTTCAAAGCATGTCCATTGCACACTCTATTGTACTGCCTCCCTAAGACTGGCCACTTTTATGCAAAATGGAGGAATTTGTAACATAGAAATGGTTGTTATTCATTTCCTAGGAGTGCTGTGAATGACATTGCGATACTTCAATAAAAGACTGATATGACTTCCACTTTGAATATATGCTGATTCTATGACTGTGCTTTTCGCTCTCTTAGTTGTTGTAGAAGCATTTGCAAATGGCTTTGATTCTGTGGACACCAGAGAAACCTATTATACTTGGGTTTAAAATTGATATGTGGGTTTTTTCGTAGAAAAAAATGATCACTGACAAAATGATTTTTAAAGAACTCATAGTTGAAGCATTAAAATAAATGTAATGAATGCCATGTTAAAAATTTAACATCCTACAGAGGAGGTAAAGGGAAGAGTTAAGTCATCTTCCTTTGCAACCCCCTGTCCTGTCCCTGGAGGTATCCACTGCTGTGTGTGCTATTCCAGACACACATGTGCACACACGCACAAACTTATTCTTGCTTAATAGTGTATCTTGGGTACCTTTCATAGCACCACATTTCCACCAATCCCATTCTCTTTTAGATTGTTATTTTAATCAATCAAATTCATTCAACCAGTGTCTGTCGCTCTCACGAGGTTACAGGTCAGTAGAGATAGGTAAATATGGAAATTGAAAGATGATAAAATGCTTGAATAGGAGCATATTTGGTGTATGAGGGAGCACAAAGGTGGGGTGTAGTCATTTTGGGAAGGAAAGGGGAAAGCTGGGGACCCTTCTGGAGCTTCAAAAACCATTAGACCAGGGTCTCCTTGCCAACTGTGTGCTGTGGTTCGAGGCGGGAGGAATAGACAGTGTGAGCCAAGTGAACAGGAATGTGTAGGCATTTGGGAAGCAGTATGAGTCCAGAAAAGGTTTCTTTTACTCTATTCCTCAAGCTTTTACAGTCGCTCATCCTCCTCTAATTTGGCAGTAACAGCATTTTTTTAATCAGACTTGGCTTTATCTTTCCAAAATATGTCTTTTGTTTTCTTTGAGTTCTTTTTTTTTTTAACTACATAAGTTGACTGTTTAGCTTATTAAATTGTAACTTCCTTTTTAAAAATGCAAATGTTGTCCATTAAGTACTACTTTAGTTGTGTCCCTTAAGTTTTTTTGTTTTTAATAGGTTAGTGAATTATTATAAAGCGAACATCCTTGTAACCCCACTCAGGTCCTGCTGGAGAGGATCGGGGGACCAGGGGAGAGAGACAGAGACAGAGAAGGAGGGAGAGATAGAGATTGGAAGAAGTAGAATCACCTGCCTAGATTATGGCAGAAGACAGTGCTCCAAAGAACCCTGATGAATTTTCATGGTTTAGTAGCCTCGTGCTCTGTGGGGATGTGAGAAAACCCTACCATAATGCTCCTCTGCCATGTCCCAAAATGTGTCCCACGAGATTTGATTTGTAGTACATTTATCATTATACAACTTAAATATCTTCTAATTTCCATTATGATTTTTTTTGACATGAGTTATTTAGAAATTTATGCTTCAATTTCTGTTAGAACTCTTTCACCCATAGGCTTACAATAATTCCTAATTTTAATATTTACATTTTAGAAAATTCCTTACGAGCAGAATTACAAAAAGAATAACTTTATCAAGAAAGTGGTGAGATTACGATGGAGTAGAGGAATGTCAGGTCTAATTATCAGGAAAAGACAGAATAACATGGGAATGTTTTCTGTAATTCAGTAGTAATGGTAATAGTTTATAAACACGTATATACCTCTCTCATTGTACTGATTGCCTTCTGTAATCAAATTCTGTAATAAATTTGTTCTGAGTCTACTCAGTTAAAATATTTTGTTTGTATTTGTATTCCTAGGCCTGGAAGTACTTGCCACGTAACAGGTGCTAAAAACTGTTTATTAAATGATGAGTTGAAGCCTTAAAACATTTAAACAAAATTCATAAGACTCCTAACAGTTTTTTAAATACGTTGATTAGGAATGGGAAACCGTGGTCTTACAGGCACATTATGGGTTTTGCTTTGTAATTATTAATAATCTAGATCTTCTAGACAGATACTGGTAAGATTTATTCTTATTTGACATAGCCCCAAAGCTGCACATTGAAGCCCCCATTACTTGCATTTGCTTTAGAGTAGTCATTTTTAAGAGAATGATTCAAATAAATACGGGAGTAGAGATTTCAGAATTCCTACACATACGGTTTTCTCTCAAACTCAGGAATAGAAAATAATAGAAAATTGTCCAAAGTTTGATTCCTGGGCCTTCGTCTCATTTTGCGTTGCTCAGCGTGAACATAGACCCTTTCTCAGGGCTCGAGCATTGTTGTCATGCCACCTCCTCCCTAAGAATCCTTCCCATTAAGTCTAAAAACTTCACTTCTGTTTCCAAAGCCCCATGTGTGGTATGAGGCAATCGGGAATGTGTGATAAAAATTTCCTAATTCCATATCTCCAGCAAAAGTTAGTTTTCCATGGGAACGCTTAACTAATATTGTTTAAAAATAACGTACACTAGTATAGCCCTTTCCAGCTCAAAGAGTCCTTTAATCCTCACAAATACTGCAAAGAGGTGGTGATTCCCCATTTTGTGGTTGAGAAGACTGAGGCACAGAGAATTCAGGAACGTGCCAAGGGCATCAATGAGAACAAATATTTGAACTTGCATCTTTTTATTCCCAAGTCCAGGAACTGTGTGCATTCTCTGGCTCTTAATTCGTGTCTGTAGGATGGAGAAGATACCTACTCAAAGGCTGTGTTTTGAGGATTAAATGAGATAATATTTTAAGATACTTATCTTAGCTTCTGAACCCTAGTAGGGCTCAAATGGTAGGTGGTGGCATTGCCAGGCTTTCCTCATACCCCCAGAACTGCCTTCGTCTGCTACAACGTTAATCGCATTGCTAGTACACCCTATAAATGGCATAATGAGTGTTTGTCAGTGTTTTACAGATTGTGTGATACTTGCCCACTGTCGGCTTGGAGAAAGGAGAGTCATTGACCGAGGAGAATATACAGAGGTTACGGCATTTGGCCCTGAGAGCTGAGTGTAATTTGCTATTGCTGTGTACATTGCTTGGTGCGGTAGATGTGTTCTTGATCAAAAAGTTGGACTCAAGCATCTCATAGACAACTTTCTGTCTTCAGTGCAGTAGGGGAGCGTATTGGTTAGAAGAACCCTGCAGTAAATCTTTCTGTAACGTAAATATAATTCATTTGTTTTTATAAATTCAGAATGTTTTACATTCTTAAGTCCTGGCACACGTACTCATGAAAATGACACTGTTAAATATTATGGTTATGAAAAACATAAATAAGAAATTTACTCCCCAGCATTAGCCGGGTTGCAATGACAAGGGATTTATGCACCGTGGGCTGATTACTATTACCACAACCACCTCCATGTTTGCATTTTGTCTTATTTGGCTTGCATGTAATTTCTTGTTTAAAAAAAAAAAGTAAAGAGAAGCCCCATATCTAACAGCTCATCATTATGAAGAAAAATTGCAAAGCTAAAATGCTATTTTTTAAAAACATCCTTGCTATTCTACTTTGTCCTACAGGATTCTTAGTAAATGAATGATCATTTACTAAGGAATGCTGTTGCAAGGACTTAGCGTATAAAAATGTAGATCTTTGAGCTAGGAGGGATCTCAAGATAATTAGGGGAGCTTTGAACCTTTTAGGAAACACGATCATCTAGACTTTAAGTCGGTCTCTTTTTTCACTAACAATCTAATACTCCTGAAAAAGCTTGTCTCTTGAATCATAACCTAAACCCTTACCTAATGCATGAGAGATATTTTCAGAATGATCTGAGCCTTTTTGAAAACTGGGATGCAATAAAATTGTCCATGTAGTTCTTCATTTGGTGTTTGTTGCAGCAAATCTCATACCGGCCTGAGCATTCGTAAAGCCTGCTTGACCGCTGGGCATGTGTTGACTTCCAGACTCTGCAGCTGGACAAGTGTCGGCATGTCTTGTGCACCTTCACCCCCAGCAAGCTGCTCTGACTTCCGCCCAGGCTGAGACCCCTCTCAGCCACAGTGGTCGGCTTTTCCTCTGCTTTCCTCCCAATGCCCAGTGTCTAGTCTGGATCTCCTGCCCTTGCATCGCCCTGGATTCTACCCTGTGTCGCCCCAGCCATGTGACCCAAAACCTGCAGCCTATACCTTCCGCCTAATTCCTGTTGCAGTTGTCCCTCTGTGCTAAATGCCCAGCCATGCTGCTCACAAGCTGGAAAGCCAGCAGCACCATCAGGTTTTGGAGAGATGGACCGTCTCTCTTCCTCTTCTTTCCCCTCATTGCCTTCTTCCCTGATTAATGTTCCACCCAGAGTCAGCAGAGCCCTGTTTCCTGTACTCGGTCTACCTGTTCGTGGTTTCCAACCCAACTAAGGCTGACTTTCCTTTACAGACAGTCCCAGCTCACAGCCTGTTCCAGGAAGTTCATCGCTGCTGTTGCTCCACCCACCCACCCCAGTCCCCTTGTCTTCCTGAACCTCTAAGGCATGTGCCCTCTTGGTCTGCTTTATGTGTTCCTTCCACTGGGCTCAGTGTCCCACCTCTGCCCCGTTCTCTCCAGTCCTCTCTTCTGCCGTTGCTCAGCAGCTGACTTCTTAGCCAGATTCCTGAAAAATTGGCAGGTGAAGCCAGTTTTCCATTTGCTTTCCATTTTCATTCTAGCTCCACTTGAGTTTGTAACCCCCTAGCTCTGAGTATCTCTTTAACTCCTTGCATTTTTTTGATCAGGTAGTTGTTAATATATATACATGCAGTTCTTTTACTAGACATATCTATACCCCAAACACAGTTACTTTTCTAGGTTTCAACTTCTGTTCAGAAAACAGACTGACTTGTTAGCCATGGGCTGGGTGGGCCATCCCGTTTCCCTCCCAGTGAGCACACTAGGGCCAAACGGTTTCAGAAGAGCGTTGCTAACAAATCACCGAGCGACAGTAGTTTGCCGACAAAGAAATCCACCGTATCCCAAGGCTCAGAAATAAACTTTGCCCTGTTTGGATGTTGAGAGCTCAGGGAGAGGCAGTTAACGCGCTGATGTGCTTCAGTCCCGGCTCACGATTCCTGTGTGCTGTGCAGGTCCAGTGTGCTGGTGCTGTAGTGTGCTGGCGCTGTTGCCCTCTGGCCAGGGCATTCTGGGTTTCTCCGCTGCTCCTGGCAGGACTTTGTGGAGCCTTCACAATGCTGAAGGATGTCGTGCTCTCTCAGGGGCGAGGGTGCAGCGCTTGCCCAACCTGGTTGTCCTCAGACCCTTTTTTCTTTTTTCCAGAGAATTTTCTAGATCAGCTGTTTCCAGACCTCATTTTGGGAAACTGCATTTTTCTCCCTTTACATATTTGCATTTTTTTTTTTGGACAGAGTCTCTCACTGTGTTGCCCAGGCTGGTCTCAAACTCCTGGGCTCAAATGATGCTCCCACCTCAGCCTCCCAAATAGCTGGGACCATAGGAACGTGCCACCATGCCTGGCTCCATGTTTACATTTTTTAAATTATAAAAATGATAAGACTTAAACATTACCACTAATAAAAAGAAAGAGGTGAAAACTCCTCCCTCGGCAAATCCCACTTCCCAGAATTTGTCCTTTCAGATATTTTTCATATAAACACAAACATGTACAGATGAAATTTTCATGAAATACTTTTGTGAAATGAAGACTTTTTATCAGTTTCAATTATCGTCCTCTAATTTACCTGCACAGAAGATTTTCCGGACACACTTACATGGTGAGCAACAATGTAAGCAAGTGCCTTGGTGACGAGGCAGCTTACTCTCACTTGTAGGCAGAAAAAAATCCAGGCACAGAGAAACAGCATCTTTCTCAAGGTGATGGAAAATATATTTTACCTTTCATCTTGTAAGTTACAAATGAATGTTTCCTCGTAAACAGCTCAATAAAATGAATATTGTTTAGGATAAAGACCTTCCAAAAATAATTAAGCAATGAAACTTTTATTAAATGAAGTCTTATATATAATTCTAATGTTAATTTTTATAAATGTTCCTATTAAAATAGTTTATTTTATAAACAGATAAAAGCAGAACTGTTCTATTTGAAGTGAGAATATCATTTCCCCCTGCCCTCCGTGACTCTTCATCAAATCCCAGAGTGGCTGCTGGGGTGTCTGTACGGGACTAGGGCCCTGGAAAAGTACTGGTTATAGGATGTAATGACCAGTGAGAGCCAACAGGGTGAAGTTTTTTCATACCAACCATTTTATTTGGTCTTCTGCCAAAACTTACGAGCTGTGTTAACTTTCAGATATAATGCAGTGCATGGAATGAGGCTTTGAACTTTTTGCTTTTATTTACTGGATGATTTAAACCAAAAAAGTGTAGACCCACCAGTTTACCGACCCTCCTTGGTTAGTCTTCTGCCAGTTTGCTCCCTAATAAGCTGCTACCTGGGGTTCTTGGGCCAGCAGGTTCCTCAGGAGCTGGTGGCCTCTCGCCACCCTCGCTGTTGTCCCCTTGCTTGTGTTTATGAGTTCGCAGCTCTTTGACTCTTGATAGTAACGTGTACTTGATCAGGCTATCCTGACCGTGCTACTGATGCTCAGATAGAACTTGCCTCTGAATAACTGTGAGAGTCACACCCGCTGTCCTCTCATCTATCGGGCAGTCTCTGGTGCCGTGCAGTGTTGGCTCATGTGCTTTCCAGTGATGGCTGAACTCTGCTAATCCTTGCTGTCCTTCCCCCCATGGTAATTATTTATGCTTATGGTTTTATTGTCACATACCAGGCATGATGTCAGCCTAAAATTGGCCCTTCCTTTGTTTTGTCAGGAAGGATTGTTAAAGACAGTTACTCTAAAACCCAAATGATCATCTTTGGGAAAGGAACAAAAGTCCTGTCAATGGAAAAGCTAGGAGTAGATGAGCAGAAATTCCCTTCTTTAATAATAATCAGGAAAAAAATAAACTTTTTTCTAATTTAAAAAAAGTACATTAGTGTTAGTTTGACCATACGTTTCAGATCTTTCAAAAAAATTTAAACTAGTTTTGCAAATTAAAAAAATATATTTTTACTTGCTAAGAAAAATTCAACTAATATAAAATAGTGTCAAATGAAGAAAAGTAACATTCTTCTGCCCCTTCTCCTCTACTGCCCCACGAACACTCCCCAGAATTAACCACATGGCATTGCCAACCCCTCATAGTAGGTTCTTTTTTTTTTTTTTTTGAGACAGAGTCTCACTCTGTTGCCCTGGCTAGAGTGAGTACCATGGCGTTAGCCTAGCTCACAGCAACCTGAAACTCCTGGGCTCAAGTGATCCTACTGCCTCAGCCTCCCGAGTAGCTGGGACTATAGGCATGCACCACCATGCCTGGCTAATTTTTTCTATATATTTTTAGTTGTCCGATTAATTTCTTTCTGTTATTAGCAGAGACGGGGTCTCGCTCTTGCTCAGGCTGGTCTCGAACTCCTAAGCTCAAACAATCTGCCTGCCTCGGCCTCCCAGAGTGCTAGGATTACAGGCGTGAGCCACTGCGTCTGGCCTCATAGTAGGTTCTTAAAGTGGCCTTGGGCAATTTGGCCCAGAGGGCCCACTCTGGATTAACCTGGGGCAGAGACCCTGCTCTGTGCTGCTTGCTTAACACACAGTCTGCCCTTGGTGCGCTTCTGCTGAGCTCTTCTTGCTTTATGATAACAGCCCTTCAGGCCATTGGTCTCCTTTGCTGCCGGACTCATCTCCTGTCTTTTACTCCTGAAGTTCGCCTGTGTCTTGGCTCGGATTTGGATACACTATTATTTATCCTTCACACATGATTTCACTCTGACTGGGATTTCAAATTGATGACTGTTCGGGTTGTTCGTTATGTAAGTGTGGGCTGGCTACGCAAAGCATTTTCTTTGGCCAGCTCCCTGTATTCCACTGTCATTACTTCGGCATATAATTATGCCAGCTCCAGACTCCTTTGTAATTGGAGTCCTCCTAAATGTTTGGTTTATAGTCTGGAGTCTTTACATGCACTTCTTTCTGCCAATAGTTCCAAACCAATGTCAGTTTTTTAAACCTGCAGTCCCCAACCCCTGGGCTGCAAACTGGTACCAGTCCATGGCCTGTTAGGAACCAGACTGGACCGCAAGAGGTGAGCGGCAGGCAATGGGCAAGCGAGTGAAGCTTCATCTGTATTTACAGCCGCTCCCTATCGCTCACATCACCACATAAGCTCCGCCTCCTGTCAGATCAGCAGCGGCATTAGATTCTCATAGGAGCATGAACCCTACTGTAAACTGCATGCAGGGATCTAGGTTGTGCACTCCTTATGAGAATCTAATGCCTGATGATCTGAGGTGGAGCTGAGGCGGTGATACTTGTGCTGGGGAGTGACTGCAAATACAGATTATCATTAGCAGAGAGGTTTGACGACACAATAAATGTAATGCGCTTGAATCATCCTGAAACCATCCCCCTGCACCTGGATCTGGAAAAATTGTCTTTTGTGAAACCGGTCCCTGGTGCCAGAAAGGTTGGGGACTGCTGTTCTAAACCTTCTGCAAGTTTTAATGTTACAGGTTGAGTATCCCTTATCTGAAATGCTTGGGACCAGAGGTGTTTTGGATTTCAAATTTTGTTTTCAATTTTTGGAATATTTGCAGATACTTACTGGTTGTGGATCCATAATCCAAAAATCCAAAATCTAAAATACTTCAGTGAGCATTTCGTGTGAATGTCATGTCAGTGCTGAAAGTTTCAGGTTTCAGAGCATTTCAGATTTTGGATTTTCAGATCAGGGATGCTAAACCCATGTTGAAATCTGAAAACAGGTAATCTCTGTTAACACATAATTTTGCTAATATGAAGTATCTAACGCCTGAAACCACACAGCGCACCAGGATTAGACTTTCACTCCAGAACTGAAGACCCCATATTTACTTTTATCAAGTTTTACTTTTTGTGGATAGTATTGCCAATCTTATTTTGCCTCTTTCTTCTCAACTATTACTTAGTGGCTGAAGTTTCTTTTCCAGGGTCTCAAGAAAGTTTCAGAACTAGGAATTTCAGATCTCACCATCGGACAATAGCCTTGCTTTTTTCTTTTTTTTTTTTGAGACAGAGTCTCGCTCTATTACCCTGGCTAGAGTGCAGTGGCATCAAACTCCTGGGCTCAAGCAATCCTCCTGCCTCAGCCACCCGAGTAGCTGGGTCTACAGGTGTGTGCCACCATGCCTGGCTAATTTTTCTGTGTTTTGTAGGAGTTTCGCTCTTGCTTAGGCTGGTCTCGATCTCCTGACCTCAAGTGATCCTCCCATCTCAGCCTTAGCCTTGCTTTTTGTCAGCCCATTTTACTTAATATTTACACCTGTATTTATACTATGCCATACTTAGAAGAAACTAGCTATGTTTTACCGTATCAGTATTGCATCAGAATGAGATACTATACTAGAATGTAAGCCCCCTGAGAGTGTGGGCTTTGCCTGTTTTGTTCACTGCTGTGCCTGAGTGTCTAGAATGGCGTCTGACGTGTGGTAGGCATGCCAAAAATATTTGTTTAGTGGTGATAATATTTCTGCTATATTGGCAGTAAGTGTGTGTAGGTCACATAAATTGATGTCTTGATATTTTGTTACAGTTCCATTGCTGGCAAACTGACTTTTATAGATTTTACTTAAATATTAATCACTTTTAGAATACTATTGTCAAGAAAGTAGTATAACTGTATTTTCTTCTATACTTGATAATTTCCATGTTTTTTTAAAGCTGAGGTATAATTGCATGCAATAGGTCACCCTTTTTGGTGTAGAGTTCTTCGAGGCTATAACCACCATCACAAGTCAAGATGTGGAACAGTTCTGTCACCCTCAAAATTCCCTTGTGCTCCTTTGTAGTCAAACCCTCTCTCCCACCATCAGCCCTATAGTTTGCCTTTTCCAGAATGTTACCTGAATGGCACTGAATCTGGCTTTGTCATTGGCATAATGCGTTTGCGATTAATCCAAGTTGTTGTATATTAGCAGTTCATTCCTTTGTATTGCTAGTTACCTGCCCTTGTGTGGATGTGCCACAGTTTATTTATCCATTCACCCATAGAAGGACATTTGGGTGATTTTGCGTAAAGCTGCTGGAAACATTTGCTTACAGGTTTTTGTGGGAGCATAGCTTTTATTTCACTTGGGTAAAATCTAGGAATGGAATTGCATTATCTCTGTTTTAGTGATAGTTTGGAGATGGTGTGTTCTCTTTAAAATTCTCCTTTCTGGAACTTAAGTAAATGCCACATATTATTGGCCATTACTTACTATGTGAAGAAATATCTGGTGACTGTTTATTCTGTTTTTCAAACAAGAAAAACCGTTGTTGTACAGAGAGTAGAATGGGGATACCTGAATTGAAATCTCTTTAATGCTTCTGATTTTCATTTCCAACCAAAATGGGTCTCTAAGTGCTACTAAGAAAGAGTAGAGCGTTTCAATAAGCAATTAATTGTCTTACTCATGTTTTCCCATCCAGCTCAATAACTTACCCTGTGGTTTGCTTTCATGTTAGTTAACTAAGTGCGTTCAGTCCTCATTGGTAAATAAAAAGGTGGCTCACTATTAGAGTGTAAGATCCCTAGACCAAATGTGGGATGAGAATCCCAGTTGGTTCTAGGAAGGACTTGTTTAGATGTGCAGAGGACTCTGGGGAACAAGGATGGGCTGGCATGGCTCACCATGTGCCAGGACCGTCGAAAGGAAAGGTGTTGGAGAGAGAATGGCTGAGGGATTTAACCAAGAGGCTTTTATTTCTCTAGCAGTTGTGTTCAAACCAGAATAAGAAATGATCCAGAGAAATGTGACTTTTTAACATAAAATCTTCAGATCTTTTTCTGAGAAGAGACCACTGTGCCCTTGGATTATCAAAATTTAAGAGGCTTAGAACTTGGTAAATTTGGGTCTAGAGGCCACCCACTAAGGGATTTAATTTTTTTAAAAACAGATTTATTATGTTAATAGGTAATCAATTCACATCGTTGAACATTCATGAGTTTCAAGATAGATACCATCTAGCTCCCTCCCACCCTTGTCCATCAAGGTCCTCTCCTTGGGGCAACCAAAGCTGTCAATTACTTGTGATTCCTTCCAAAGATATCTTGTGCACATGCAAGTAAATATGTATACATGTTCTTTTTCTCCCCCTTTTCTACAAATAGTGCAATATAGAGCCTTAAGAAAAAGAATGCCTTGGGATGGGAGGATAGATTAGATGAGCCGATTCATATGCAATAGTAAGTAAATTCTGAAAAGAAGAGAAATGAGGAAAACTAGTCTGTACCCTCATATGTACTAATGCAAATGATCTCCAAGATACTATTAAAGGGAAAAAACCGCCATTTTCCTGTTGTTGGAATTTAGATTGTTGGCAATCTTTTGTTATTACAAACAATATTGCAATGAATAACTATGTTCATAAGTCATTTTGCATCTGCAGATGTATCTGGGGGACCCATGTGTTTGTCAGATGTTTTTGATATTGACACATGGCTCTC
>NW_012139191.1:1132675-1133532 GCF_000956105.1 Propithecus coquereli | reverse complement strand
AAAATTTAAGAGGCTTAGAACTTGGTAAATTTGGGTCTAGAGGCCACCCACTAAGGGATTTAATTTTTTTAAAAACAGATTTATTATGTTAATAGTAATCAATTCACATCATTCAACATTTATGAGTTTCAAGATAGATATCATCTAGCTCCCTCCCATCCCTGTCCATCAAGGTCCTCTCCTTGGGGCAACCAAAGCTGTCAATTTCTTGTGATTCCTTCCAAAGATATCTTGTGCACATGCAAGTAAATATGTACACATGTTCTTTTTCTCCCCCTTTTCTACAAATAGTGCAATATAGAGCCTTAAGAAAAAGAATGCCGTGGGGTGGAAGGATAGACTAGATGAGCTGATTCATATGCAATAGTAAGTAAATTCTGAAAAGAAGAGAAATGAGAAAAACTAGTCTGTACCCTCATATGTACTAATGCAAATGATCTCCAAGATACCATTTTCCTATTGTTGGAATTTAGATTGTTGGCAATCTTTTGTTATTACAAACAATATTGCAGTGAATAACTATGTTCATAAGTCATTTTGCATCTGCAGATGTATCTGGGGGACCCATGTGTTTGTCAGATGTTTTTGATATTGACACATGGCTCTCATGAGGTTGTAGCATTTTAGGTTCTCTGCAGCAGTGTGTTGAGGGTGCCTGTTGCTCCCCTCCCTCAGTACAATGTGATCACATGTTTTGATCGTTGTTTTAATATTTCTCATATTTTTGACCATATTTTTATGAGATTATAAGATTGATCATATTTTCATGTATTTAGGAAAAATTTGCATTCCCTTTTTTGTGAACTCTTTGATCATAACATTTGCCCATTTTCTCCTGAGTTTTTAATCTTTTTCAT
>NW_012139191.1:1126847-1127967 GCF_000956105.1 Propithecus coquereli | reverse complement strand
TTTTACATTTAAGTCTTTGATGCATTTAGAACTTGTGTGTACAAAGATTTGCAGTGTGGACTTAATTTTTTTGGTTGAGTTCTCTGGCTAGTTTTCCAATATCATTTATTGAATATTCCATCTTTTTCCTATGGATTTAAAATGCTACCTTTATCATATATTAAATTCCCATACTATCCAGGTCTATTTCTGGACTTACTATTCTGTTCTGTTGATCTTTCAGCCTGTACATGTGCCCTGTACAATGCTTTGTAAATTGTTGTAGCATTATAATATCTCATAGTGCTAATTTCCCTCATTTTTCTTTTTTTCAGGATTTATTATTGCATATGAACTTTAGAATCAGCTTATCTAGTCTATCCCCCCCACCCCCACCACCTCTACCCCAAAAGAAAAACAGTTCTGATGTTATTTTCTTTAGGATTAAGTTGCCTTCCTTCATAAACCTACTTCAGGGAAAGTAAACATGTTACGGGTGTTAAATCTTTCCTATTCAAAAGCACAGTGTGATTTTCCATTTGCTCAAGTTTTCTTCTGTGGCCTTCAGGCATGTTTTAAGTTTTTGTCATATGGGAGTTTTAGACATTTCCTGTTAAGTCGCTTTATAATATTTTGACTTTTTATTGCTTTTGAAAATAAGATCTTTTCTTCCATGGTATCTTCTCACTGCTCGTTGGTTTGTGCATGATGCCTATTGTTTTCTGTGTATTAATTTTGTACCTAACTATCATCTTTTCTGAAATCCTCTCCTTGTTGGTAGTAGTTTTTCAGTGGATTCCCTTGGGTTTTTTCAGGTATACAGTCATATCATCTGCAGATAATCATTTTACCTCCTCCTTTTGAGGTAATATTTATTCTTTCTCTAGTTTTATTGCAGCTATTTCTTTGTCTAGTTTTGTTGCATTAACTAGTACTTGCAGTACATTAATAGTGATGATAGTGGACATCTTTGTTTTATTCCTGACTGAAATGGTTTGTATCTTGTTTTCTCATTAAGTTTGATATGCTTACTTTTGGTTAAGGTAGATATATCTGGTCATTTAAAAGGAGTATCCTTCTATTCTTATTTTACTAAGAATTCCATCAAGAATGGATATTAAATTTTATCAAGTGCCTTTTC
>NW_012139191.1:1120444-1122387 GCF_000956105.1 Propithecus coquereli | reverse complement strand
TGAGGTACATTGTTAGATTGTAAATTTGTGATCTTTCCACTTTTTTTGATGTAGGCATATAAACTTTACTCTTAGCACTACTATTGCTGTATCTCCCGGGTTTTGGTATATTGTATTTCCATTTTCATTTGTTTCAAGGAATTTTTTGATTTCTATCTTGATTTTTTCATTGACCCAGTGGTCATTCAGGAGCATGTTGTTTAGTTTCCATTATTTTTATAGTTTCTAAAGTTTCTCTTGGTATTGATTTCTAGTTTTATTCCATTGTGGTCTGAGAAAATACTTGATAAGATTTCAGTTTTTAAAAACTTGTTGAGACTTGTGTTGTAGCCTAACATATGGTATATGCTAGAGAATGTCCCATGTGCTGATGAAAAGAATGTATATCCTGCTGTTGTTGGATAGAATGTTCTGTAAATGTCTGTTAGGTTCATTTGCTGTAAAGTCCAGTTTAAATTCAATGTTTCTTTGTTGTGGTGCTTGTTTTTTGTTTGTTTGTTTTTGTTTTGTTTTGTTTTTCGAGACAGTGTCTTACTCTGTTGCCCGGGCTAGAGTGTAATAGCTTCATCATAGCTCACTGCAACCTCAAACTCCTGGGCTCAAGCTATCCTCCTGCCTCGTCCTCCCAAGTACCTGGGACTACACGCGTGTACCACTATGCCTTGCTAATTTTTCTATTAATATTTTTTTGTACAGATGAAGTCTCATTCTTGCTCAAGCTAGTCTCTAACTCCTGGCCTCAAGCAATCATCCCGCTTTGGTCTCCCAAAGTGTCTTTGTTGATTTTCTGTCTGATGCTGAAAGTGGGATGTTGAAGTCCTCCATTTTTATTCTATTGCTGTGTATCTCTGTCTTTAGAGCTATTAATATTTGCTTTATGAATCTGGATGCTCCAGTGTTGGGTGCATATATATTTAGAATTCTTGTATCCTCTTTCTGAATTGATTTCTTTATCATTACGTAATGACCTCCATTGTCTTTTGTTAACTGTTCTTGACTTTAAAATCTGTTTTATCTATTGTAAGTATAGCTACTCGGGTTGCTTTTGGTTTCCATTTGTGTCAAATGTCTTTTACATTCCCTTTATTTTCAGTCTGTATGTCTTTACTGTTAAGGTGAGTTTCTTGTAAGCAGCATATAGTTGAATTGTGGAGAATTTAATGTGTTTAAAGATCATTATTGATTTGTGAGGCTTTGTTCCTGTCATATTTTAATTGTTTACTTGTTGTTTTATGTAGTCTTTGTTCCTTTCTTTTTATTGTCTTATTGTTTGTTGTTGTGGTTTGGTGGATTTCTGTAGTGGTACCATTTGAGTCCTTTCTCTTCCTCTTTTGTGTGATTGCTTTACCAGTGAGTTTTATACTTTTGTGTGTTTTCATGATGATAAATGTCCTTTCAGTTCCAGGTTTAGGACACCCTTGAACATTTCATGTAGGGCTGTTCTAGTGATAACAAATTCCCTCAGCATTTCCTTGTTTGGGACTTTATTTCTCCTTTATGAGCGATAATTTTGCTGGATACAGTATTCTTTTGTGACTTTTTTTTTCCTTTCAGCACTTTGACTATATCATTCCATTCTCTCCTGGCCTGTAAAATTTATGCTGAGAAATCTGCTGTTAGTCTGATGAGGTTTCCTTTATAGATGGCTAGGCACATTTCTCTTACTATATTTACAATTCAATCTTTATCTTTGACTTTAGGCAATCAGACTGTAATCTGCCTTGGAGAAAACCTTTTTGCATTCATCTGCCTGGGGATTGCTAAGCCTCCTGTATATCTAAACCTCTTGGTAGACTTGGGAAGTTTTTGTCTATTATTTCATTCAATAGGTTTTCTAATCCTTTGTCTCTTTGCCCTTGGGGATACCAAGAATTTATAATACTCTATCACTTTATGTTGTCCCAAATGTCGCAAAGGTTTTGCTCATTCTTTGTATTCATTTT
>NW_012139191.1:1067175-1119189 GCF_000956105.1 Propithecus coquereli | reverse complement strand
AGAGTCTCAGGGTGTGTAAAAAGAAAATCACCGACAATTTTTTGATGTTGATTCTTCTTGACTTAATTTTTTCTCTTCTAAGAGACATGGTCTCCTAAAAATGAACCTTCAGAGTGATGTGAGATTCAATTAAAAAAAAATAACAACCATTAACTCAGGCCCTCTACAATGCTTTCTCTGAAAGATTTTGAAGAACAAGGGGGAGTACAGAAAATAAATCGCAACCTCAGGCACCTGTGAAGAGCTGGCCCCACACATCGTTCATTAAGGAAGTTTCTTGCAAATTGTACCTATTTCTAGCACCCAAAACTAGAGCCCATCCGATTCCACACTAATAATGAATTACAAGTTTACTTACAGGTAACAGAACTAGACACAAGACAGAATCATACATGCTTCCACCTTGCCGGGGACATCTACAGAATTGATGCTTCCTTCACTCCCTTATTTTATGTAAAATGTCCATTTCTTAGGCCTCACGAGAATGTAGCCACTACCTCATCAACCCTTGCCCCCACCTTTTTCCTTCTGTCTGTATGCGTTTAAAATGCCGAAGGTTCCAACCTCCCCTTATGAAAAACAGCCACAGCTTGTCTGTGGTTCCTGTTTTTTCCTGGCTGTGTCCTCAAAATTTTGGCTTAATAAACCTCCATTGATTAAGAATTTTGCCTCAGTTATTCATTTGGGTTCACAGGCAGTAGCAGCCGTGCTGAGGCTCTGCCACTGCAGAGGGTGGGTGCTCACTTCTCAGCCCACCTGTGGGAGGGGTCCCAGGACAGCATGCAGTCTGGTGGAGGCTAGCTTTGGAAATGGCCCCTTGTAGTAGCTGTTTAGGTCTCAGAAAGTGTATGTGACCCAGCAGCAGCTCCCTCCCTGGAGCAATTCCATCCCGCGGTCTCCTGGCAGCTCCCTATGTTAGTTTCAGGGTTTGGGAGGGTCAGAGGGCTCTCCAGTGGCCAGGATTGCGTGATCGCTTGGTGAGAATGTGGGCCACTGAAAGTCTCTTACTCACCCTTTCCCCACATTGGGAAGTCACTCCCAGCTCCCAGCCAGTCCTGGCCAGGGAATCTGTCTCTCTTCCTTCTGCTTCCCTGCTTTTGGTGTTTCCTGTCCCTTCTCTGTTGAATTCTAGTGTTCTCTCTTGGATAATGTAATTGAAGTGTGAGTGTATATACACGATTTTGGTTCTTCTAAGTGGAGGCAGGCAGGAAGTGCGTCTGGTCGGCCATCTTGAATTGGCACCGTGCAGTAGAGCTCCCTGTGATGCCGGGATGTGAATCTGCTGTTTATCTGCACTGTCCATCAGGACTGATACTGGCCATGACGTGGCTGTTAAACACTTGATGTGAATGTTAAATATTAATAAAGCTTAGGTTTAAATAGCCACATATGGCTCACACCTACCATCCTGTGAAAAGTATGGTTTTATTGATATTAATATATTTTTGAATCCCAGCTGTCTAAGAAAAGGAAACCATATATATTACACTACCTTCTACATTCTTATTCCCTTGGTCTCCCGACTAATGTTAATTAAATATTTTCTATGCTGTCAGGACTTAATATTTTGCATTGTTTTCTTTTTTTCCACCGTAATTAGCACACATCTAGCTGGGCATAGTGACATGTGCCTGTAGTCTCAGCTACTTGGGAGATTGAGACACATGAATCACTTGAGCCCAGGAGTTCGAGTCTAGCCTGGGCAATGTAGCAAGATTCCATCTCTTAAAAAAAATCATCACATATCTCTTAGTCTTATTCTTACAGTTAAATGGAGTTAATTGTCACAATTGGTTCTTTTGACATAGTTTTTCTAACCATCTCTTGGGTAGTTAGTTATAGTGTATTATTTAGTAAATTTTTGTTTTTTTTTTTTTTTTTGACAGAGTCTCACTGTGTTGCCCTGGCTACAGTGAGTGCTGTGGCGTCAGCCTAGCTCACAGCAACCTCACAGTCCTGGGCTCAACCAATCCTACTGCCTCAGCCTCCCAAGTAGCTGGGAGTACAGACATGCGCCACCATGCCCGGCTAATTTTTTCTATATAGATTTTTAGTTGTCCAAATAATTTCTTTCTATTTTTAGTAGAGACGGGGTCTCGCTCTTGCTCAGGCTGGTCTCGAACTCCTGACCTTGAGCGATCCACCCGCCTCAGCCTCCCAGAGTGCTAGGATTACCTATTTAGTAAATTTCTCAAGAAGGACTATCATATAGTATTGGTTGGGTTTTTGTTTGTTTGTTTAGTTGGGTTTTTCGCTTTTCTTTTTTACACATTTAAACCTGTTTCCTTTATATTGAATGACCGTTTAGGTAGGTGTAAAATTCTAGGATCACTCTGTTTCCTTGAGCTTTGTTGTATTTCTCTACTTTCAGTTTGAATTACATTTTGCTGTGGAGAAATCTGGGTTTTTTTTCCCTCTTCTAAGTGACTTAAAAGTGACCCTGACTCCTAAAGGGTTCTTTCTTTTTTGAATTAGCATCGTTTTTCTACAGTCTTTATTTTTTTTGACTGTTCCTGATTTCACTGGACCTTTCAGCAATTTTTAATTATCTCAGTAAATATTTATTCGTTCCTTTATTTCATTTTTCATATTTGGGAACTTCATTATGCATATGTCGGATGTTCTTCATCTGTCTCCCATTTTTATTATTGTATTTGCAATTTCTTTTTTTAATTCTTTCTTAAATTTTCATTTAATTTATTTGGATTTTCACTTTTCTGTCCTGTGTGTATTATATGTCCCTTTTGATTTCACCTGCTTTTCTGTGGTGGTTTTATTTTTCCCCTTCCACTTCTTTTCTAAGCTTTTTTTTTTTATTTTTTTTTGAGACAGAGTCTCCTTTGTTTCCCGGGCTAGAGTGCCGTGGCGTCAGCCTAGCTCACAGCAACCCCAAACTCCTGGGCTCAAGCGATCCTCCTGCCTCAGCCTCCCGAATAGCTGGGACTACAGGCATGCGCCACCATACCCGGCTAATTTTTTCTATATATTTTTAGCTGTCCAATTAATTTCTTTCTATTTTTGGTAGAGATGGGGGTCTCGCTCTTGCTCAGACTGGTCTCGAACTCCTGAGCTCAAACAATCCGCCTGCCTCAGCCTCCCAGAGTGCTAGGATTACAGGTGTGAGCCACCGCGCCCGACCCTAAGCTTTTCTTTATTCTTATCTCTTACTTTTTCCTTAATATTTCATCCCTGAGCTCTTATATCTCTGTTTCGTGCTTATCCTTTTTTTTTCTTTAGAAAGAGTCTTGCTGTGTTGCCCAGGCTAGAGTGCAGTGGCATCATAGCTCACTGCAGCCTCCTACTCCTACGCTCAAGTGATCCTCCTGCCTCAGCCTCCTGAGTAGCTGGGACTACAGGTGTGCACCACCATGCTTGGCTAATTTTTCTTTCTTTTTTTTTTTTTGTAGAGATGGGATCTTGTCATATTGCTCAGGCTGCTTGTCCTCATCCTTTATAGAAGCAACTGCTTTATTACATCTTAAAAATTCATGGTGAAATGTGTGTTCACAATTTTCATCTGCTTGATGGCACTGCTTTTTCTGGTGAATGGTCATTTATTCATTCAGTAAACAGTCACTGAGCGCCTGTTCTTGCTGATCACTCTACCTTTGTGGAGTTTATGTTCCAGGGTGGGAGACAGACAATAAATAAAATAGGGAAATATTAATACATATGTAGGATTGTAGAATGTTAAAATATTCACATTGTAGAATGTTAGAAGGTGAGTAAGTGTAGAAGGTGATAAGTGCTACAGAGCAGAGCTGGGGAGAGGGCAATGTATTAGTCCGTTTGCATTGCTATACAGAAATGCCTGAGGCTGGGAAATTTGTAAAGAAAGAGGTTAGAGTTCTTTTAAGTAGAAGAGTAATGTGATGACGTATCATCATCTACCACTTGGATTTCTCTCCTCCCCCCTCTTCTCCTTCCCCCTCACCCCTCTTCCTCCCTCTCATTTCTTAATCCATTATAGGTCATGTGCTCCTCTGCTGGTTCTTTTTAATGTCTCCTTCCTGCAGGAGATGAATTTATTCCTAGGCCAGGTGAGCTGGGAGTGTTCTTAAAGCCTGAGGTTTTATGCTTGAGTTTCTTTTATCTTTCATTCTCTTGAGCCCGTGAGATAAGCGGCTGGGGGAAGTTTGCACCACACAGGGGGGCTTGTGGCCCCCACTGCTACAGAGACGACCCCTTCCAGCATGTGGCGTCTGTACGGGAGTCCTCCTTGGGTGGCCTCAGCTGCTCCCAGGGCGCCCCCACCTTCCAGAAGCGCATTCGCGGGCTCTTTCTGCGTCCCCCCGCAGAGGGGCCTGGTTTCGGCTTCTCACCGCGTGTCCTCCCAGCTTGGCCTTCACTTTTATCAGCTCTTCCACCTATTTCATGGTATTTAACTGTCTCCTGGCTTCACTGAAAATAGAGTTTGTGGTTTTGTTTCTTGTTCTTTGGGTGATTTCCAGGAAGCCAAGGGGTGAACGCTGGCTTGACGCTACCACCCTTCAAACCCAGAGACCTGATTATGGTTTTGTTTTTTTTATTCCAGAGAACAAAAGGGAAACAAAGAAAGTTGTGTAATTTGGTAGTGAGCTTTTACATTTAGAGAAGACAAGGTTAGAAAATGTAGTCTCTTTTACCCCCCCTTGGACCAATGTGGTGGTGGTTTCTGCTGCGAGAGCCAGCGAGACCGAGCGGACCGGAGGTGACCAGTTGCCTACCTAATGCCTGTTCCCGGGCTGCTCTGTGGCTGTGGTGGGGACGGGCTGCCCCGGCCTTTCCCTGCACTCAGCTCCTCCAGGCAGAGGCTCGAGCTTGCCCGCAGCAGGCTCTGGGTGGTGCGGCTCTCTTGGGTGCATCACCTCACGGAGAGGTCAGTTTTTCTTAATGCTGGTGGATCCGAGGCGTCTGTGCTGCCTTCTGTGACAAAGACCACAGTTGCAAGTCCCTGTAAAGGGCGGCTTGTAGTCTAGAGCCCTGGACGCCGTCACCTGTGTGTCTTATACACACGTACGACATGGGGCCTGCGTCTCACTCTCATCTGTGTTGCCGATGATAAAACCTTTCTCAAGTCAAGAGTCCCCTTGATGTGACGAAAGCTGTGGCTCTCCTCCCTGAGCAATAGCACGTGTGCACACAATTTCCATGTATCGTTTGTGGGCTTGTTGCCATCCTTAAGTCTAGGCAGGGCCCCCCTTTGGTGTCATGGCCTCTAGTGAAAGGCCCCTGCTTTTTATGCTATACTGTCGGAGCCATAAATCTTATTTTCTTCTTGTTGAAAGTCTAGACAAAAGTCTGAGGCGGAAGTTCTTGGTGAGGTCTTGCATTTTCCTTAATTTCAGTTATTCAAGTTCCTCCTGCCTCCTTTGCCAGAGGTTAATCAAGAATTGTCCGTTTTCTCACTCCCATGAGTCTTAACTTTTTGTTGAACCATCTTCTGTTTCTAAAGTGTTGGGCTACACTTGGGTTGATTTTGTATCCTTTTGTTGGTAGGAATTGAATAAACCTATAAATAATAAGAATGCTTCACTTGCCTACAAATATTTCATTAATTTTGTATTTTCTCTGCTACATTGTTTCTTACTTAAAGAATGACCAGAGAATCCCTTGAGTCATAAAATATTTACTCTGCTTCCTTCCAAGCTTTTTCCTTCTTATGCCACAGAGGTTAAGGAAGGAAAAGGCTCTACTGGTTTCATAATTACAATATGCCAGTCGGTGGTCGACCCAGAGATCTGTTCCCATGACATTAACTGAAAATGTTATGATTACATAGGAACAGAACTACTCCTCAAGTGCTATTGTTTAATAAAGTTCACAAAATTATTTCATCTCACATATTTGTGGACATACTAGTCAAGTAAATTTTTAAAAATGTACTAGTGAATTTAAACTTTTCAAAATTAGGTTTCTATTGGATTTGGGTTGTACAAAAATTCGTAGAATTACTGTTAATTGGCCAGGCGTGGTGGCTCACACCTGTGAGGCCAGTACTTTGGGAGGCTGAGCGGGGAGGAGCACACGAGTCCAGATGTTCGAGGCTGCAGTGAGCTATGATCGCTCCACTGCACTCCAGCCTGGGCGACAGAGCGAGACCTTGTCTCAAAAAAAAAACAAAACAACTTTAATTAAATTTAGCAGTTAAATTATTTCAGAGGAATTTTCACTTAAATTTGCTTATGGGCTTTTTGTGTTCTTAGAAACAAAAATGAGTTCTCCTTGAATTCTGCTTAAAATGGAGAGGATTGTTTGTTTTTATTAGGTTTCAGGGCCTTGGGATGGGGAGTGGGAAACAAAAACAAAATACTTAACACATTTAAGAGACACAGAATATTCCCTGCTCCCAAAATTCCATATAATATAAGAACTTCATAAAAATTTTTCACTGGATGACTAGAGGAAATTGAAGGTAAGCAGATTTAATGTTTTGATGGTTTCATCTGCCGGCCAATTTTTGTTTTTCTTCTTTGGTTTTGTTGCCAACAGTTTCTGCCATCATATCACCCTTTGACGGCAGTTGGGCTACGTTCTGAAGGTCATTTCAGAAACACGTTCTTTCATGTTTATTGTGGATTCTCTTTCTGCTCTGGTTGATGCTATTTAATCTCCTCAACTTCCTCTTCCACTCACATGCTCGTGACAAATTGAGACTATCAAGTTCTATGGCGACAGGAAGAAACTGCCATCCAATAAAGCAAGCAGTGAATGTGCATATGCTATTACTCAGTAATTATCGTCAGATAAATGAATAGATGATCTGTTGTGAAGTCCCTCTCCAATGATTTATGAACCAGGGAAGTCAAGGCTCGAGTGTCTCCCGGAGTGAACCAGAACACCAGGGACGAGGACGTCCTTCTGTGCTGCCCTGGTGTACTTTGTTGATAACCTCCAGTCTCACCTGCAGTGAGGGTTTCTGGGCAGAAAGGATACCAGGGTTTTATTTTCTTGCAATCCTTTTCTTGTATTTCTTCTGTATTCCTGCTGAAGGGATCACTGTACATGCCCATGCATAATATCTGTGAGCCTGCCACTTGCCCTGGGCCCTTCTCTTTGTGCCTTTGAACTCAGACATCTGTTGGGATTCTCCCATCCGGGAACGAAGACGTGTCTGAAAGGCAGCAATGGGACGAGATTCCTCGGCCTGTACCTCGGTGCTCCCTGGCAGTGTGTGTCTAGCCTGCCTTGTCAATACCAGTGGGCACTGGCCCCCACCAGGGCTGGGCTTTCTCCATCCCAGAACCCAGGTGTCTCAGTGGATGTCTGGATCTTTGAACGAAATTGGTTGTTAAGGAGACTTACTTTTGCTGATAAATGAGGTGAATGAAAGAGACGTGCTAATTGGATTGGTGGCTGTCTTTTCTCTTCCAGGAAATACTCTCTGGCGTGGTGGTCATATCTAGTAAGGATTCCATTCAGCACCAAGGGGTGTCTTTGACCATGGAAGGAACTGTAAACCTCCAGCTCAGTGCCAAAAGTGTGGGCGTGTTTGAAGCTTTTTATAATTCTGTTAAGGTAAGAATGCTTAGATTGCACATTTTTATTTCAATATGCAAATGTTTGTGGTGGTTTTTACTTGTTTGTCTTCCCCCCCATTCCCAATGGTAGGTGAATGCTGTCTGTCTGTATTGTTATCCATCGTTGTCTCGCAAGGGCTGGTGATAGTCAGACTTTTAATACTTACAAATCAACCTGAAAAAAATGCAGATATTTTGTTTCTACGTATATACTGTTATTGAATGTCTGCTTGTATTTATTCCTATTTGATAAATAGGATTAGAACTATAATTATATTAATTTTAGCCATTAAAAAGATCAAAGCTCTTTTCTGAGAAGTTGTACCTGTGGCTTACGGTACTTGCCTTCCCAAATCAGAACTGATTTTTTATTAGCTGTGCATATTGCTACCGTCGGATTTGACATTAAGATAAGATGCAGACAGAGCAGGAAACTGTTTTCTTGTTGTCATTTAGAGTAAAAGTTTGTGTTCTAGGGTGACTTTTTTTCTATACTTACAGTTTTCTTTTCCTGAAGGACATATTAACTTTTAAGTTTTCAGGGGGAAGAAGTTAAGAGGGAAGAAGGGTATGTTAGCAGTGTTCAGATTTAGAACACACGTTTTCCCGTAATTTTATTTTAATCCATTAGTACTTAGAGATTCACTTCATAAGTTGTGGATTTTCCAAGAGTGACGCTAAGCCAAAGCTTGAAAAGCATTAAAACCTACTTTTTAGGCAGATTTCAAATATTAGTACCCTCTTCCTCCTTGGAGGCCCAGCTGAGGAGGTCTGTGCAGGCGCACGGGGCTGAGGGAAAGGCCTGCTGCTGTCGCTGTGTGGCTGCACTGGGAAGGCTGGGAGAGGCTGGTGGGCTGTCAGGAGCAGAGGCGGCACTCTGTCGAGAAGAGCCCGGGGCCAGGTGAGGACGACACCTGAGTTCACGTGCCAGCCCTGCTAGCCAGGTGGCCTCACTGTGCTGTGTCTGTTTCTTCATTCTGGAGAGAGGGGCTGTTAGGACGGTTAAATGAGATACTTGGGGAGGAGAGAGGGATATATCAGTTCAGTTTCTGCTGCTGCGTATGAAGCACCTAAGTGTCTAATGTTGTAAACGAACTGTCACTGGGCCAGAGACTTAAAAAATGGAGCCAACTCGCTGTTCAAATCTAGACCCAGCACTGTGCTGCCCAAGAAACCAGGACGGAGCATCCAGAGGCTCAGGGTGTTGTGTCTTCACGGAGATTATTAATAGCACCATAATGTGAAAGGGTATCTACAAGTACACGCTGATGGACCGAGTTGGTTTTTGTTTACAGCCTATCCAGATTATCAACAGCACCATAGAAATGGTAAAGCCAGGGAAATTTCCCAGTGGCAAAACAGAAGTTCCTTTCGAATTTCCTCTGCACGTGAAGGGTAACAAAGTTCTGTACGAGACTTACCACGGGGTGTTTGTCAACATTCAGGTGAGAGTTTCCTAATCCCATGCAATTGACCTCATAATTTTTCTTCTGTAAAACAGTGTGGTCTTTCTTTCACTGAAAGTTAATGGATGGACCCAAGAACTTAATACTGTATTTATTGCTGAGACCTCTCTTGTATATTCTATGTTGATTTCTCATTTTGTCCTGCAAAATACTAATTTTATAAATGACCATTATTTTTTATAGGAACCCTGAAGGACCCATGCTATTATATAACCTCTTTTTCCTTTGTTTCTTTTGGGCTCTTTTCCGACCACGTTGACACTGTAAGGGCTACTTTTATTGTTTGGTAGCAGATATGCCCTAACTTCTTTCTGGCACCAGCATTAACTTGTCTATTTTGTACTTATAAATATCTCTTTGTTTAATACCCAAAGGCTACTACTCTAACATAGGCTTGTATTCTTTATTGAACAAACCTTGTCAATGAGGGGAAGTGAATTTATGACTTCCTGTCTACCTCTGCTAGTTAAGGATGCTTTTCACAGTTGCTATTGTTGTCTCAGGAAGCAGTGTGGAGTCATGACTCAGGGCAGGAGAAAGAGCCTTTCCTTTATTCAGTAGAAAGAAAGATACTTTTGTGATAGCCTTGCAGCGGTTCCTTGCTAGATGAGACAAAACTATTCAGTCTTATGTGCAAGAAGGATGAAAGTTAGGAATATTTTTGATTTATTAATTAAGTTTTAGTTGATAATTTGGTCTCGGTATAATAGATACCGTTCTCCTGCTTAAAATAATAGCATCTTTAAAATAAAAACCTATTAAACACGTGTGAGGGTTTCACCAAAGGTTTGTCGTTGTGTGGGTTTTACGAATTCTTTAAGAAATCTGTCAAGAAAAAGCACATGTAGTATGATGCACTCTATTACAATAAATATCTTTCTGTGAAGAAAAAACCTGTTTCTAGTCCTTTATGATTAGCATGCCTGTGTCAGGCAATACATATAGATACAGATATACCAAAGGCTTTGGACAGTTCCCTGGAAGTAACAGTAATGATTGATATCTTGAACGTTTTATTTTGGTAATTATTTTTATCATCTATCCAGAATCAGCATCAACTTGTGTTATCCACACAGTAGTTCTTTAATACTATTTATTTTAAAATATAAAAATATGTTCATTAGAAACTAAATGGAATAAGATCAAATTTTCATTGATCATACCTGTTACTTTCTCCTGTATTTATCATGACTTATTAAAAGAAGATTAACTTGTTTAAAATAAAATTGGAAATCCCAGCCTTTTCCAAATGTTGCCAAGAAAACGCACAGATATACACATAAAACTTGTGTGCTTGTTTTCCTGCAGAGCTGTGTGTAAATCGGAGACTACTTAAAATGCAGTCGGAGAGTTAACAGGTGGTAAATTCGTTAGTGAAGTGAACAGCCATCCCTACTTGGGGCTTTCCCTCAGAATGCTACAACTTGGAATTCTATACCTTTGCAAATACCTTACAAATTTCTAAAAATGAAGAGATTTCTTCTTAGCTTAACCTCTGATTTCTATGAGCTTATCACCCTTATACTTATTGTCATTTAACATATATTAATATTTTGCCATCTTTGTTAATCTGTATTTATTTCTTCTGAATCATTTTAAAGTTAGTTACAGAATCTTGATACTTCATGTCAAAACACATCAACGTCCATCTCCCCAAAAATAGTGACATTCTCCTATATAATCAGTTAACATTTTCACACCTATCAAAATTAACAAAAATTCTCAAATGTCATCTAATTCCCAATTCATATTGAAATTTGTCATCGCTTCTTTTAAGAAAATATACCTCTTAAGAAACTAGGATTATAGTTTTTTGATATGTTTTCATCTTCTTATGTATTCATTCATTCATGCCATTAGTGACAGGTCTTTTTCTAGCTTCCTTGTTTTCCAGGAGAGCAAGTGCCCCCCAGATAGGACAATGACTCCCGTAGTCACACAGCCCAATCTTGGCATGGGGGTCCACAGGCCATCACCCCTTCTTGACACCCATACACTTACCCTGAAGATTAACATAGGTACATTACTTCGGATAGAAAGTTTTGTTATTACACCCTAATATCTTTCTTTTTTTTTTTTTTTTTGAGACAGAGTCTCACTCTATTGCCCGGGATAGAGTGCCGTGGCGTCAGCAAAGCTCACAGCAACCTCGAACTCCTGGGCTCAAGTGATCCTTCTGCCTCAGCCTCCCGAGTAGCTGGGACTACAGGCATGCGCCACCATGCCCGGCTAATTTTTTCTATATATTTTTTTAGTTGTCTGATTAATTTCTTTTTCTATTTTTAGTAGAGACAGGGTCTCACTCTTGCCCAGGCTGGTTTCAAACTCCTGAGCTCAAACAATCCGCCTGCCTCGGCCTCCCAGAGTGCTAGGATTACAGGCGTGAGCCACCGCGCCCGGCCCTAATATCATTCTGAAATTACATAGATGCAAAGAAATTTTTCATTTATAATTTGAATTGTATTGTCACATAATGTAAAAATGGTAAAATCGTAAAACAGAATAAAGGATTTAAAATATAGCCATGCCGGGCACAGTGGTGCACGCCTGTAGTCCCAGCTACTTGGAGGCTGAAGCAGGAGGATCATGTGACCCCAAGAGTTCGAGATCAGCCTAGGTAGCATGGCAAGACCCCATCTCTTAAAAAAAGTTGAAAAATAACAAAAATAACATACAGCCAGTATTAAATTCATAACTTGCAGAGAGGCTTGGTTTACTTGTTATTTCTTAGAGCAAGGCTTCGTGATTTTTTGCTCTTATTCTTCTCAGTCACATTGAGTTCATTCTTCATCTTTGTTATTAGATACCGTATGTGAGAATCTGTCATTGTTTTGCAGTTGTCCTTTGTGCAGCTAATTTTCCTTTTAGAAATTATTTAAATTATGTAATCCTAGCTCTCTGGGAGGCCGAGGTGGGCGGATTGTTTGAGCTCAGGAGTTCGAAACCAGCTTGAGCAAGAGCGAGACCCCGTCTCTATTAAATTGGAAAGAAATTAATTGGACAACTAAAAATATATAGAAAAAATTAGCCGGGCATGGTGGCGCATGCCTTAGTCCCAGCTACTCGGGAGGCTGAGGCAAGAGGATCGCTTGAGCCCAGGAGTTTGAGGTTGCTTTGAGCTAGGATGACACCACGGCACTCTAGCCCAGGCAACACAGTGAGACTCTGTCTCAAAAAAAAAAAAAAAAAATATTTAAATTATAGACAAGTTTTATTACGTTTGTTCTACTCTTGCGGCTGTGCTAGCAAGATTTTATACTATAACACAAAATACAGCACAAAATTAAATACAAAATATGTCTGCTGAAATTGCACGTTCACAATTAATTTATATAAACTGTAGTCATCCTTGTTCACAGTTAAAAATACCTTTTATAGGAGTCGGCTTTCAATCTGTTGACAGATGTCTTCCTTTATTCCTGTTCATATTCTGTTCATTGACAGTTGAAAAAGATCAAATCTTGCACCTCCTTTCGATGCCCTGCTCAAGTCTGACATCCTTCTGGCCCCGTCTGACCTCCTGTTGCTCAAACCTCCTGGATCACTCCCTAGTACTTGGGGAAGATCTTGATAAACTGAAAAGATCCAGGACTTTGCAGCAGACAGATCTGGGCTTGAATTACAGCTCTGCCACGGAGTTTCGCAAGGATTCAGGGCATGAGTTTTGGCAACAGACAGGTGTATATTCAAATCCCACCTCTGTGACCCGGAGCAGCCTCCCTGACCTCTCTCCTCGGAGATTAATGAGGAAATTGTGTAAAGTGCTGGGCACAGTGTGCCTGGCACATGGAATGTGCTAAGTGAATGTTTGATGTGACTATCCTTATATTAGCCCAACAATTCTTATATTAGTATCGTTGGAATTAATTGAGGTAGTTTAAGCTTAACGCCATCTCTAGAACATGACGTTTTCCTCCTTGCTCCACCCTCCTCCCCTCCCCGACTTGTTACAAGCTGCCTTATGTTACTAATTATTGCTTTCACACTTAGCAAATAGTAAGTGGCCAAAAGCTGATGCCTGTAATTCACATCCTTTCATTCACAAGTCACAGAAATCCAACTCAAATTCACTTAGCCAAAAAGGGATATTGGATCATAGAACTAACAATTGCAGAGGAATAGCGAGGCCAGGTTGGATGCCAGGGCTCCAGTCATGTCTCAGCTCAGCTTGCTTCCTTGCAGCCTTTGTTCTCAGGCAGCCTCTTCCTTGGCCATGGCAAAGCTGGTTGCCAGCAAGCTGCTGCAGGTTTACAGTCTACTGGGTTGGCAACCCCAGCAGAAAGGGAATTCTTTCTAGGAGTTGCCAAGGCAGTTCTGGCTTTCTGCCCACTTTTACCCCCAGGCAGGAGTATGAGGGGGAGGTCAGCCCACCTGAACTGAGACTGAAAATGAGGAAGGGGAAGTCCCCACTGGGAAAACAATCAGAGAGACCAGGCAAACCAGAACAAGGGAAAACGTTCATCCAAAATTTCCTTTTGAAGAAAAAATGTTTTGAAAAACGATAGCTTTTTCAAAATGCTTGGATTTTTGGCCACATATCATATATAGACTTAGTTTTACCTTGCAAAGAAATATTTAAGTCATTTTGATTTGACATGATATCACACAGAAATGCTGCCTTCCTATGGAAATCTTCTTTCAGTAATTCACATTGCTAATTCTGTTCTTCATAAAATTTAACTATCTGTTCTTGCAGAAATAAAATTTTGGCTCACACCTGTCCCTGTGATAGCCAACACACTTTAGAATGATACAGCAAATCCACACTGAATTCCTCATCTTTCAACTTTAGCATGTTAGGAAACTAATATAGTTAACAATACTTAGAACTTAAAGTGTCACTTAAAATAGTAGCTTTAGCACAAAGATTTTGCTGATGCAAAATACAATGAAAAGAAATGACAGCATCTGGATCTATTAATACTTTTTTTATCTGTGCAATAAACCCTTCATGTTTTCCTGTCATGGAAGGTGCGCTGTCTGTACATACACTCACCAGATTTACCAAATTCAGTCCAACTTCATGACATTTATCTTGAAAGTTGTTGAAGATATCTGTTCCCTGTGTTCTGTTTGCGAGAGTGCCCAAAGTGAGTAACTCTTTATAGCAAAGAAAATCTTCCGTTATGACCCGAATGAAGTATAAAACCTGTGCCGAGTCAGTAGTATCAGTTGATTCATCCAAAGTGATTGAATAATATATATTTTCCTTTTGAAGTGTTACAGGGAGTTGTTCTGTTAAGTTGAAGGCTAATTCATGCTGCCAATCAGTTATGGTTTTCCTTGAAAGATGCAGTTGTTTGTACTTTGAAACATTATCAGGGTCTAAGCATCCCACAACTTTGACAATGCATTCTTTCACAGCTTCTACATCACTGAATGGCTTCCCTTTTTTCCCCGCAAGTATATAAACTACTTTATAAGTTGCTTCAGTGGCATTATTTCCAGGTCTTATTGCTGCTTGAAAGAATTGTCTTTGCTTTTGCTTTTCATCTTTTAATTTCTGCAATACAACCTTTCATGCCTCTCCCTCTGATTTAAAATATTTGTGGTCCTTATGAGTGTTATAATGCTGATGACCATTGAATTTCTTTAATGTTGATATCGCAGGATCACAAAGCAAGCAAATCATCTTATCTTTAGCAGAAACAAGATAATTTTTCAATTCCCTATTATGTTTACTAATTTCATACATTAGTTAAATAAAGTTTCCCTAAAATATGTTGACTGACTTGTCTCTGTGAATATAATGCCAAGATGAAAGCAAATCCTGCTCAAATGACCTTTTCTTCTCCAACTATTCCCTCTAGTATACGCTGCGCTGTGACATGAGGCGGTCCCTGTTGGCCAAGGACTTGACAAAGACCTGTGAATTTATCGTTCACTCTGCCGTAAGCTGCATTTGGGGGGGTCTGGTGCTGAATAATGGGATTGTCCTCTGGGGTCTGGAGTTTCTACCTAATTACAAGCTAACAAGTTAGTCTCCTGCCGTTTCCTGGGTCAGAGACAGCGAGCAGCGTGAGCATCCGCCTGTGCACCATTCCCCCTGGCCCGGAGTCCCCCAGCCGGTGCCGTGGGTCCAGAGAGACACCACACCTGTAGCACACTGGACAGTGCCCTTCCTCCACCTGGCCCCCGGGTCGTTATAGTGGCCATGGCCCTTTGGATCTCAGCCCCTGAGTAAAAAGATGGCCAGGCAGGCTCTAATGAAGCTTGTCTGTATTGGTGCATTCTGGAATTATGTAATATGGAGATGATCATTGTTAATGATGTTAGGGTAACATTTACAATTCATTATTTTATACGCGTGATTCTTCCAGGTAGACAGCTGTGTAGCTCAGCATGGTCAGCACTGGCCAGACTACCTGGGCTTGACGCTCAGCTCTGCAAGTCCCTGAGCTCTCTGCGCCTCACCTCCCTCATCTGTGAAGTGGGACTGTCTGTGAGGTGTGAGCAGCACCTCTGAGCGTCATGGTGCCGATTCAGTGGACAGACACTCCCGTGTTAGCTCTTATCCTGAGAGAGGTTTAAAATAAATGCCTCCCAGAAACTACTCTGTTTCTTAGATCTAATTTTAAAATTCTGAACCTGTAAGGCACCGTGGAGTTTAAGATGTCTGTCCCCACGTTTTATAGATGAGAAGGCTGAGGTCCAGGGGGATGGAGAAATTTGACAAAGAGCACAGTGTTGTTTTCTGGCAGAACTGTGTTTGGAACCCAGGTATCCTGCCTCTTAGTCCCGAGTCCTTTCTGGTTCACTCTGCGGCCACTCGTTTTTTTAAAGGGGGAAGAAGCTGTTCGGCCTGCAGAGCTCTTGGCCGAACCCTGCTAACTTTGGTTTTACCTCTCGTTGTAGCCTCAGAAGGGGAAGTTGACTCTGAGTCCTGTGGACTTCACGATCACGCCTGAAACCTTACAGAACGTCAAAGAGGTAAGACCCGCCGCGCACTGGCCATGGGCATTTTCCTAGTAACGAGGCCCCCGCTGTCGCCCAATTTTTCTTTATTTGGGAATCAAGTCATCAGTGAGAGGAAACTCCTAACTGTTGTCTGTACCCAAATTAGTCTGTATTTTCAATTTGATTTCCTTTTCAAGCTCAGTAAAGAAGCTTAGAAGAAGACTGTTTTATAAAAGTTCTTCGAGGAGGCTGTATGTTTATTACTTTTTACTCTCTTCTCTCAGTTTTAGTGCATTTTGGGTCCCCAGCGCCCCCACTGCCCTTCGCCCTGGTACTTAGCCATGGCCTGTGCTTGCCCACCTGGCCTCGTGCCGTCTTCTCCTGGTGTTTAGTCTACAGTTTCTCCCACCTCATCCCCACCACACAGGGTGCTCGTGCCGTGTAAAGACCCACGTCTTCCCTCAGTGGTGGATTCCTCACAGTGGGGGCAGACTGAGCGAGGACACGGGCTGCCTGGCTCTCAATGGCAGCCCCTGGTCGAGCCTCAGCTGCCGCCTGAGCTGCGCAGACAGAGCAGTTAGTTAGGCCCCGTCCAAAACCGTGTCTAGCCTCCTATGTCTAGCGCTCTCATCCATGGCCATCAATTTCCCCCAGACTTTGATTTATTTATTTTTTTTTAATGATATCTGTCTCAAAGAAAGCAGTGAATTCCTGCAGTTCTTTCTGGACATAACTTCTTCCTTACTCTAAGTCTACATTTTACTCTCTGGCCCATACGGATTAGAATCGGGTTAAGGGCACATTTGGGAGGATTAGGGCACAGGGGAGATTATTGGCCTCGTCCCTTGGCAGGCACAGCTGGGACAGGAGTGTGTCACAGGGAGCCCTTCCAGAGGCCTGGGGAGGACACGGCCACTCTTTGTCCATTCCTCCTCTCTCCCTTGCCGGGTTCTGAAAGCACGTGACCCTGTGGCCTGTCCCATTCCTTTCCTACCTCTTTAGCCCATCTGCAGAAGGGTTTACTTCAACAATAATGTAACTCCATTTCTAAGCACTATTTCTTCTTCAAGGTAGCACCTTCTGTTATTACAGATGTGGGGCCCTTCCTTTGTTTCCTACATTGATTCTGTTTCCCAGGAGTTGGGTCCTCTGTTTGTTGAGTGCATGCCTCTTTTTCTTGCCTTTATTTTCCTCAAATGTTTATTGATTCTTGGTTGTCAGTTTATATTTATAGATGAGGATCTAGCGTGTATGGCACTGTTAAAGAGACTATATATCCTTAGCCCAAGGGAGAATCTGTTCTGATTATAAGCGCACATGACCAGAGGAGCTCTGCCTTGAGCGTTGCACAGGGACAGGGAGGTATGTGCAGGTAGCTTGTCTTCCGGGTCTAGACTCTTGCTGTCCTGCACTGTGGCCATAAACGGCTGGGGACACTTGCCCTGCCTTGCCCCAAGCTGCTTTTGGAGTCTCCCAGGTGGCAGGTCCCCCTTGAGGGAAGCTGTGGCGCTAACCTCTCCCAGCTTCACCCCCTCTGCTGAGTTCTCCTGCGATACCCCCACTGCCCTTCCCCAGGCCCTGCCTCTTATTACCAGGCCCCTCCAGGCACACTCACCCTCACCGTTCTCTCTGCCAGCGGGAGGACTGGGGTCCCCTGCACTCCTGGGAGCTTCATTGTCAATCCACTTGTTATCTGACAGATCCGCTTCACTGGGGTTGTCTCCACGGAGCGTTCCCTATAGCAGTCTAGGTGTAGATTTATTTATAAAAGAAGAAGAACTTTTATTATGACAGAACCATTCGTGTTTATTGTTAGAAAATGAGAAAATAACACATAAAGCAAATAAAATTGCTTATCCATAAAATATCACTGGTGTTTTTTGTTTTGCTTTTTAAGTAGAAAAGGGATTTATTGGAAGGATATAAGATAGCTTACAGAAACTACAGGAAGACTGGAGATCAGACTCAGAAAATAGTATGAGTTTATATTTTATTTGTCTATGTTAATATCATGTCAGTGGGAGGAGGGGAAAATGAGTCAGTATCTTGAGCTGGACTTTGAAAGCTTTTCTTTTTCATCAGTTTCCTAAAAAAGAATCTTAATGTGAACTGCTTTTTATTTTTCTAAACAAATAGCTTCTTTTACTTTTTGTTATTTTTAAAACTCTGTCTTCAGTGGAGACTTTTTCCGAGGTCTGTACCTTTGGGGACCACTAGGCCCAGAGCCCCTCATTCTTCAGGTCTAGGCTGCACCACCCAATCTGGTGGCCACGGCCACACGTGACCATTGACCCTTAAGATGTGGCTGGGCCGAGCTAAGATGAGCTGTAAGTGTAAATACTGTGAAAAAAAAAAAGTGAAAAAGAATGTAAAACATCATTCATATTTTTTTATATTGATTACATGTGGAAGTATTTAACATTTTGGACATACTGGTTAATTTTACCTGTTGTTTTTTTCTTTAATTTGGCTACTAGAAAATTTGAAATTACATATATGATTCACATGTGTGGCTCGCACCCTGTTCCTGTTGGACAGTGGTGTGCTAAACTCTGATACCTTCAGGAACTAGGACACAACCAGAGGTCGAGACTGCTGGGACGACTGTCTCTAACTCTGGATCTGTTCTTTCCCCACAAGACCATCATCCATTGCCCTTGACCAGTTTCCTGTGTCTACAGAGTAAAGGTCCATTGGCTTTTCACCAAGTGTTGAAGGAAGTTTTGTTTTTTTTTTTTAATTTCCTTGAAATAAATGTCCTGGTTTTTCAAAATTGCATAATTAGCAACATCTTTAAATTGACAATATTTTTAAAACCTTTTTTATATGTGACTGTCCTTGAACACCACAGCAACTTCCTCAGACTTTATTTATTTATTTTTTTTGAGACAGAGTCTCACTGTGTTGCCCGGGCTAGAGTGCCGTGGCGTCAGCCTAGCTCACAGCAACCTCAAACTCCTGGGCTCAAGCGATCCTCCTGCCTCAGCCTCCCAAGTAGCTGGGACTACAGGCATGCGCCACCATGCCCGGCTAATTTTTTCTATATATTTTTAGCTGTCCAATTAATTTCTTTCTATTTTTGGTAGAGATGGGGTCTCGCTCTTGCTCAGGCTGGTTTGTAGAGATGGGGTCTCGCTCTTGCTCAGGCTGGTCTTGAACTCCTGAGCTCAAACAATCCGCCCGCCTCAGCCTCCCAGAGTGCTAGGATTACAGGCATGAGCCACCATGCCCAGCCCAGACTTTATTTTTTAATGTCTTATTGCTTAGTAAGAAGGAGCTTTCCAGATCTGAGTCTAGGCAATTAGGATACTTCTTTGAGCTATCGGGTCATTCAGTGTAGGAAGTGTCAGGTAGGTGCCTCACATACGTACGGAGTTGAATAATTCAGTCTGTTCATGTCCAGAAACAAGATGTAAGTACTTTTGTTTCTTTCTTCCCATTTTGTAAAACAGGGTTCCAGTGGATTATATTCATATAATAATTACACAACTTTGTTTCCAGTTTTTATTTGTACCAGAGTACTATTAAGTAGTTTCTCCTTTTTGCTTCTGTTCCTGGTATATTTATTTTCATTTTGTTTTAGAGAGCCTTGCTCCCCAAATTTCTCATCAGAGGACATCTCAACTCAACGAACTGCGTCATCACGCAGCCGCTCACGGGGGAGCTGGTGGTGGAGAGCTCGGAGGCCGCCATCAGGAGCATAGAGCTGCAGCTGGTGCGCGTGGAGACCTGCGGTAAGCGCTGTGGCGGCGCTCTGCCTGCCTCCCTCCCGCCGTCAGCAGTTAAGAGGTAGTGGGGGAAGCAGGAGAAAGAGCGTGGCTCTCCATCGCAATAAAGATGTATTTGGGGAAAGCGAAATGTGGAAAGGGAGGGCACTCTCTAGAATCCTATAACCAAAATGGAAAAGTGGCTGAGTGTGTTGATGCAGGTTCTCAGCGTGAGCTCGCTCTGTTGCTGTTTCCTGACCTTGCGACGTTTCCTGTCTCCTCCAGGGTGTGCAGAAGGCTATGCCCGCGATGCCACAGAGATTCAAAACATCCAGATCGCTGATGGGGATGTTTGTAGGAGCCTCTCTGTCCCCATATACATGGTCTTCCCCAGGCTGTTCACCTGCCCTACGCTGGAGACCACCAACTTCAAAGTGGGTAAGCTGCATCCACCTTCAGCCCTCGAGGGCCTGCTGGGCTTCTTTGGCGGGCGGGGCCCACCGCACGGGCCGCTGGGCACCAGGGTCTGCTGACGTCACACAGCTCAGAACATTCCTCCTTCGGTTGCTCGACAAAACCTCATGGAGAGTTGTCCTGCCGACCCCGAGGAGACAGCCACGTGCAGTCCTGGCTCTTGTGGAACGTAGCGACACAGACAGTACACACATCAGTGTGGACTAGGGCAGGTGACACTGAGCCCTGCAGAGAAAACTGACATGAGTGAGAGGCACGGGAGTGGCGGAGTGGTGTGGGTGGGAGTGCAGGGTCGGCGTCACAGAGAGGGTGGCCTTGGAGCGCAGACTCAGAATATGTGAAAATCCCAAAGTGAATGTTCAACATCATGAAGGCTTTGAGCTCGCCAGTTTAGGGTGGCTCAAGTCATTTTCCATGAATCTGTGTGGAAGTACTTTAACCACATGATCTGCATCATGTCAGTTTTATATCCTGCTTTTTTTCCCCTTAACATCATATCATGAACATTTCTGCATTTTTAAACATTCCTGTAAAATATTTTAATGGTACATCCATCTTTTTCTTTTTTATTTCAGCATATTATGGGGGTACAGATGTTTTAGGTTACGTATATTGCCCTTGCCTTCCCCCTCCCCCCCAAGTCCGAGTTTCAAGCGTGTCCATCCCTTGGATGGTGCGCATCGCACTCTTTGTGTATGCAAATACTCCCCTCCTCCCCTCTCTCCGCCCTCCCCCCTGCCCAACATCCAATAGATGTTATTTTTATATGTACACTTGTGGTACATCCATCTTAATAAGAATCGTCATGTTAATAAAGTTCAATTAGGAGATCACCCACAGTACAAGAATTGGAACAAAGACACAGTAGGAAGGCATCATGTGTGCCTTCAGCCCTAACTGACATGATCTTCTGCAGACTGATTGAAAAGACCACAGGCTGGGCGCGATGGCTCACGCCTGTAATCCCAGCACTCTGGGAGGCCGAGGCAGGAGGACCACATGAGATCAGGAGTTTAAGACCAACTCTAGCAAGAGCGAGACCCCATTTCTACAAAGTATAGAAAAATTATCCGGGCATGGTGGCACGTGCCTATAGTCCCAGCTACTTGGGAGGCTGAGGCAGGAGGATCACTTCAGCCCAGGAGTTTGAGGTTTCAGTGAGCTACAAAGAGGCCACGGTACTCTACCCAGGGTGACAGAGCAAGCCTCTGCCTCAAAAAGAGAGAGAGAGAGAGAAAAGACCATAAAAAGAGTTTCCTGGGCTTTCCTGGGACATCCTTTTGGCCGTGCCTGAAGCTCGCTGGTAAATCATGTGCAGTAGGGGGTTTTGGTGGTTGCTTCTGCCGTTGTGCTGCTTCATTAAGAAGTGGGAACTTAGCCCTAAGGCTGATGCTTTTTTATTGATGCCATATTCCCCTAAATCTTTGTGTATTATCATTATTAGTCCAGTGAGAATCTGTTTTTTTAATTATGCCATGATTTTACATTAAATAATTCTAAATAATGTAATTCAAAGCGTAAGTACATTTCATCACCAAAGTTTGTTTTACAAGAGGGAAGTTTCGTCACATCTGCCACTAAATCACTGAGCGCTTCTTTGACTTTTCTGTGCCTCTGCCATTGCCTGGGAGTCCTAGAGCACAGCTGGCCCAGTGGGGTTAGAGGCACAATTTAATATTTGTGGAGTTCCTTTGGTCCTTTATGTGAAATGTTACATTGTAGCAAAAGCTTAATGGAGTCAGGACACCCATGTCAGTAGCAAAGAAGGCAAGAGACTCAGCCGTTCACCAAGCACATAAAAGGACAGCAAGGTCTGCTGAGAGACACCATGGAGAGTCAAACTAGACCCAAGCTAAGGTGCCACGATTTTTCTCAAAAAACTTGTACAATTACTATCAAATAGGTAATATATGCCCAAAGTATAAAACCCAAAGGTACCAGGGATCTTAAGTACAGAGTGAGTTCCTTGTCCCTAAACCCAGTCTCCACACCCAGCCACAGCCCCTCCCACTAGCCCCCCCAATGTGCCGTCCTGGAGCTGCTCCCCACTGTGACAGGCGTCATGTGGGTTTTCCCTTTATACTCCGTGGCATACTGCATGTTACTCTGAAGTTTGTGGCTTTTTACCACAGACTACCTTAACTTTAAGTTTAGGAGAAGGAGCTTATCTATTGATTTCTCAGCTTGGTTTTCCTACATAAACCTCAAAAAAGTATAAAAAATTATTTTTGTCTACTGTACTAAATGTTAAGCACCTAAATTTTGCATGTTATTTGTATTAGATTCATCAGAATTTTACAGAGGCAGCAAATCTGATAAAGTGCCCATAACTTATAATAACACTTTATTGTGTTATTATTATAAGTTGTAATAACACTTATTACAGTACCTGTGATTCTGCCATCTAAATAATGCCCCATTCCACCATTTAAGAATCAACAGTTCTCTTGTCCTTGTGCCTGAGTGTAGTATGGTTTAGGACTTGAAAAATGACAGATGCTGTCAGTTTGGGAGGTCTCTACAGAAAAGAGGTGACTTGTAATCTCTGTTTGAATGGCTGTGGTCTCTCTTAGGCTCTGGGGTTGCCGTTCCCATTGGCTGCAGAGGGCAGTCTGGAGAAAGGGCAGCTGTGGCCGCCCCAGCACTGCACCGCCCTCGTGCACCTGCTCAGAGCAGGTGTGGCTGGCTGAGGTTAGGCTCCAAGTCTCAGGAAGGAGGACAGTGATTGAAAAAGGCTTGGGTTCCTCTAGGTTGGGAGGTCGGGAGTGAGCACTGCATCCTGCATTAAGAGCAGTATCTCTGCATGTGCCTCCATCAGCTGTGTTGGTGCTGGCCACAAGTGACCTTAGATACATGGTCAGGCCTGGGCTGGGAACTCCCTCAGAGTATAAAGAGCACCTGGTAGAATGGCCGTTCTGACGCAGCTGCTCTGCCGAGTGTTTTCTGCTAAAAAGGTAAACCAGCGCCAGCTCCTTAACTTGCCTGCTCTCTGTCGTCTCCTGCCACAGCCTCCTGCCTTCCAAGATGGGTGGAGGAGCGGTTGAAGGGAATGGTGGCGGGAAGGGCCCAGAGGGCCACTCTTGTGTAGTGACAATAAAGGAAGGAAAGAAATGGGATGGGCGCTGCTGGTGCACAACTCCTATCATGGCTGATGTTTGGGTGGAGCTGGACCCCCCGCCACCACCATGGAGATGTTATCCTGAGAGTCACAGTCCCAGGCGGGGCATTGACTGCAAAACCCTTCCCACAGCTGAGCTTCTGCAGCGTGGTGCTTGGCGTTCCCCTTTGGCACGTGCCCCTCTGCCACACAGAATACCCCCTTCACAGTGGGGAAGGGCACGGGACCTGTCTTCAGGGAGCTCCCACTACACACACACCCCTCTTGGTGATCAACAGTGCGTACCCATAGCAGCTAAAGAGCTGTTTGCTAAAGGTAACGGGTGAATGTTTAAACAGGTGTTTCAGATAAATTACCAATATCCAAAGGAACAGTTAAACTGTATGCTGTTTCTGAAGATGGTTTCTCACTTGAGGATTAGAGACCTGTACTCAGATAGCTCCAGGTCAGTTCAGAGTCTGCTAGTCCATTAAGAATGGTAGGGAATGTAAAAGTAAGACAAAAGAATACAAATGAATTGAAAGGATTCTAGAATACTCTCTTTAGTAAAGAAAAAGTACAAGGCAAGTGTAGTTGAAGAAGCCTGATGACATACTGTTCCAAGATGAGAAGACAGAAATCTATGTAGAGAAAGTTTACAAAGGCAGTCAGACATCAGTGTAGTTGTCTTCGCTGGTTTTGCTGAAAGTTCAGAGTGACACTGTGCATGGGACATGATACAGAAACCCAAACAGCACCCAGGCGCCCCTCACTGATAGAGCTTGCTGTGCGGTAGTGGAGTTGGTGTCTGGTTTCCACTGCTCAGTGTAAGCATAAACCCTCTCTCCTCTCTTCTCAGAATTTGAGGTTAACATTGTTGTGCTCCTTCATGCTGATCACCTTATCACGGAGAACTTCCCGTTGAAGCTCTGCAGGATATAGCCCGGGAGGAGGGAAGCACAGAAAACAAGCGTGGCCACGTGGAAATCCAGCTGGGTTCCGACTTTTTCAGGGAGCTACAACCAGCAGCATGTACTTGTTTTCGTGATTATTCTGTATCAGAAATGAAATGGACTCCTGAAATTGCAGTTACTTTTCTTCATTTTCTTGAGACTTCTGCTTCCACCAGTGAGCCTCTAATCATTCTCTTTGAAATTTAACAGGATTTCTTAATGCTATTTGCAAGATAATTTCACAGAAAACATTTCCTATGGCTCCTGACTTACCTGTTCCTTTTTAGGCACAGTGAAACAGTTGTGACAACAATTTGTGCTTTCCTAGAAAATGAGATCATGGGGACAACAGGAAACCTCTCTCCAACTGGCTAATGGATATATAGCCTGGAATGCTCCACAGCAAAGAGTCTGTGGCCAGGCCACATCCAGGACGGCTATAAGCATATCCGTTGCTTAGGAAGTTTGTAGATACCCTGCAAGGAATGCAGAGGGTTTTTTTGTTTGTTTGTTTGTTTGTTTCCACTCTAATCTGTAGTTCTTTTTATATTTTTCACTATAACTTCAGAATTTTTAGGGAACTGGAAAAAAGTGTTTCTTGGTCTCATAGAACTGAAGGGCTGGTGCTGGAGTGTTACTGAAGTCTCAAAAACTGGCATAAAATCTCATGCCACCATATTTCTTGAATACATTTAAATGAAGGTTATGTAAGGTGTAAGGGGGGAAAAATGCATCATTGCTCTTGTTGTTATTGGGTGTGTTCTGAACGACAGGAGACCCATGCCCAAGGTTTGTTGGTGAAGGCCTCTCTCCCAAGGATGGTGCCAGGAAAATATCCTTGAATTGATAAACTTGGCCTGTGTCTGACCCACCTGAGGGACCTGTGTTTTGAGCCAGGGTTTTTTTGGTCTTGAAGCCAGTTTTTCCTCAGTCTCCCTTTGTGATTTGAAGTATATGGTGAGTCTGTTGCAATACATTTCTTCCTTCAAATCCTGCTCACAATTAGTGGAACCTCAAAATAACCCATGCTGCTTTGCACACTAACTGCCCTTCTGTCATAGTCCTTCTGGGCAGGCCTGGGCAAGGTCAGCCTGTGCTGAAGGCCTCCTGGGCTGTACTTCCATTGTCCTGTAACAGTGACAGGCGACTTGTAATGCTGCAGGTAATCAATCCTGATTTAGGCACTGCTTTATCCTAGGGCTTCACCAGTGAAATTGAGAATACTATCTGAGTCATTTGAAAGTTGGTTCCCAGAAAATACATTTCTGGTTTATAAATCTCTGCTTATGTTCACATGACATTAATAATTACGTCTTTGATGATGTGTTTACACTGAGTAGCAGAAAATAAAGAGGCCATACTTTCTAGGAAACTTTTAAATCATTTTTAATAAAAGTGTTTTAATGAATAAAAAAAGCTAATGACACTTTTGAGAAAAGGTTTGGGGTGTATATTGCTATATAATTTCTTTAGTAAACTGATTATATAGGTATAAATATGATGAGTAGTCTCCTGAGACATAATTATTACCTGAAGAGCTGCCAGCCAGCCTACTACCTTTATCAATTCCTTCAACCCTGAGTGGCCCAGATAAGGGCCTCACACTGGCCATTTCTTTCCACTTCTTGGCCTGACATCTCCATGATCAATTATTAAACAAAACTCAGACATCTGGCACTCTTGGATAACAACAGTCCCAGTATTGCCCTGGCTAGAGCTGGGGGTGTCCATTGTCGGAGGCTCAGCGTTGTCAAGTTCTCCAGTTAGAGCAAGAGGTGAGGAAAGGAAGGGGGAGATGAAGGAAGGAGGCTGTGATCGGTGAATCTAAAACAACATGCTGTCTTGGAAATGCGGTTTTGGCAGGAACACACGTTGGCTCTCGGCTGAGATGGCTCCAGCAGAAATGCGGCCTGGCTCCAACTCTCAGCTGCGAGGGCTTCATCCACAGTAGGGATCAGGAGCCCACCTACTCGGGCAGCTTGCTGGGCAAGGGGAACCTTCCAGTCCATTTCTGCTTGAGCTCACCACAATTCTGTCTGAATTACCTTTTTAAAAATTGGGGGGCTGAGATTTCCTCCACTTGCTGCCACTCGAATGCTGCAGCAGATTCCCCCTTCCTTCTCTGAAATAGGGCTGCATTTTCCCAGACCCCACGGGCCCCGGCGTCGCTCAGGTACTTGGGCGTGGTCACGTGACTGGGCCCGGTGGCACGTGATGGGGCGGGTCCACGCTTGCGGAGCGTGCGCAGAGGGCCGGTGCCCTTAGCGGCGGTGGCGGGAGGCGACTGGGCTGCATGTTCGCTGAGCCGGTGACCTCGTGGCACGGGGGCGGCGGGTACAGCCGGTAAGTGACTCCTCTTTACGTCGCTGTGCGGTGGGGGCCCGGCTTACACAGCCTGCCTAGCCCTGGCGCTGGTGACGGGGAAGGAATCCCCACTCCGGCCCGGCCTCGCTGTTGCCCGGCCTGCGGGGACCCCGTGGCGCGCGAGTTGTGCGAATGGCGGGCTCGTTCATCTGCCCTCTGAGCCAGACCTGGGCTTCGGTAGACTCGGGCCGTGGTCATGTTCCAGGGCAGGGTGTAGACCACGCACTCCTGGCGCCGGTGCTGCCCTACCCCTGCCCTTCCCAGCAAAACTCTGACCAGAGTGGGAGGAAGCCGGGCGGGTTTCGCTGTTGCTTTCCATTAAGGTGATAGACGAGAGTAAGTTACGGCTTTCTCGGAAGTGGCACCTTAGTACCAAGGATACCTGGTTGTGGCAACGTACGCATGTCTCCCTTTCAGCCTAGGTTTGGGAGAAGAGTTGCGGCAGGGCGATCGCGCACGCTGAGGGACTGTCTAGGGCCATCCCTTGAAGCCTTCCGAGGTGCCACTTGTGGGGAGGGTCGTGATGCACGTTGCTACGCTCAACGGAGCGCAACCCTGGTAGTCGTACGTTGCTGAAGTGCCAAGAGATACCAGTAAGGGTTTTGATGTAGTGAGAATAATAGCTGGGTGAACGTTAGTTGTTACTCTGGATCAGGCTCTGTCGTAAGTGCTGTGTGTTATCTTGTAAGGAAGGAACTGTTATTGGCAGCCCCATTTTACAGATGAGGGAATTGTAGTCCAGGGAGAGGAATCCATTTAGCCAGGCGCCGCTTCATGACCCCTCACACACCACGCCCATACCAGGAAATCAGTCCATTTAACGTGGTCCAGATTAACCTGCAATGATGCGTGTTCCCCCCTCACCTTGATTCATTTGGGTTTCACTTTGCCACGGCATTGACATGCTTTTCTGTGTATTTGCCCGTTTGTGTGTCACACATTAGTTATTAGCTGTGTCACTAGATATGCTGAGATGAGCCAAGGGCTCTGCTACCTTCATTTGTGGTTCTAATTGCCTCAGTTTTGATCAGCTGAATTAAATGAAAATGAAGTCATGAGACGAAGGAAATCTTTTGCAGCTGGATTCAGTTAAGAATGAGGTGAGTGATTAAATGACCAGAAAATCCAAGCTAAATTACATTTGGTCCTGGATTTTCTTTATGTAGAGTAAAAAAATATCAGGGTATCAAAGCACTAAAATGTCCTTTAGTAAATGACCTCACAGTAGCCTTCTGAGGGAGGTTTTATTATTCTCACCTCAGAGTTAAGCAAGCTGAGGCACCAAGAAGCTGTGACCTGCCTAAGCCACATAGCTCCGTTGATTCCTGGTCTAATATCCCTGCCCCCACCCTCACACACAACCACTCACTCCAAGCAAGAGAGGATTATAGTAGATAGCCATTGCTATAGTGTGGTGTGATCATGTTCATGGGGCCACAGTTAGTTCTTCATGAACCACTACTATTGAAGCCATTCTTGATAATTTCCATCTGGTTTTCAAAAAGGTGGAATAAAGTTTTATGCAAAAAAGTATGTTTTTATTATGAGATTTATCCAAGCTAACTCATTTTTGAGCTCTGAATAAGAGTAAAGATGAAGAAATTGCAAGGCAGAGAAATTGCCTGGGAAAACACTGTATGAAGATAAGACCTTCTTTTGGATATAAATAATTCTGTAATCCCAAGGCTGTCAAAACTAGCCACTTCGGTAGGGGGACGAATCATGCGTGTGGGTCTAAGAGGTGGAGGTGAGAATAAGTCTCCTGGGTCAATATCTTTTCCACTCTGGCAGTCAAAAGCTATTTATATTTCAGACTATCAAAGTGGCTGTTCAGAAAATTTGACTTTACTAAGAAACATAAAGGCACCTAATTTGTAGAATCAAAACTGATCCAACTATACTTGTATAAAATGCAGTCAAATTATTAGAGTATATCATTCAAAAGAAAGGAAGAAAAGGCAGATTGAGGAATTAAAACTCAGCAAGGATCCCTGATGCCTCACTATGCTTTTCTGTGAATTTTGCTGGTAAAATGGGAATGCCTCGGACCCCCCCACCCCATCCAGGTGGGCAGGATTCTGACTTTATAGGGTTTTTCATATCCACACCCAGCCAGTCCCTCTAAAACCTTGCATATAACATACAAAAAATATACTGTGGAGGTTTTAAGTACTTAGAAGAATACAAAGACATAATTTGTGCCCTCATCTGCAACATCGTGTCTGATCGTGGGGGGAAGCAGCTTGGTCCAGACCAAGGGTTAGGATAATGCCAGAACGTTTGGTGTGACCTGCCAGTGACCTGCATCTACTGTCATCTCCCAAGAAAGTGGCTTTGTTTGGTTCCCTTTACATACATCCAGCTGTGGTAGGCTAAGTATGAAGGCTTATGGAGAAAGCAGCTCAAGAAAACAGGATTACTGACGTTGGGTTTGTTTAGCAAAGGCCCTATAAGGTGGGATGTGGTCACTTCCTTTCTCGGGAGTCACTGTCTCCCATTTGGGTCAAGGACTAGACTTCAAGAACTAGACCACAACCTCTGGGTCTTAAAGGAAGGGGACCACCTTTTCTGTCTGCAGATGTGTAGTCACTGATGAGGTCACCGGGAGGCTGGGCCAGTCACCCAGATATACTGCTGCATGATACACCAAGAAAAGGATGCACTTAGGCTTAGCTGTGGAAAGGTGGTAGAAAAGAGCAAAAAATTAAAATCTTATTCACTTGTGTTTTAAAACAGTTTTCAACATCAGTATGTATTAAGAAAACCAAAAGTCAAATCTAAAAAGCCCATATATAAAAAAGATAAGGCAAGTGTAAAAAACGAGTATATTTTCACCACCATGGTCCTTTATATCTTATAACAAATACATATCCATGGAAGTTTTGTAAAAATTAATTATACTGCCAAAAAGAAAATCCCAGTAAAATTAAGTAGAAATTGCCCAAGCCATGTACCCTACTATAGTGTAATAAAATTAGAAATACCAAAAGGAAAAATCACATTTCGTATGATCACTCATAAGTTTCATAACATTTTTCAAAGAGGAAACTAAAACTTTAAAATTTAATGAAGATTAGTATACTATATAGCGAAAGGTTTGCAGTATGACTAGCCACTGTACACAGAGGAAAATTCATAGCCTTAAATATGTTTCTTATTGCACCAGAGAAAATGAAAACTAACGAGTTAAACATTCAGATTAGAAGTCTAAAAAAACAAGAACAAAATAAAGAGGAAAGAATAACAGTAAAAAGAAACGGATATGAAAGCAAAAACACTGGAAAATTTATAAATAAGGCCATGAGTTGGTATTAATATAATACTTTGAAAAGTCTACTTCAACTGGCAGATCTTTAATAGAATGAAACAAAGTACAAAGAGAAAAGTGTGTAACTCTAGGAACAATTTCAGATAGGAGCTTGATAAAAATTATAGTACAGTATGTACCATCTCTATTAGTAAATTTGGTAACATCAATAAAATGCATAGTTACTCTAGAAAAGGTAAACTACCAGAATAAAATGATAGCCTGTGGAAGAAATTGAGAAAATTGTCAAAGACATATCACTAAAAAAGGTGCCAAGCCCAGATGGGTTTACAGCAATTTTCTATCAAACCCTCTAGGATCAGATAGTTCCTCTGCTCTTTAAACTGTTACAGGTTATGGAAAAAGATGAAAAGCATCCTGGTTTATTTTATGAAGCCAGCATAACCATAATATCAAAACCTGACCTATAAATTGGGATTAGGTTTAGCTGTGAATAAGGAAGACCCAAAGAGTGGCTTCAATAACACTCACATAAAAATCCAGAGCTAACTTGGCAACTTAGAGCCATGAAGTCCTTAGCGACCTAGGCTACTTTCAGCTCACTGTGCCACCTTTTCTAGGGTCTGGCCCTTGTCTTTATGGTCTAGAATAGTAGTGGCTAGTTCCAGTCATCACATCTGCATTCTGGGCAGCAGGATGGGGAGCGGGGTGAAGGCAAAATAAAAAAAGGTGGAGGGCAGCAAAGGCCAGGTGCCAGTTCTCTATTTAAAGGAAGGTTTTCAGAAACTAATGTATCAGCCTATATCCTATAATCAAGAACTTACTACTGACATGGCCACACATTGCTGCATAGAAACATTGTATTTATTCAGTGTTGTCATGTACCTAAAAGAAAAAAATCAGAGGTTTGAGAAAAAGGGGAAAACTGAAAACCAGCAGCATTGCCATATTAATAAGATAGAAAAAACTACAAATTCACATCACCAGTGTGGGTGCAGTAATCCTAAATAAAATATTAGCAAGTTGATTTTTCAGTGTATTAAAGGACCAATACGAGGGATCTTCAAAAAATTCATGGAAAATATGCTTTATGAAAGAACTATGCATGGATTTCAAAAATTTTTTGTACCAAAATAAACTCACACTAACTTGTTATAACATGTCTGAGCAGGATCTAGTTTGAGGCACTAAGAAGGATAAGTCATCAGTTTGGCAAAAGTCCCTATCAGAGCAACATGAATTTTGCTATTAAAGTGAAACAATAAGAAACATCAAATTTATGATGAAGCTTGGGTGGAAGAATGGTGAAACCACTGATGCTTAACAAAAAGTTTATGGGGATGGTACCCCCAAAGAAGTCAGCAGTTTGCAAATGGATAACTCATTTTAAGAAGGGACAAGATGATGATAAAGATGAAGGCCACTGTGGCAGATCATCCACATCAATTTGAGGGTAAAATTAATTTTGTTCATGCCCTAATTGAAGAGGACTAATGATTAATGGCAGAAACAATAGATGATATCATAGACATCTCAATTGTTTCAACTTAACAGAATTCTGAGAAATTGAAGTTGACCAAACTTTCCACTCAATGGGTACCAAAACCGTTGTGCCCAGATCAGTTGCAGACAAGAGCAGAGCTTTCAATGAAAATTTTAAATTACTGGGATCAATATCCTGAAACATTTCTTCAAAGAATTATAACAGGGGATGAAACATGGCTTTACCAGCACAATCCTGAAGACAAAGCACAATCAAAGCAATTGCTAGCAAGACGTGGAAGTGGTCCAGTCAAAGCAAAAGGACCAGTCAAGTGCAAAAGTCATGGCAACAGTTTTTTTTGATGCTCAAGACATTTTGCTTGTTGACTTTCTGGAGGGCCACAGAATGAAAACATCTGCTTGTTATTAGAGTGTTTTGAGAAAGCCAAAGCTTTAGCAGAAAAACACCTAGGAAAGCTTCACCAGAGAGTTATTCTCCACCATGACAGTGCTCCTGCTCCCTCTCATCAAACAGAGGCAATTTTGTGAGAGTTTCAGCGGGAAAATCATTAGCACCCACCTTACAGTGCTAATTTGGCTCCTTCTGACTTCTTTTTGTTTCCCAATTTTAAAAAAATCTTTAAACCAGCCTGGGCAACATAACAACACCCCATCTCTACAAAAAAAAATTTTTAAATTTAGTTGGGCATGGTGGCCCGTACCTGTAGTCTCAGGTAGTCAGGAGGCTGAGGCAGGAGGATTGCTTGAGCCCAGGAATTTCAGGTTACAGTAAGCTACGATTGAGCCACCACGCTCTAGCCTGGGTGATGGGGTGAGACTGTCTCAAAAAACAAAAAAACAAAACAAAAAAGCCAAAAAAACTTTAAAAGGTACCTTTTTTTTTTTTTTGAGTTAGTAATATAAGAAAGACTCCACTGACATGGTTAAATTCCCAAGACTCTCAGTTCTTTAGAGATGGACTAAATGGCTGCTGTCATCATGTACAAAAGTGTCTTGAACTTGATGGAGCTTAAGTTGAGAAATAGTTTCTATTTTTTACTTTTAATTCCATTTTTCTATGAACTCTTTGAAGTCCCTTCATATGTCATGACCAAAAAGGAGGTTTATTCCAGGTATACAAGGACAGTTCAACACTAGGAAATCTGTTACTGTAACTTACCACATTAATGGGTTAAAGGAGTAGACACATGATCATCTTGATGGATGCCATAAAGTATGCATTCTTTTAAATTATATTTTGGAAATTTCAAACATACACAAAAAGAATCATATAGATGATGTCATACCCAAAAGGCATCTATTCTGTTTTGTTGACATCTTTGAGATATAATTCATGGGTGATAAAAGTCACCCATTTAAAGTGTACAGTGGCTTTTAGTATATTCAGAGTTGTGTAACCATCACGACAATCTAAGTTTAAAACATTTTTCACCCCAAAAAGAAACACTGAATCCATTAGCAGTCAGTCTCAATACTGCTCTTCTCCCTTTATCCCTAAGCAACCACTAATTTGCTTTGTCTCCATAGGTTTGCCTACTCTGGACATTTCATATGAATGGAGTCATACGCTATGTGGTCTTCTGGGACTGGCTTCTTTGACTTAGCATAGTGTATTTAAGGTTCATCTATATTGTAACATGTATCGGTACCGTATTACTTTTTATTGCCAAATAACATTTCATTATATCAATATACCATATTGCATTTATACATTCATCAGTTGACAGAAATTTGAATTGCTTCCACTTTTTGGCTATTAAGAAATGCTGCAGTGAACATTCATATACAAGTTTTTGTGTGGACATGTTTTTCTTTCTCTTAGATATACATCTAAGAATAGAATTTTAGGGTTATATAGTAGCTGTATGTTTAACTTTTTGAGGAACTGCCAAAATGTTTTCCGAAGCATCTGCACCATTTTACATTCCCACGAGTAATATATGATGGTTTTAGTTTTCCATGTCCTCATCACCACTGTTATTGTCCATCTTTTTGTTATTAAAAAAAAAAAAGTGGGTATGAATCAGTGTCTCATTGTGGTCTTGATTTGCATTTCCCTAATGACTAATGATATTGAGCATCTTTTCATGTGCTTATTAGCCATTTGTGTATCACCTCTGGAGAAGTATCTTTTTGGACCCCTTACCCATTATTTAATTGAAGTGGTAAGAGCGAACATCCTTGTCGTGTTCTGATCTTGGGTGAGAGATTTCAGTCTTTCAGTATTAAGTATGATGTTAACTGTAGGGTTTTCATATATGTTGTTATAAGGTTGAGGAAGTTCCCTTCTATTCCTAGTTTGTTGAGCATTTTAATCATGAAAGGGTGTATTTTGTCATATGCTTTCTCTGCAACTATTGAGATGACCACGTGACTTTTGCCGTTTATTCCTTATATGATATATTAGTTGATTTTTATATATTAAGTCAACCTTGCATTCCTGGTATAAATCTCATTTGGTAATAGTATATGTTGGAGGATTTGGTTTGTTAGTATTTTGTTGAGGGTTTTTGCATCTATATTCAAAAAAGCAATTGGTCGAGGCATCTATTACTGATTTAATAACTCATTAAAGAAGGAAAATACAGAATTTCTAAACTTTAAATACCTTAAATAATAGACTTATAAAAATTAATAGGAAACATCACCCCGCCTAATAAAATATTGGATATATCTTGTTAATTTTGAGAGCTAAGGGGTATCTGCTCCTTAAATAATTATTCGGACTTGCCTTTGAAGCCTTTGCCAGTGCAGTAAGATAAGAAGAGAGCAGGATTTATTAAATGGACTAGGAGATCTCATAGTGTTGGTTATGTGTGTTTCTAACAAAACATACACTCTTAATCTGGATTTAAATGATTGGACCAGGTGCTTAAACTAGTATAGCCTGGCAGCGTAGTTCCACCTGACACAGTGATAAATGAATCCAGAACCTTTTCATGGGTTCATGATTAGGGATAGGGATATAGATCTACCTGCACACCATGCATGAGATTATGGGGACTGTGAAAGCAGGTAAATAGAAGTCTCTAGACTTTAATTGGGTACCAGAGAGCTTTCCTTCCTGTCTAAGTGTATCCTTACAAACTAGTCTTTCCTCAGTACCTTCAGGGTATTGGTTCAAGGACGCATGCAGATACCAAAATCCATGTACATATTGAAGTCCTGTAGTCAGCCCTGCAGAACCCATGGATACTAAAAGTCAGCCCTCTGTATATGCAAGTTTTGCATCCCATGATGCTGTATTTTGGATCTGCATTTGGATGCAGGTGTAGAACTCTTTGATATGGAAGGCTGACTGTAGGAGTTTCTACTCCTTGTACTAGGTAGGCACATTGCAAAAGACATGAAATCATTTAATCTTATCAACGTTTCTGCTCACAATAGAGACAAAACTGTAAAATACAAGGAATAATTTTAACAAACTTGTTATTAAGACATGTGCAAGACCTATTTGAAGAAATCTCTAAAATGTTATTTAGAACCACTTTTAAAATTGAAATAAATCCAGTGTTATTATATAGAAAGACTCAATTATAAAGATACCAGTTCCCAAATTTAAAAATTTTAACATTTAACCTTATTCTGTACAAAATCCTAATGTAATATTTTCTTTGGATGTAAAGTTCATATATAAGAATATGTCAGAATCTCATTAACATTTTGAAAATGAAGAAATACTAAAAGGTAGTACCAATCCAGATATTAGATAGTATTAAAAAGATACAAAAAATTAAAAGTGTGGTAGTGATGCTAGAAGAGACAAGTCAGTTAAATATAAAATCTATAGGGTGTATATGTAAGAATTTAGTATATTATAAAATGACATTTCAAATTAGTTGAAAAATTGATAAGTTGTGTTATTGCCAGTGTTCACCTTAAATTCCAAAGGTATAAAGACGTAAAAGTAAATAATGACACAATACCAGAAGATATAGATAATATATAGCTGTTAGATGGTGAAACTTTCAGAATGACACCAAGGACAAAAGTCATCAAGAAAAAATATTGCTGGAAAAAGTAAAAATTTTGAATACATAATTTAAAACTGAAAAGAAAAATTGGGGAAATATTTGTGACATAATGACACACAATGCGTATCATTAACATATAAGTATTCTTACAAATCAATAAGAAAAATATGAACATTCCAGAAGAAAAGTCGAGATGTCAATAGGCAAATTCACAAAAGAAAAAGGAAAGCACAAAGTCAGTAGACACATGAAAAAAGTTCTCTTTGTTTTCCTCATGTATACAAACATACTTATTAAGCAATACTATTTATCTGCCACTGCTCATGAATATCCATTGATGGAGTAAAAAGCATGGTTTCTATGAAATCAAAAGGTAAGTAAGTTCTCTTTATGAAGGGAGGTATAGGAACAAAATTATATAAGCCTTTTCTTTGATTCAGAACTGTGAGAATGCAGATCACATGGCCTAATCCTGGTTCAGGCTCTATGTTACAAATTTCTGTTCTCTGCTCACAACAGAAACAAAAGGATACAAAATATTTATGACTCAGGAATATAAAGAACCTGTTGCCAATGAATCCCATTGAGACAAGCAAAGGACACTAAGCAAGCCTAATTCCTGGCTCTGCTCCATCATAAGCATCAAATTCTGTTGTGTGTCTTTTTGCTAATCAGTAATACAAAATAAATAGGTGAATTATTTAATTAGATGAAAGAAAAAGAAAGTATTCTCTTTCTGCTAAATATTTTGATCTAGACAATCTTTAACCATATGTAATGTATTCTTCAACCTCTTGGTTCAAATGAATTGCTTGATGGAACATGGGTTTTAAGTTTTAATTTAAAAATTTTAAATCATGTTCATTCACAAGTTAATGCCTATTATTTTTACCTATTTTATAAATGAAATCACATCTTTCCTCTTTCTGCATTTTCCATTAAGTTTCTAGTTTTTGGGATAGCCTCTATGATTTATTATCTCCCTGATGTGAAAAGTATAATAGACATATTATTAAAGAATTAGTGTTTTCTACACTTTCTAAGCATAAGCACAACCTAGACCTTTACAGATCAACATTTATGTCCTCATGAAGTTTATAATTACAGAGAATGAAAGGTACAAATTTTAAAAGTTGTCTTTAGGAACTTCTGCTTCTACCCATGGAGGAGTAACTGGTATCAGACTTGCTTTCTTATGATAAATAACTAGAAAACTACACAAAAATATCTAAAACATCTGCATTTATTTAATTTTATTTTTTTAATTTTTTTTATTTTGGCATATTACAGGGGTACAAATGTTTAGGTTACGTATATTTCCCTTGCCCAACCCGAGTCAGAGCTTCAAGTGTGTCCATCCCTCAGTGCACGCCGCATCCATTAGGTGTATATATACCCATCCCTTCCTCCCCACTCCCGTCTACCCGACACCTGAAGAATGTTATTACTATATGTGCACTTAAGTGTTGATGAGTTAATGCCCATTTGATGGTGAGTACATGTGGTGCTTGTTTGTCCATTCTTGGGATACTTCACTTAGTAGAATGGGCTCCAGCTCTATCCAGGATAATACAAGAGGTGCTAGATCACCATTGTTTTTTGTGGCTGAGTAGAACTCCATGGTATACATATACCAGATTTTATTAATCCACTCATGTATTGATGGGCACTTGGGTTATTTCCACATCTTTGCAATTGTGAATTGTGCTGCTAATAAACATTCGAGTGCAGATGTCTTTTTTATAGAATGTCTTTTGTTCTTTTGGGTAGATGCCCAGTAATGGGATTGTTGGATCAAATGGTAGTCTACTTGTATCTCTTTGAGGTATCCCCATATTGCTTTCCACAGAGGTTGTACTAGTTTGCAGTCCCACCAGCAGTGTATGAGTGTTCCTATCTCTCTGCATCCACACCAACATTGATTGTTTTGGGACTTTATTTGATAAAGGCCATTCTCACTGGAGATAAGTGATATCTCATTGTGGTTTTGATTTACATTTCCCTGATGATTAGCGATGTTGAGCATTTTTTCATATGTCTGTTAGCATTAATCTCTCTTCTTTTGAAAATTTCTGTTCATGTCCTTTGCCCACTTTTTGATAGGGTTGTTTGATTTTTTTCTTGCTGATTTTCCTGAGTTCTATATAGATTTTGGTTATCAGGCCTTTATTGGATGTGTAACATGTGCATATTTTCTCCCATTCTGTAGGTTGTCTGTTTGCTCTCATGATAGTTTTCTTGGCTGTGCAGAAGCTTTTTAATTGGATCAGGTCCCATTTATTTATTTTTGTTGTTGCTGTGATTGCCTTTGGGGTCGTCTTCATAAATTCTTTGCCTAGGCCAATGTCTGTAAGAGTTTTTCCAATGTTTTCTTCTAGAATTCTTATAGTTTCACGCGTTAGGTTTAAGTTTGTTACTCAGCATGAGTTGATTTTTGTGAGAGGTGAGAGGTGTGGATCCTGATTCAGTCTTCTACATGTGGCTATCCAGTTTTCCCAGCACCATTTATTGAATAAGGATTCTTTTCCCCAGTGTATGTTTTTCTCTACTTTGTCAAAGATTAGATGGCTATATGAGGATGGTTTTATATCTGGATTCTCAGTTCTGTTTCATTGGTGTATGTCTCTGTTCTTGTGCCAGTATCATGCTGTTTTAGTTACTATGGCCTTGTAGTATAACTTGAAGTCCGATAAATTGATGCCTCCTGATTTGTTCTTTTTGCTTAAGGTTGCTTTTGCTATATGGGATCTTCTTTGGTTCCATACAAAGTATAGAATTATTTTTTCTAGATCTGTGAAAAATGATTAAAACACCTGCATTTAGACATTGCAATAATTAGTTTAGGACTGAGATCCTTGGAAAAAGGGAAACAAACAGGGTAAGCCTTGTGCCTGGATGCACAGTCTGGGCCACAGCACCTGGAGGGGGAGCCAAGCAAAGCTCATAAGTTTGCTGAGTCAGAGATTGGCATTTCAGAGCCAGAATACTGGCAAAGAGAAATCTAAATAGAGAAAGAGCTCCAGAAATTTCTTCAGAAAGGGGTCCCCTAGAATCTTGCTAAAAACTTAGTTGTATTTGTGTAGGACAAAACTCCAGATGAGGAGGAAATACCAGGTGTCTGTAAACTGGAAAGTTCCCAGAACTAACACAGTGCCAGGAGACATTTGAATTCTAGCCAGCCAAAGTAAAGAGACTTCACTAAACACCTGAGGTATTCAATAAGGATTCCAAAAGGGTCACACTTAAGTAGCAGGCCTAAAATAGTCCTAGAATAAAGGCCACTCTAGCCTTGAAAGGATCAAGTTGATCTACAAGCAGTTTAGCTGCCAGCTAAAGCAAACTCAGCACTCTTTAAAGGAAGCCACAAAATCCAGACACTCAAGAGCATAATATATAATATCTAGCATCCAATCAAAGTTACCAGACACTCTCAAGAAGCAGGAGAATATGATCAATAAAAAGGAGAAAAATTAGTAAAAAGAAACATATCCAGAAATGGTCCAATTAGCAGACAAGGAATTTAAAACAGCTGTTGAAAATATGTCCAGATTTATAGCAAAACATGGAACATGATGAGAAAATGAATATATTTTTAAAAACCAGAGTTCTAGACACAAAAATTCTGAAATGAAAAATGGATTGACTTAATAACAAATGGACTCTACTGAATAAAAGAGTGAATTTGAAAGAAAGCAACTGAAATGATCCAGACTGAAGCACAGAGCAGGGGAACAAAGGACTAAAATGAATGGACAAAGACTCAGTGACCTGCAGGGTGATGTCAAGTAGTCTAACACACATATAACTGAGATCCCAGGAAAAAAGTGTTGGGCCAGGTGTGGTGACTTGTGCCTGTAATCCCAGCAACTCAGGAGGCTGAGGTGGGAGGGTTGCCTGAGCCCAGGAGACATGATTGCATCACTGCATTCTAGCCTAGGTAACAGAGTGTGAGACTCCATCTCTGAAAAAGAAAAGTAAATTTAAAAAGAAAAAGTGTTAGGTAGGGGGGTAGGAAAAGACTTAAGTGGCAAATTTTTCCAAATTTGAAAATCAAAACAGTCAAATTATGTTATATCAATATCAACACAATGTTATGCTAGATAGTTGTTAAATCGGATAAATTTATCTGAATGTGCTAATACAGAAAGGTCAGGTATAGTATAAAGTGAGAAAGGTATATAAATGATACATATAGGATGGTCCCATTTGTGAATTTTGAAGAACATGCACATCATATCTGTATATGAAATAGATAACGTAGCAAACTGGGATGTGGAAGTATTCACAGTGAGCTTTTAGAATTGGTTTCCTCTAGGGAAGGGGCAAGAGTAGAGGGATACAGAGAAACAATTTTTGTTTTTTTTATTTTCGTACTATTTGAATTTTTACCCTAACCATGTATTTTTTCATTTTTAAAACAATTTTAAATTTTAAAAAATGCCATGTGTTCTCATGTACTGCCACTGATAAGACTGTACACTGGCATATATGGACATATGTATACACACATACATACAAATACATATACAGATTAAGGAAAAAGGAATCTACAAATTTTTTTTCTTTTTTGAGACAGGGTCTCGCTCTGTTGTCCTGGCTAGAATGCAGTGGTCTCATCATAGCTCACTGCAACCTCAAATTCCCAAGCTCAAGTGATCCTCCTGCCTCGCCCTCCCAAGTGCCTGGGACTACAGGCACACGCCACCATGCCCTACTAATTCTTTCTATTTTTGGTAGAGATGGGGTCTTGCTCTTGCTCAGGCTGGTCTCAAATTCCTGACCTCAAGTGATCTTCCTGCCCTGGCCTCCCAGAGTGCTAGGATTACAGGCTTGAGCCACCACACCCAGCCTACAAAAATATTTTTAAAGATAAAGTATGCTATGATCGTTTTCGTATTACATATGACATTAAAGCTTTTCCAGCATACACAGTTCATCCTGGGATTTACATAAACCTGTTTGAAACAAAAGAAAACAGCATAGACTGAGAGAACTTAGAAAACCAAGAGCAAAAAAATGAGACCTGTGAAGAAGAGATCGTTTAACTTAGAGTCCAAGGGAAGATGGCCTTCAAGTGCTTAGGCTTCCCCGTCACACCTATATCCATGACCGCTGGTCCCTGTCCACACTGGTCAAGAAAATCTGTGCCCAGATGAAGCCGCTGAGCTAGCAGAGAGGATGAATAAGGAAAGCTGTTGCCTTAGTCCATTTCTGCTGCCCTGGCAAAAAACCCTTATAATTACCCAGATAATTTATAAAAAACAGAAGTTTATAATGACCAGGAATTATTTATAGAGAACAGAAGTTTCCTAACAATTCTGGAGGCTGGAAAGTCCAAGACCAAAGCACGGCATGTTTGGTTGTCTGGTGAGGGCTGCCATCTGCTTCCAAGATGGCCTTATTGCTGCATCCTCACATAGCAGAAGGCGGAAGAGCAAGCAACAAATGCTGCTGCAGGAAGCCTCTTTTATAAAAGGGACTTGATCCCATTCGTGAGGGAGGAGCCCTCACGATCTAATCGTCTCCTAAAGGCCCCACCTCTTAATGCCATCCCATTGGCCATTAAGTTTCAATACCTGAATTTTGGAGGGGACACATTCAAACCATAGTTGCTGTCAGTTTCTTTTTTTGTTTTGCTTGAAAGTCTCTAAAGGTAGGAGAGTGCAATTCTCTCATCTGACACGTTGTTTGGAACAGTAACAACTGACACCTATCTAGAGCTTGTGTGTGCTCCAGGCCCTGCTCTAGCATTACACCTATTAACACATTTAAATCTCACAACAACCATGTGAAGGACGTACTGTTGTTCCCCCATCTGACAGATGAGGAGACTCAGGCATGGAGAGGCGAGGGTAACTTGCCCAAGTCTACCCAGTGGTGTGTTGGAGCTCATGATCTCAGCCACTGCTACTCCCCAAATAGGTCCCTGACTTCAGGGAGAAATCACCAGAGCACTTCTCAAGGAAGCGCCTTTCAGGCCTGGTCTGCATATGACTCATCAGTTGTCTGCCTGGCAAACATCAGCAGCCCACAGGTGCCCTCGTTCTCAACCTTGGCTGTGTGTTGGAAGTACCTGGAGTGGGGCTTTTACAAGCTTGTGGGGCCACAACCTGACCAGCTACTCCAGAACTTCAGTGCTCCCCAGGTGATCATAGTGTGCAGCCTTGGAGCTTCAGTCACTGAGGATGGTGCTTTCTGACCAGCTTGATAACTTCACCCTAAGATGTGGAGCAATAATTTGGGGGGAACAAGGTTTCTCTCCCCTCCCCCATGGGCCCACCTCCCATTGAAGAGCATGAGTGGCTTCTGTATGCTTCCTGGCTCTGGGCCTCTCACAGGGCAGGTGCTCAACAAATGTTTGTCGAATAAGCAAAATGAGAAGCAGGGCCTGGAGAAGAGCTAATGAGATCACCAGCCTGTGGTTAATACAGTTGAATTGGCCATTGTTTTGAAAAACAGATGAGGTTAAAACCTAAATTAGCTCAACCCATATTTAGTAAATGATTGCATGTAAATCACCAGGCCTGCCTTTGTGGCAAGTAGAAAGATAAATCTTTCCTCATCTGTAAAGCATGGACAATAACTCCCGCCCCAAAGGGTTGCTGTAAGGATTCAAACACCTGGCACAGGGCTGGGCCCATAAAAAGTGCTGGGTAAATGGTGGCCATTATTATTCTCTCAAAATGTGAAAGGAAGAGACAGATACAAATAGAGCAATTGAGAATGTGGCTAAAAACCTGGGATAAAAATGAAGGTAATATGCCTCAATAATTTTTATATTGATTTTACATTCAAATAATATTTTAGACAAATAAAATATATTGCTAAAATTCTAGTTTATTTTCATTTTTTAGATGTAGTTATTAGAAATCTTAAAATTATATATATGGCTTGTATTACTGGACAGCAGCACTGACGTAGGCTGAGTTTGGTGAGACTTTGGAAAGTCTTACTGGGCCAGGAACCAGCCTTCACGCTATGGGACGGCCAGGCTCATTGCACAATATCCCCCATCACTGGCTCTCTACCTCACTCTGCATCATTGTGACAACCCCACACACCCTCACATACCTCCAAAACACCCACTCCAGGGGACAGAGTGCATCACCACCCATGTTGAGAAACACTGCCCTACAGGGTGACAACCAGCTCCTTTCCCCAGGGCCCACCAGGGTCTGGCCCCAGCCAATTCCCAACCTCTTCTCACAGCTTGAAGCCTCACACTCATGCTTCTGCAGCCCTGAATTCCTTGGGGACTCTCAGACCCTGAGTTTGCCCCTAGATTGCTTTCTTCTTTGACAGTGTTTCAAATCCCCCCACTAGTCACATAGGCTCAGGCCCCTGGAGAAACCTCCCAGCCCCTTTCCAAGGATCCTCTACTATGTGGCAGGTCCCACTGGGGATCGGGGGTCTAGGTCTTAGCCCACTTATGTCCTGTTGAACACGCTTCCTCCTCTGTCGTTTCCCACTGGCCCCTGGAGTAGGTTGAATAATGCCCCCAAAGACACCAGATCCTAATCCCCGAAACCTATAAATATTACCTTATTTGGGGGGGAAAAAAGTCTTTGCAGATGTGATTAAGTTCAGGACCTTGAGATAAGATTTTTATCCTGGATTATCATGGTGGGCCCTGAAATATAATGCCATGTATTAATATAGGAGGGAGACAGAGGGGAAGTAACATACAGGAGAAGACAACGTGCACATGGAGCAGAGAGAGGTGGAAAGGGCTGACCTGGAAGACTGGAATGACAAAGCCATAATACAAGTCTAAGGCTGACAGCAGCCACCAGAAAATGTAAGACACAAGGAGTGGATTCTCTCCTAAACTTCCCAAGGAAGTCTGGTCCTGCTGACATCTTGATTTCAGCCCAGCGTTACTGATTTCTGACTTCAGTTCTCTAGAACTGTGAGAAAGTTAATTTGTGCTGATTTAGGCTACTAAGTTTGGTATTATAGCATCCCTAGGGAACTAATATGGGTCCCTGCCTCTCCCCTGTCACTGAGCTGGGGGAAATCCTGTAGGTTATCCCTGCCCAGGTACAGTCCCAAGGCCCATGTTACCAGGCCTGCTGCAGAGGCCCAGGCCCTCATCTCCACCTGATCCTCCAGCCAGCGCCCACCTCCTCTGCTAGGACTCAGCTGGGGCATCTGCACATCTGGGAAATCTCCTTTGTCCTCTGACATCCACTGTCTTTTCTGTCATTTCTTGCTCCCCTGCCTCTCCCTGTGCCTTCCCTTCTTTCTCTGCCCTGGCCTTATGGGACTCTGTCCTTTAGGGTTCTGCCTTGCCCCTAGTTGCTAGTTGCTGTTGCTGCTTCTCCTCATGTACCCTGTACCTGGGTTTCTCATCTTGGGGAAATTTGCCATTGAGACTGTCTCTCTGGGGTCTTCATGTCTCCACAGTTGGAGAGTCTCCATGCGAGCCCCTCAGAAAACTCTGTTGCTTGGACATGAGAGGACAGGTTTCTGGATTTTGGCACCAAAACCAAACAAGCCCTTGTAGGCCACTTTCCCAAACTGGGTTCCAGGAGTAGTGTAAGGCAAATGAGATACTCATCACAAATTTGAGGGAGCATCAAAAAGCTCAGCAATCAAGATAATATTAATATTTTAACACAATGTTAAAAATCAAAATGTTAAAAATCTATGGTGAGCAACACATTAAAATTTTAAATATAGATAAGATCAATAGTGCTGTGCTTAGCCATGTTGAAGTCTTAGTCAAAGGAAAACTCAATAATGATCCTGTCATAAACTGCAACTCATGGGCCAAGTCCATCCTGCTGTTGTTTTCTTAAATAAAGTTGTATTGAAACACAGCAATCCTTCTTCATTTATGTATTTTCTAAAGCTGTTTTCATGGTACATAGGTAGAATTGAGTAGTTGTGACAGAAACTTTATGGCCGGCAAGCCTAAAACATTTCCTATCTGGGTTGGATGTGGTGACTCACACCTGTAATCTTAGCACTTGGGAGGCTGAGACAGAAGAATCACTTGAGGCCAGGAGTTCAAGACAGCCTGGGCAACATAGTGAGACCCCTGTCTCTACCAAACAAAATAAAAAACAATTATCTGGGCATGGTGATGTGCCTGTAGTCCTAATTACTTGGGAGGCTGAGGCAGGGGGATTGCTGGAGCCTAGGAGTTGGAGGTTATAGTGGGCTATGATAGGGCCACTGCGTTCCAGCCTGGGAGACAGCACAAGAGCTGTCTCAAAAAAAAAAATTTTAATTAAAAATTATTTACTATCTGGCCCATGAGTAAGACCTACTCTAGCCTAATAAAACCTAAAAGCAAGTCCTGGCAAGATCTTCAGAGAAGACAAAGGTTAGAGGTTGAGTCTTTCCAAGTTAGAAAGTCTTGAGAAACAGCTTTGAGCTTTCCACAAATATGCCCTAACAAAACATAAGACCATCACTATTGAAAGGTGATTATCCAATATTTGGATTATGTACTGGAACAAATATTAATCCTCTTCGAAGGAGGATAGCAGAGTTCAGGGTCTCTACCACATGTCATCAGTAATGTCCAATGTATAATTAAAAAATACTCAGCATGCAGAGAAACAGGAAAATGTGACCCATAATCAAGAAAAAAATCACTCAATACAAACTGACCCTGACATGGCCCATATGTACCAAACAAAAATGTTAAGCTATTATAAATATGTTCAAAGAATGAAGAATATATATTCAAAGAATTGGAGGAAAATATTGTTGATCAAATGACCAGATTAGTAATTTCAGCATAGAGATAGAAACTATAAAAAATAGAAATACTAGAACTGAACAGTATAATAACAAAAGATTCACTGAAAGGGATTCACAGCAGCTTGGACATGGAAGACTAAAGTCAGTAGACTTGAAGACAGTAACAAAACCAAAGGAAGAAATAAACAAATCCACAATATGGTCAAAAATTTTGACACTTATAACAACAGTAATTGATAGAAGAAATAGACAAAACAAAAAAAACCCAGTACAAATATTCAAAACTTGAAGACCAGTATGAAACATCTTATTTCATATCCTGGGCCATAAAGCCAATCTCAGCTTAAAAGGATTTAAATCGTACAAAATCTGTTCTCATATCATAATTTAATTATAGCAGAAACCAATAAAAATATATTTAGAAAAAACTCCAAATGTTGGAAATTAAACACATTTCTAAATAATCTATGGGTTAAAGAAGATACAAGGGAATTTAAAAAATATTTTGAACTGAATGAAAAGGAAAATACAAAAATATCAAAATGTATAAGATGCCGCTAAAGCACTCTTCAAAGGCACATTTATAATTTTATATGCATATAATAGAAAAGACAAATTTAAAACCAATGACCTAAGAAGCTAGAAAAAGAAGAGCAATAAGTAACAGAAAAAGTTAACAAAGTCAAAAGTTTTGTTCCTGGAAAAAATTAGCAAAGTTGATCAATTGGCAATATTAATGCAGAAAAAGAGAGACTAGAAATAATGAACAGCAGAAATGAAGAAACTGCAGGTCCTAGAGATATTAAAAAGCTAATTAAAAGGCCGGGCGCAGTGGCTCACGCCTGTAATCCTAGCATTCTGGGAGGCCGAAACGGGCGGATTGTTCTGAGCTCAGGAGTTCGAGACCAGCCTGAGCAAGAGTGAGACCCTGTCTCTACCAAAAAATGGAAAGAAATTGGACAGCTAAAAATATATGTAGAAAAAATTAGCCGGGCATGGTGGCGCGTGCCTGTGGTCCCAGCTACTCGGGAGGCTGAGACAGTAGAATTGCTTGAGCCCAGGAGTTTGAGGTTGCTGTGAGCTAGGCTGACACCACGGCACTCGCCCCAGGCAAGAGAGTGAGACTCTGTCTCAAAAAAAAAAAAAGCTAATTAAGGAAATACTTAAACAATTTTATTTAAACAAATTCAACAATTTAGATGAACTGAAAACATTCCTTGAAAAACACAAATAACCAGTTGGCTCAAAAAGAAGTGGAAATTGGAATAGTTCTATAGCTATTAAATAAATTCATTATAAAAAAATGTGGGCTTGGTCCTTATAAATGGATTAATCCATTCATGGATTAAGGGATTAATGGATTGACAGGCTATCATGGGAGTGGGACTGGTGGCTTTATAAGAAGAGGAAGAGAGACCTGAGCTGGCATGCTCAACCCCCTCTCCATGTACCACCTCAGCACTCTGCAGAGAGCCCACCAGCAAGAAGGCCCTCACCAGATACAGCCCCTCAGCCTTAGACTTGTCAGCCTCCATAACTGTATGAAATAAATTGCTGGACTGGGCGCAGTGCCTCACACCTGTAATCCCGGGACTCTGGGAGGCCAAGGCAGAAGGCTTGAGGTCAGGAGTTTAAGACCAGCCTGAGCAAGAGCAAGATCCCATCTCTACAAAAAATAGAAAAATTAGCTGGGTATGGTGGCACGTGCCTATAGTCTCAGCTACTCAGGAGGCTGAGGGAATAGGATCACTTCAGCTTAGGAGTTTGAGGTTGCAGTGAGCTACAATGACATCACTGCACTTTACCCAGGGCAACACAGTGAGACCCTGTCAAAAAAAAAAATTCCTTTTCTTTATAAATTACCCAGTTTCAGGTATTCTATTGAAAGCAACAAAAAACAGACTAAGACATAGGGTATAATCAGAAGTTCAACATTTGAAAGTCAGTCAATGTGATTTGCCACATTAACAGAATAAAGGAGAAAAATCATATGATCACTAAAAAAATTGACAAAATTCAACATCTATTAATGATTTAGAAAACTCTTCATAAACTAGAAGTATGAAAGAAACTTTCTTAATTGGATAAAGAGCATCTACAAAAATCCTATAGCTAACATTATATTTAATGATGAAAGGCTAAATGCTTTCCCCCTAAAATTGGGAACCAGACAAGTATGTCTTATACTAAAGATCTTAGTCAATGCATTAAATAAAAAAATAGAATACAAGATATAAAGATTGGGAGGGAAAAAGTAAAACTCTATTTGCAGACATAATTACCCATATAGAAGATTCTAAGGAATAAAAAAATTATTAGAATTAATAATAGTTGTCAAGATTACAGGATACAAAGTCACAAAAATTATATTTCTGTGTGCTATTTGGAAAATGAAATTTAAAAATAGCATTTCTAGTAGTATGAAAATATATAGAATAGTTAGGAATATATTTAAAGAAAGATGTTAAAAGTCTAGACTTTAAAACATTGGTGAAAGGAATTTAAAATGATCTAAATAAATAGATATATCATGTTTAGGAATTGGAAGAATCAACATTGTTAAGGTATTTATTCTTCCAAAATTGATCTATAGATTCAATGCAGTCCCAAAATTCCCAGTCAGCTTTATGTAGAAAATGACAATCTCCTTCTAAATTTGTATTTGGAAATGCAAAAGACCTAGAATAGCCAAAGTAATTTTGGAAAAGAAAAAATGCTAATGTTGGATTGTATTAGTTTGGTAGGGCTGCTGTAACAAAATACCACAGACCGTGTGGTTTAAACAACAGAAATGTTTCCTTTCACAGTTCTGAAGAGTGGAGGTTGGAGATCAAGGTGTCAGCAGGGATAGTTTTTTCTGAGGCCTCACTGCTTGGCTTGCAGATAGCCGCCTTCTTGTTGTGTCCTCACATGGCGTTTTCTTCTGCGTTTGTGCATCCCTGGTGTCTCTTCTCCTGTGTCCTCATTTAACTGTGATTACCTCCTAAAAGGCCCTAACTACAAGTACAGTCACATTGATAGTAAGGCCTTAACACATGAATTTTGGAGGGACACGTTCAGTCCGTTCCGTGGATCCTACCCTCAAAGAGTTTGATTTCGTCAGACTGAAGATGTGATTTGGTCATAGGAGGCCCACATGCTTCCAGGGATTCTATTGAGCAGCCACAGTTGAGAACCACCAACCTAGGGCTAAGGGCTCACACCTGCAGATGAGTTTAAGTGACGCAGGCTCTCCTGGGCCATGCAAACTCTGATTGATGACCTGAACTGGACACCCTGAGGACTGCTCTGTTGAATCAGTGCCTGGTGGGAAGAGAATTCTACTTCAGTTGCCTGACCCACGTTGGTGCGGTCCTGGGATCACACACATAATTCACTCAGCCCAATGTCAGGCCCAAGGTGATGCTTGTTACACAGAAGCCATTAGCCAGACATGTTCACATCTGCCTCACTCCAGCCTTCAGGCTCTTCCTGGTAAACTATACTGACTTTCAGGCTGTGAGGAAACATAGAGTTAACAAAAAGAGAGAGAGAAAGAAGAGAGTAAGCTAGTATTTAACCAGGACACCCAGTGTTTGGATGTTAGTAGTTTTTATTCATTTTAAAGTCCTGTCTTTGTATGCTGCTGGCTTTTGGGGTGTCTCAACCCAGAGCCGTGTAGCGATGATCTGTCTGCTTGCTTCCTTCACTCCCCGCCACACCACCAACTCCGTAGGATTTGACAGTGAGAACCAAGGAGTGTCCTACAGCCAATCCAATGTGGAAGATTTGAAAAGCAAATGCGGTCAAGTTCTCCTCCAGTTGCTTCCTCAGGAATAAAGAGACTATTTTTAGAATCAGTGTGGTGACAACTGGCAAGAGGCACAGAAGGAGTTTCCAGCATTTTATCTACTTCATCTGAGTGCCAGACTCCCTTCGTTTCTTTATGGCAATGGGCAGTGGCGTGTGGGCTCTTCCCTCCTGCCCCCTCCTCCCAGACCCGTCCAAGCAGGACGTTGCACAAGAGCCTGGCTGCACCTCCTCAAATGAAGAAACTCTGGGGCTGCTGCACAGATCCCAGCTCTGGCCACAGTAGAGCTCCTTCGCCAGCGTCCTGGGGAGGGGAAACAAAGGAACTGAGAGCAGGCAGTGAGAAGAAGGCAGTCAAGCGGAATAAAGGAAACCAGGAAGGCCACAAGGACCAGGGCCAGCTCCCATGCACGATCTCCCCAGCCTTTCTGCTCCCTTCCCCGTCCCCAGCGCTGGTCTCTGTGGCTGCTCACACCAGAGGTGGAGATGCCATGGGAGGTCCTCCCTGGGCTCTGTGTTCACAGGCTTGGTCCCCAGGCTGACAGAAACTAAGAGGCTTTGGTTCAGAGCAGCAGAAACTTGGGAGACAAGCTGCAGATTCCATTCTGCACAGTCATTTTCCTCTCCTCTCTGCCCCGTGAGGCCCTTTTTGGCAAATGAAGGCTCAGACCAACTGCCCTGTCAAGACAGAGCAGGCTCAAATATCTCTGGTCCTGTCAGGGGCGGCAGCGCTAGGCTGCATAATGACCTACATCTGGGTGGTCAGGCTGCCCTGACACACAGAAGCTTCTTGAGAAAGAAAAAGCTGACCTCTTTCAAAACATGGCAGGGGGGGAAATGGGCTAGAATATGAGAGTTTGATATCAGAATTTAAAAGTCTAAAATGTTTTGACCACTTAAGAAAAAAATTGCAAAAAATACATAAGAAACTATTTTCCTTTGCCTTTGAAGTGAGAACATAAACATATTTCATTCATTCATTCAATATGTTTCTGTGATGGCTTCTTACTTTGCTAAGTCAGGGACCCTGTTAGGTGCTACGGGGAATGTAAAGGCAACCCGGTGTCAGAAGGATTTCTCAGATCTGTGAGTGTCGGGCAAGGTAAGTTGAATCTACTATTTCTCTGCCACGTGAAAGCCCACATTTCCCCTAAATATACTAATGAGTTCCGGGGGGCTTCTGTTCTTTAGGTCAGCTATTTCTCCAGGTTTCTGCTGCTCTGCTCCACACCTCCTTGAATCATGAAACTCTTCCTCAGTCTGTCCCCTCCATAAAAGCTAGACTAACACGGAGAATTTGTGACTGTAATTGACTTCATGAAGAAGCAGGAGGGTTGAGAAGGAAGAATTTATATTACAGAAATGCAAACAACTTCAAACCGTGTATTAGATATCCTATTTTAAAATATCCTCCAAGACTTTCAGGTCTGGTCAGAGTTGAAGAACAGGTATTGGGCTTATTCTCCCACAATACAATACATAATATAAAATGACAAAATATAGGAGGCAGCTGCCTTCAGGCATTGGCTAAAAATCCTTTATAGGACTATGATCTTTGAGGAAAGTGGAACATGAGGTGAGTCCCACAGTCACCATGGCTTTCTGCTGAGGGACACTTTCCTTAACATGGCATGGGGAAGTGGAGCCCAAACAGAACAGCTTGGCTTTCCCTGGGGAATAGAAACTGGACTACTGAGGGGGCTGGAATTTGCAGGGTACAAGAGAGGAAACAGCCTGCACGGAGGAGTGCCAGGAATCCATATGGAGGTTCCCTGGAGCTGTAGCCAAATCCTAAGTTTTGCATGTGTAGGATAAGACTCCACAGGCCTGGCAAACAGCTACCGAGGGGCTGGGAGGTGAATGGGGATTTTGGAAATCACACATTTGTGGTAAACGTTGGAGTTCTGACCGCCAAGAGTGGAGAGAGTTTGCTTAAAACACTGGCCATTTAGTTGAGACCCAGAATGGATAGACCTCATTAGTAGGACTATTCTAGCCTTAGGATAAGGGCTACACTAACCTTTCCTTCACAAAACCTATTAGCAAGACTTGGAAGGTCAGGATCTATCAGCAAATTTACTACTTTCAGAATAAAACTACATATTCTTTAAGGGAAGGCAACGAAATACAGACTCTCAACAATAAAACATGTACCATATCCAGCATACAATCCAGGAGAGTTATTGTTTCATGGGGACAGAGTTTCTGTTTGGGGTGATGAAAAAGTTCTGAATATAGATGGTCATGATGGTTTGCACAATAATATGAGTGCACTTAAATGCCACTGAACTACATACTTAAAAATGGTTAAAATAGTAAATGTTATGTATATTTATATTTTAAATGTCCCATAAGGCTACTGCTTCCAGGATAATGGGGACAAGGGGTGCCTTCATGCCTGAAACACCAAAATACCATAAAAATATATTTATGTGAAACAATGATATGCAAGCAATGAAAATCAGGCAGCACAGGCTGTGATCCTTCAGGGAGGGGAAACAAATGTGGGGAGTCCTCCAGTTTCCCCGACTTACTGCCCAGTCTCCAGACCACAGCATAGGGAAGGCAGACTCCAGTGGAGGCCAGTGGTCTCCCTGGTTTGAGGAAATGGTTCTGGGAGTTGAAGGAGGCCAATGCAGCCAGAGTCAAGAAGGCAGAGGGAACCGAACAGTCCCAGAAGTTCACAGAAGGTCCTCCTGCAAAGAAAGTCTTCAGCTGAGAAATTATCAGCACATGCATATGAAGAAACTAACAGAAGCTGAAGAAAGAATCACTTGAAAGGAGCAGAAGGAATAGTCTCTAGGCTTCACCCGGGACTAGGAATAGTTCCAGCTAGCTAGAATACAAAGGTTTATAATTTACAAGGTGTCAGGTAGAATACTTAGATGGTATTGTCTCGGTCGTGTAGAAAAATATTAGCCCCAGACCAAAATCTACTCTAGTCTCAACTAACAAAGTTTAAAACAAATGGTGAAAGTACCAAACTATTTCCAAGCAACTTAACTTCATTGAAAACAAAGCTCAAGAATATTTATAGGTATAGAAAAATATCACGTACACAAGATAAAAGTCACACTGTCATTCAACAAAAAAATTACCAGGCATACAAAGAAGCCAGGAAATATGACCCATAATGATGAGAAAAATCAATCAAAAAAATAAGTCAAAAATCAACCGAAAAAGGACATAAATGATGGAATTAGTAGACAAAGACATTTAAACAATTATAACCATATTCTATATGTTCAAGAAGGTAGAGGAAATATAAGCATGTAGAGACATAGGTATATATATGTGTGTGTGTGTATA
>NW_012139191.1:1065736-1067125 GCF_000956105.1 Propithecus coquereli | reverse complement strand
AGAAAGAATCACTTGAAAGGAGCAGAAGGAATAGTCTCTAGGCTTCACCCGGGACTAGGAATAGTTCCAGCTAGCTAGAATACAAAGGTTTATAATTTACAAGGTGTCAGGTAGAATACTTACATGGTATTGCCTCGGTCGTGTTGAAAAAAAATTAGCCCCAGACCAAAATCTACTCTAGTCTCAACTAACAAAGTTTAAAACAAATGGTGAAAGTACCAAACTATTTCCAAGCAACTTAACTGCATTGAAAACAAAGCTCAAGAATATTTATAGGTATAGAAAAATATCACGCACACAAGATAAAAGTCACACTGTCATTCAACAAAAAAATTACCAGTCATACAAAGAAGCCAGGAAATATGACCCATAATGATGAGAAAAATCAATCAAAAAAAATTAGTCAAAAATCAACCAAGAAAGGACATAAATGATGGAATTAGTAGACACGTTTAAACAATTATAACCATATTCTATATGTTCAAGAAGGTAGAGGAAATATAAGCATGTAAAGTAGAGACATAGGAGGTATATATATCTTGGAAACTCACAAAAGAGAAAGGACGAGGGATGAATAATTACTTATGGGGTACAGCGTATGCTACTTGGGTGATGGGTACACCAAAAGCCCACACTCTACGACTATACTATATTTACATGTAAAAAAAATATATATATATATCTCCTATGTCTGTACTTTACATATATATATACACACACACACATATACATATATATGTGTTTAATAGATTTAGGGTGTACAAGTTGAATTCCATTACATGTAAATATTGTGTAGTGGTGGAGTGTGGGCTTTTGGTGTACCCATCACACAAGTCGTGTACATTGTAACCCATAAGTAATTTTTCATCCCTCGCCCTTTCTCTCTTGTGAGTCTCCAGTGTCCATTATACCACTCTGTGTGCCCTTGTGTAACCATAATTTAGCTCCCACTTATAAGTGAGAACATGCAGCATTTATTTTTCTGTTCCAGTTACTTCACTTAGGATAATGGCCTCCAGTTCCATCCAAGTTGCTGCAAAAGACATTATTTCATTCTTTCTTATTGTTGAGTAGTACTCTATGGTATATGTATACACACACACACATATATCTCCTGGATTTTTTTTATCCACTCATAAGTTGATGGGCACTTATGTTGATTTTATATCTTTGCAATTATGAATTGTTTTGTGATAAACATATGAGTGCAGATACCTTTGTGATATAATTATCTCTTTTCCTCTGGGAAAGTAGTGGACTTGCAGGATCAAATGTTAGATCTACTTTTAGTTATTTGAGAAATTTCCATACTGATCTCCATAGAGGTTATACTAATTTATATTCCACTAACAGTGTATAAGCATTCCCTTTTCACCGCATCCACAGAAA
>NW_012139191.1:1062987-1063551 GCF_000956105.1 Propithecus coquereli | reverse complement strand
ATTCAGGTGTTCTCTTTCTTCCTGGTTCAATCTAAGGAGGTTGTATGCTTTCAGGAATTCATCTGTTTCCTCTGGGTTTTCTAGTTTGTGAGTATATAGTTCATAAAAGTCTCTGATTATCTTTTGTACTTCTGTGGTATCTGTTGTAATATCTTCTTTTTCATTTCTGGTTGTGTTTATGTGGATCATTTCTTGATTAGTCTAGCTAGTAGTTTATTGATTTTGTTTGTCTTTCTGAAGAACGAACTTTGCATTTTGTTGATCCTTGTATTTTTTTATTTCTATTTCATTTAGTTCTACTCTGATCTTTATTTTTTTTTCTTCTGCTAACTTTGGGTTTGGTTTGTTCTTATTTTTCTAGTGTCTTGAGGTTGTTAATTTATGATCTTTCTACTTTTTTATATAGATATTTCATGCTGTAAATGTCCCTGAGCACTACTTTTGCTTGTATCCCAGAAGTTTTGGTACATTGTGTTTTATTTTCATTCATTTCAAAAAGTTTTTAAATTTCCATCTTTATTTCTTAATTGACCCAGTGATTGTTCAGGAGCATGTACTTTAATT
>NW_012139191.1:1057393-1060307 GCF_000956105.1 Propithecus coquereli | reverse complement strand
ATATCTGTTGTTGGTTGAGTAGAACACTTGGGCTTTGATTTTGGGTACCTGAAGTAGTGTGGTCTTTGTATAATTTCTTAGGCAGTACACAGGTCAGTAGTATCTGCGATTTCCTTGGCGGTTTAGGGAACAGTTATTAGTTGAGGATGTGGTGAAGGGGACTTGAACCCCAGCTGAACCAGTCTTTGGGCACCAGTGGTAAAAGCAGTGGGCTGAGTATGAGTCATTTTATGTCCCAGAGGAGCTTATGCTGGCAGCACTGTTAATGTGTCCTAGTGAACCAATTATTGAGCACTCAGGTGGCTTGCTCAGAAGGTACTAGTTGGAAGAGAAGGCCAAGTGTATGGGTGAGTTCTCAGGCCCCTGAGCAGCTGGTGTGATGTGAGAGGTGGCAATACCAGTGGTGGAGCCACCTACTAGGACCCACATGTTCTCTGCTGATGTTACTGGTAGCTGCAATGGATTGGGCAAGCTAGTCCCCAGTCCCACAGCTGCCTGTAACAGGGAAGTGGGTATTGTCCTAAGTGTGCTTAGGAGAGCTTGGTCTCCCCTGTCCCTTCCCAGCTGGTGGTGTTGCAGCCACATAACCTTGAAATCAGCTCTAAGGTAGGGTTCAGCCCAGCATTAAACTCTCAAAATGGCCCTGGCTGTGGGTTTGCAATCAAAGCAGGCAGGGCCCCTTTCTGGAAAGCAGCATGGGTAAGAAACTGTGAGAGTGCCATCACTTGTGATTCAGTCTCACAGCAGTCAGCAGCAGGGTGTTGGGAATTATCCTATGTATATGTAGGAGAGTTTGGGCTTCCCTGTCCCTCCTCAGCCTGAGAGCTGAGCACTGCTGAGCTTTAAACTCCCAAAATGGGCCTTCGGCCTGTGACCAGATAGAGTGGGCCCCTTCTCTGGGGGCTGCACTGGCAGGAAATTGTGGGGAGTGCAGTTTGCTCAAGACTCAGCAGCTGGCTGCAGCATGGTAGACACTATCCCAGATACGTGCTGGAAAGCCTAGTTTCCCTGACCCTCCCCAGCCATGTGGGGGCTGCAGCTGCATCAGCCTGAACTCAACCTGAGGGTGAGGCATGGCCCAGTGTCAGACTCTCAAAATGGCTCCTTGGATCTGAGACCAGAAAGCCTGGGCCCCACCAGGGAAGCAGTGTGAACAAGAAACTGGAAAATGCTGTTGTCCACTCATGTCTCAGTTTCAATAGCAGCATGCAGCAAAGCAGTGGGGGCCTTCCCAGGGGTGCATGGAGTGCCTGGCCTCCTCTATCCTTCCTTGGTGCCACACAGTGGCTACAGGGGCACCCGCAGTTCCCTGGTATTTAGGCTCTCAGAATGGCACTGGCTGCTCTAAGCCTGGATGCCTGTGGGATTGCATGAGGCTCATTCCCTTTCTGGAGCAGTGTCTCTGTACAATCCCCAAGCAGCTCCCTGTGTGGGTCAGGGGATTCTCTATAGCCAAGATTGTAAAAGTCTATCTTGGAGAGTGGAGCCCTGGGGGCTTCTCTCTCACTGTTTCCCCATGTCCCTGCGTTTCTCCCAGCTGTTATCCAGTCCCCAGCCAGACAAGTGGCCCTAACCCTCTCTTACCCACTTTTGGTACTTCCTGTTGCTTCCCTGATGAATCCTAGCATTCTCTCCTAGATGATCTGTTTGAAATGTAAGGATCTGCTTCCTATTCTGCTTCCTCTCCATGGAGGAGACAAATACTATCTGTGTTCTAGTTGGCCATCTTGATTCTGTCTCTGGACATAGGATATTGAAAAAACATAAAATGAACTTCTAGAATTGAAAATTACAATGTCTGTGAAGAAAAATGCACTTGGTTGGATTAACAACAGATTAGATACTATTGGGGAAAAATTAGTGAACTTAAAACATAGCAGTAGAAACCAAGAGAAAATAACTGAAAAACATGAGCAATATCATTGAGCTATAAGATAACTTCAAGTAGTCTAACATACTTATAATTGGACCCCATAGGAAAGGCGGGAAAGGGACAAGAAAATATTTGAATAAATAATGGCTGAAAATTTTATTTTGATGAAAATCATAAACCCACTAATGCAAGAAATTGAATGAAGTATAAGCACTGGAAAACTACACCACGGTGCAGCACAGTCAAATTGCTCAAAACCGTTGAAAGAGAGAAAATCTTAAAAATTGGAGAAAAGGCACATTACATACAGTGAAACAAAGGTGGTGAATGTTAATTCACTTGATTTAATTGTTTCACATTGTATACATATATCAAAACATTGTATCGTACCCCATAAATGCATATAATTATGATTTTCCAATTAAAATGATATTAATTCTAAAAATTACAAAATTGGATTCAACAATAATATAAGAAGGATGGCAAAATTGGATTTATTCTAAGAAAGTAAGGTTGGCTTAACATTTAAAAAATCAATTAATGTAATTTACCACATCAATAAGATTAAAAAAGGAACACTTTTAAAATCTAAGACATATGATCATCGAAATTGATACAGAAAAAGCTTTTGACAAATCCAGTATTGATTTCTGATTTTAAAAAAGCTTTCAGCAAACTAGAACGATAGAAGAACTTGCTCAACCTGATAAAGGCATCTACAAAAAACCTATAGTTAATATTATATTTACTGGTAAAATACTGAATGCTTTCAGTCTAGAATGAAGAATAAGGTAAGACTGCTCTCATCACTTCTATTCAATATCATACTTCATTGCATTGTATGCAGTTCAGTAAGACAAGAAATTAAAGGCATCCAGATTGGAAAGAAAGAATTAAAACTGTCTTTATTCTCAGATGACATGATCATCTATGTAGACGATTGTATAGAATCTATTAAAAAGCTACTAGAACTAATAAATGAGTTTAGCAAGGATGCAGCATATAAAATAATATGTAAAAAACGATTATATTTCTGTATCT
>NW_012139191.1:1053012-1055383 GCF_000956105.1 Propithecus coquereli | reverse complement strand
ATCTGTAGGGACCCTGATGGTGGGGTACAAGCTGAGTTGGTACAAGGGTGCCTGGAGCCCTGCGTAAATGAGGGCCGCAGGGTAGGCGGCGGTCGCGGATCTGGGTTGTATTTCCATATTTCTCTGGCTGGGACTGGTCTTGATTCCACCTTCAGGTGTCTGTGGCTGTTGAGCTCCTTGTTTTTGCTGAACATTCTTGCATTTTGCTTTCTTCAGTTTTGCTCTATGGTTCTTGAACCAAACCTGCAGTACTGTTGGATGTATGTCGATTTTTGAGGCCATCTCTCTCTGAAGGCTGGGGTTTGGATATGGGTTCTCATTGAACAAGACGTTCAAAGCTTTCAGCTGCTTCTCAGCGAACATGGTTCGTTTTCTGTGTGGATGCATCTGGCGCGTGCCTCGAGGAAGCTCCTCCGATCCTGACATCTTCTGAGCAGATCCGGTGACAAGGCTCTTTCTATTTTTTTAGTAGAGACGGAGTCTCGTTCTTGCTCAGGCTGGTCTCGAACTCCTGAGCTCCAACAATCCGCCCGCCTCGGCCTCCCAAAGTGCTAGGATTACAGGCGATCGACAATTTTTTGACCAATGTCGGTCAAAGCATTGAGTTGTTAGTTGTTTGGATTGGTCATCTCAGTATCCAGAGTTACTCATGGCTTCCTATAACAACAGTGAAGATGCTCCTCATGAGCCTGATGGTGTGGCCCTTGTGTGGAATATGAAATATTAAAAAACTACCCCAGAGTATGTGTTTCACTGCCAGTCAGCTGTGATGTCTGCTCCATTTGCAAAATTTCATCCAAATCTTCGTGGTGGTGGTACATATTCCAGCCAAATTGTGCTTTGGGATAACCATAGCCATAAAAGAACTCCAGTGCAAAGAACTCCATTGTCAGCTGCTGCACACGCACACCCTGTATACTGTGTGAATGTTGCTGGAACACAAAATGCTCAGCATCTCTGCTAATTAGAGATGGAAAAATTTGTTCGTGGAGTCTAGACATGCTTTCCCATCCACAGGATAGCATGGAGTTGGTTCATAAACAATCAAAGGCAGTGGCTGTGACATCTGTGTCCTTCCCTGTTGGAGATGTCAACAACTTTGTTGTTGGGAGTGAAGAAGGTTCTGTGTACACGGCATGCCGCCATGGCAGCAAAGCTGGAATCAGTGAGATGTTTGAGGGACATCAAGGGCCAATCACTGGTATCCACTGTCATGCAGCTGTTGGAGCAGTACACGTCCCACATCTTTTTGTTCATCATTTGTCTGGACAGTAAAACTTTGGACAACTAAGAATAACAAGGCTTTGTATTCATTTGAAGATAATTCAGACTGTGTTTATGATGTTATGTGGTCACCCACCCACCCAACCCTGTTTACCTGTGTGGATGGCATGAGGAGACTGGATTTTTGGAATCTCAATAATGACACAGAGGTACCAACTGCCAGCATTTCTGTGGAGGGTAATCGTGCTCTTAATCGTGTAAGATGGACCCATTCTGGAAGAGAGATTGCCGTGGGTGATTCTGAAGGACAGGTTGTTATATATGATGTGGGAGAGCAGATTGCTGTTCCCCGCAATGATGAATGGGCGCGGTTTGGCCGAACACTCGCAGAAATTTATGCAAACCGAGCTGATGCAGAAGAGGGAGCAGCTACCCGAGTACCTGCTTAGTACCTGAAAAGGGGAGTGTAGCCTTAGTGGAATTGGGGAGGCTCTTAAGTAGATCCTAAGACTATTTGCATGCTTCTGTCTAAATGATAATTAAAAGGAAATTTCATGGATCAAACTGTGGATTTAATGCTGCAAGGAAATCTTACAATGTCCCTTTTTATATAACATGTATCTTGTTTTGGATTTATGTCATCTTTAATACAGCTGATTGACTTTACAGAATGCAGCTTTTACAGAATTCTGACACACAGGCGTATATTTGGTATTAGTTATTCTTTTGAAATCTTTTCAACTTATAACACTATATACAGTTATTTCTAAAGCACAGATTAAGTTCCGCATATTTTTAAATAATCATAATTCCCTGTTATATTGGTAATGTTCTCACTAACAGTAATATGTAGGAACATTGTTTATTCTCAGCCATAGCATGCATATACCTATCCAAGTTCCATTCTAACATCCTTTGTCTCCTTTATAATTCATGTGGTAGTTATCTATAAATAAAAACAAATTTATGTGTTAAAAGAAACTGTAAAATTTCTAGCAGAAAAATCTTACTGATATTGAGGGGATTGGCAGATTTCTTTAAAGACAAAAGCACAAAGTACAAAAGAAGATAAATTTAACTTCATTAAAATTGAAACATTTTCCTTAAAACTTTAAAAGACTTAAAAAATACTATTAAGAAAATTAAA
>NW_012139191.1:1051373-1052962 GCF_000956105.1 Propithecus coquereli | reverse complement strand
AGCAACAAATAACAAATTGAAATTAAATAAATATCATTAACAACATCAAAAATAGAAAACACTTAGGGATAAATTTGAAAAAATATGTACAAGATCTCTACACTGAAAACTACAAAATATTCCTGAGAGAAATTAATGAAGACTTCAATAAATGGATAGATATACCATATTCATGGAGTAGAAGATTCAATAATGTTATGATGTTAAGTCTCTCCATATTGATCTGTGATTAATCAAACTTACCTAGATTTAATTTAATCTTTCTCAATATCCAAGCAGGCTTTTTTGGTAAAAATTGACAAGTTGATCCTAAAATTCACGTGGAAATAAATAGAATACAATAATCAAAAGCAAATTTGGAAAAGAACAAATTTGGAGGGCTTACACTACATGATTTCAGTATTTATTATAAAGAAACAGTAATCAAGATAGTGTAATATTAGCATAAAGATAGACAGGTGTGTCAGTGAAACAATAGAGATTCTAAAAATAGATTCACACTTACATAGTCATTTGATTTTCAACAGTTGTGCCAGGTAATTCAATGGGGAAAGGATAATCTTTTCAAAAAAATCATGTGGAAATAATCAGTTAACTGTATGCAAAAGGAAAGTGAACCTCAATCCTCATGATACACCACATACAAAAATCAACTATAAAATGATCATGGACCCTAAATGTAGGAGTAAAAACTATAAAATTTTGCCCCATCCCACCACCTGACAGGTCACAAACATGTCGGACGGACAAAAGTGAATTAAAGGCTGAGTTGGAATGTAAGAAGCAGCGATTAGCCCAAATCAGAGAGGAAAAGAAGAAAAGAAAAAAAAAAGAAACTGATCAGAAGAAGGAAGCCGTGGCTCCTGTGCAAGAGTCAGATCTTGAAAAAAAAAAGGAGAAGCTGAAGCATTGCTTCAGAGCATGGGGCTAACTCCAGCACCCCCATCGTCCCTCCTCCCATGTCTCTGTCCTCCAAATCTGGGAGCACGCTAAGTGAACCTGGAAGCCAAGACTCTGGAGATGGCGCTGTGGGATCTAGATGGGGACCTGTTAAACTTGGAACAGCTAAAATTACACAAGTTGATTTTCCTCCTCAAGAAGTCGTCACGTATACAAAGGAAAGTCACACTCCAGTTGTGGCTCAACCCAAAGAAGGTGAAGAGGAAGATGACGATGTAGTAGCTCCTAAACCACCTATTGAACCTGAAGAAGAGAAAACTTTAAAGAACGATGAGGAAAATGATAGTGAAGCTCCCCCTCATGAGCTGACTGAAGAAGAAAAGCAACAAATCTTGCACTCTGAGGAATTTTTAAGTTTCTTTGACCATGCTACAAGAATTGTAGAGAGAGCTCTTTCTGAGCAGATTAATATCTTCTCTGACTGCAGTGGGAGAGATTTGAAAGACAAAGAAGGAGAGATTCAAGCAGGTGCTAAACTATCATTAAATCGACAATTTTTTTTTTTTTTTTTTGAGACAGAGTCTTGCTCTGTTCCCAGGGCTAGAGTGCCGTGGCGTCATCCTAGCTCACAGCAACCTCAAACTCCTGGGCTCAAGCGATCCTACTGCCTCAGCCTCCCGAGTCGCTGG
>NW_012139191.1:1032663-1048384 GCF_000956105.1 Propithecus coquereli | reverse complement strand
GCCTATAATTCCAGCTGCTCAGGAGGCTGAGGCTGGAAGATTGCTTAAACCCAGGAGTAGTTGGAAGCTTGCCTGGGCAACATAGTAAGACCCCATCTCTTAATTTAATAAAAGGTTATCTCTTAAAAGATTTTAAACAGACGTTTCAGCAAAGAAGATATACGGATTGCAGATAAGCACAGGAAATGATGCTCAATTATCATTAGCTGTTAAGGAAATGCAAACTAAAACCCCAGCGGCACACTACTATAGACCCACTAGAATGGCTACGATCTAAAATGACTGACCACAATGTGTCCTCTCTGACATGGCACTCATTGCTTAGTGCCACTCGCCACGTTTCAGAGGCTCCTCATTTGGACCTGAGCTGTCTTCGCCAGTGTTGGAATTTCCTGGAGCCTCCAGGGTCTGTACTCTGGCAATATAGGGTTGGAAACCAAGTCAGAGAAAAGCGTGGATTTGAGGAAGGGATGGGTCCGATCTAGGATAGCAGTAAAAGTAACTTTAGGTCAGAGGTTGAAGAAGCCTGTGAGAACAGGATAAAGGCACAGATGGAAGAAAAGAGGCGCAGAAACAGAGCAAGAGGAGATAAGGAGAAGCAACCAAAATTTCAGGAAAAACTAAATACAAATCAGCCTGGCCTGGTTAGAACAGACATCAGTGGGCTCCAAGAACATCCGAGTGGGTTCCCACCCACAGACGGGAATGGACTAGGAAGATATTGGGGAGCCAGTGTAGAGGGCGTCACTAACAGCAGTGGCACGTGGTAGCATCGTAACCATGGAGAAAGCTGCGGGACCGCCAGACACCATTTGTGTGGCCTCAGGAGCTAACGTGGAGGGGCCGCCCACTGCAGCCGAGACGTGGGGGCGGGCAGACCGCACGGGGCGCCCAAGGCCTTTGCTGCCTACACGGGCCGAGGTTTGTTGGGCGCGGGCTGTACCGCAGAGGATGGTGAGCTTTGCCTGAAAGGAAGAAGTGTTCAGAGATGAATGAATGGCCGAGCAGCGGTTGGCTTAGCAGGTGCAAACCTGACTGAGACACTTTCCAGTTCCATGACCTTGAGGAAGTTACTTAACCTTTTTAAGGTTGTTTTCTCGTTTGTAAAATGGGGGTAAAAGTAATCTCTGCTGTATGGAGTGCTCGGGGAAGTGCCATGTTGCATGTTTGCAAAGCAGTGCCTGATGTGGCCGTTGGTAAGTAGCATTTGGGAGGCAGTGAGGGGTGGAGCCTGGGTTGAGGGGTTTTGAGGACGGTCACATGGGGGTTGGGAGCACCAGATTCAGAGGCCACCACAGCCAGTGTGTGGTGTGTGGCTCTTACCCTGGAGGGCAGACTCACTGGCAGGCCTGACCAAGTGCAGGATTTGAGGCACTGGAGGAGAAAGGGGGAGGGGTGTTGGGGGAAGCAGGGGCTCGGTGAGGGGCTGATGGAGAACAGGTGAAAGTGCAGCAGAAATGCCCTCCGCCTGGCCCCGACCAAGCCCCTTGTGTCTAAGGTCACAAGCAGAACTCACATTTACCGAGGCCAGCAAGCTGGGGCCTGCCAGAGGCCGAGATGCCGCCACACTGCTGGTCGCAGGCCATCGCCCCCCAGTGACCTTCCACGTATTTTACTATCATAGCTGACATCAGTCTCCACTCCTGGAGTGATGCGGCCTTTGTCTCTTCTGCCCCCTGCTGTGCTCCTGCACCCAGCACAGCACCTGCGCGGGTGGATCTGACACGAACGGATGAGCGAGCAAACGAACAGGTGGTGGTGCTGGCGTTCGGCAGCCCCCGCGGCTCACTCCTGGAGGGAACAGAGGGCTGCACCAAGGTCCCCTGGGACAAGTGAAGGCAGAAAGGGGATGAGGTTGAGGGCACCAGGCCCGCCGCCCTAGGAGAGGTCCCCAGAGGGGCAGGGAGGAGCGGGGAGGAGCTGTTGGCTCTGCAGGAAACAGGGTGTGATCCCAGGAAGGGCTGGCGAGTGCTGTGCCTCAGCTTTCAAAGGTCTGGCAGTCAGTGGCTGTGGTAGTTTTGAAACTGGAAGTGAAAGCAGCGAGGCCTCCAACAAGGCCCCAGTAAAAGCCGGAGTCCTGCTGGCGCTGGGGCAGCAGCCGGCGTCTGGAAGCACAATGTCCGTCTGTTCAGTTGCTCTTTTTTCAGAGGCTGTTGGCTCACCCCGCTGGAATGGGGTGGCACTTCAGGACACGGAGCTTGGAGCTGGTGGCAGATTTCTTGGAACTGGTGGCAGGGAGATCTAAATTAAGAGCTTTCTATCACACCAAATAAATAGAAGCTGAAATAGAGGACTGAAGGAATTAGGCAAAATGCCTTTATACATAACTTTTGAAAAATGGAGAGGGAAACAGTTAGAAAACAGAATGGTATTTATTCACTGGAGTCCCCAGGTATTTGCTGAAAACAATGACACCTCTGTCTGACAGAAAAGCACGTATTAGAAGGAGCAGGTTTTCCTCTTTGAAGGGCCCTGCCACAGAAGCCCGGTCACGCACACTACCCGCTCCATTTCAAAGGCTCTTGGCAAGGCCGAGGGACTGGCCCAATTTCAAGCGCTGTCCTTCTGAGGTGAGATGAGTCACCTCTGGCTTGGAGTTGTCCTCATGGTGGTGTCTTGCTCAGCACTGCGGAAACGCACCTACTGTGGATTTACCTGCACCCTTGCGGGCAGGGTCTGGCCCCAGGCAGAAGGTACTTTCCTTTGTTTTTGGCAGAGGATGGCCTGCAGCAGGGCCAGGCGTGATGGGGACAAAGGAAGGTTTGTCAATGGTGTCCTCTAATAACCATTTCAAATGTTACAAAGGGCATGTCTGGCACCATCAGACCAGCTGTTTCTCCTTCAGGCGAAACTCCAGGCTTCAACACAGTCTCCAGGGGGAGCAAAAGCCCCACTATGCAGCATTTGCCAATTTTTGTGGTGTAAATACTCCCTCCGTAGTCGATTTCGGGCTATCAGTGTGACACCACTGAACCCAGAGTTGGGAAGAGATGCATTGTGTAGTATTTCCCCCATACAGATCCTACGTACATCAGTAAACCGCCATGATAAACTGTAGTCATCACGAAGTACTTTTGTTTTTAATACAGTTAAGTGTATATAATTCTGTTTTTAAATAGCAGCTGTATTTAATAACCAGCTCACAAAAATTCCTGAAAATTTAACAGTTGGCTCCCGTTACTGAGACTGGTACGAGCTGCCTCCCACACCCCAAGCTTCACCTGTGCCATGGAGAAAGGCAGTTTCTTGCAAAGTAGGTGATCCTACTTGCCAGTACCAGGCAACGTCAGAACAACTTACAATACCTTGCCAGGACGCTTTTAGTTTACATTCTCTTGATGATGGATATTGAACAAATCTGGCTATCAAAATGCCCACAAACCATCTGGTTATTTATTTGTGAAGTGCCTATTCAAATCTATTTCTAAACAAATATACTGGTTATCTTTTTCTTATTGATTGACAGTAGCTCTTTACACGTTCGGGAGGGGTCTTTTGTTGGAAGTATCACCAATGTCTCCCGCTTCGAGCTTGTCTCTGCACTCTCTCAGTGGTAACTTAGTAGAGTTCATTGCAACAAAGTCCAGTTCATCAGCTTTTTATTCTTACAGTTAGTGCTTCTTGTTTCCTAATAAATCTCTGCCTATTCCAAGGGCAGGAAGGTTGTTTTCTTGTAGAAGCCGCGTTATTTTATTTAATACTTTTCATATTTAGGACTATGACCCATTTGGAGTTGATGTTTTTGTATAGTCAGGTCTTTCTCTTTCCATGTGCATATGCCAAATTATCATCCTTAATGTAGTTAAAAATCATTTTCTGCCTTGATGGTTGGTCTGACTTGACCGGATGACTCATTACGATTTTCTAGTTTAAAAGTGTCGTCAATTTCTGCATTTTTGCTAAATAGTATCTTTTTTCACCTTTAAGGGGAGAAATAGGAAGGGACAATTTCCCATGTCTCCTGTGGTCATTCTGGAGATGTTTTTTGGTCCTCATTCTGACAAGCCACGCTGTCACTTTACTGCCTCTGCTTTTTCAGCCTCATGAGTACTTCACGTTGATGACAGGAATTTCCACCTTTGCTACTATCTGTCCTACCTGTTCCCTATCCATTTCTCTAGTCATGTGATTGGAAAACCAGTCTAAAATAGTTTTATTGCTTCCATTTGTGGTGTGATCACTTTGACCACCTGCCTCGACCCCCTGCACGCGCACGCGCGCGCACACACACACACACAGAGTCATCTCCCGTTATCCATGGAGGAAACATTCCAGGCCCCCCCCCACCCAGCGGATGCCTGAAAGCACGGATAGTCCTAAATTCTATATATACTATGTTTTCTCCTATGCATACATACCTATGACAGTTTAATTTATAAATTAGCACAGTAAGAGATAACAGTAATAACTAATAAAGCAGATACTGTAATAAAAGTAATGAATGTGGTCTCTCTTAAAATATCTCATTGCATTGTACTATACTCACCTATTTTCACACCACAGTTGACCACGGGTAACTGAAATTGCAGAAAGTGAAACCTAGAACAAGGGGGGGCTGCTGTAGGCTTTGAAACCACCCTTGAAATGCAGTCACGTTTAGCACTGCTGGGGACCACTTCAATCGTATATTGGATTAAGCAGCTTGGTAAGGCAAAAATCTGAATTCTTAAGGAATAGTCATTGCTTTAAATTAAATGCCATCAGATTAAAAGCATATGCTGATAATACTTTGAATACACATGAATAAACAGAAGACAGATTTTTAAAATTTGCTTTCTTTAATCTTTTAGTGCTCAGCGGACTCCTCTGGGCTCCTCTAAAAAGGAAACCCTTCAATCAACCTCAGTGGTTCATAAATCCACAAATGCCACAAAAAAATAAATAAATCGACACTGAGGAATGCAGTTTATCTTCAAATCCTTGTATGCATTCACTTTAAAAATCTCTTAATTTAGCCTAGAACAGTAAACTCTCTATAATCTCTGTATAAACTTTCCATTCACAAGTTTAGATAGTCAATCTTGTGAGACTGAGTCTGGCAAGCTTTATTTAGGTGCGAAGGAATATTTGATCCAGGCTCTAAAATGCCCTAAAATCCTTGGTCAGACTCCTCAGACATAGCACGGCATGCCTGTTCTTTCCAAATAAAGTCACTTCTTAAATGTTAGCGTAACACACCTGTCCTGAATTTTCAAGTAGATGCATTTTTTAAATCATCTGATAAAGAATGGACAAGAATGACAGTAAACACTGTTTTAGAATACTCTTTATTGGGACAGTTACTGGACAAATGTAAGGTATGCTCACAAGTTTCTTAGGTCAGGTACAAAACACTCACTCAGACGCTCTTCTTCTCCTTTGTACTTGTTGCTACAACCTGGTCGCCGTGTATCTCAACATCCACAGCTCTCAATTCTTACGAATATACAGACAACGTTTTAGGGACCCCCATGGAGAATCCGTTTCCAGATAAGGAGTGAGCTTCTACAGACTAAATCACTAAGACATCAAAACTCACAGTGAACAAAGAGGAAGGTGACCAATGAGCTCAAAAACTCGTGACCCTTAAGTTTCCAGTGAAACAAAGAACACACTGAAAAACGTTTTTTGATCCTTCATGTTTGAGAGAAATGGAATGTGTTCAGAACTCATATTTCTATATTTACCACTGTACGCCACAAAACAATACCTAATTTTTAAATAGTTTTTAATGCAGTTACAGTTTTGATCTCAGGCCTCAGAAGTACGAGATTGCATGCATTACTTTACACAAATGTCAAATACTGAACAACTGTAACACAGACACCTCGGGATTGTCTAATTACACAAGTTTCTCTTTTTGGTGGCGGGATAAGGAAGGAGAATGATGGTAACTGTTTGCACACACAGCCTGTTGTGTGCTCAGCACTGCGCTGGCTGTAGGTACCCAAGCACTTGTTGACTGACTCACAAAGGACAAATGCTGCTAGTAAGATTAATAGTGTATTTGGAGAAAAAGTTCCAAATGTAGGGCTGGTATGATGAGTACACAGACTCAACTTTGGGGGTAAAAAGTCTTGGTTGATACTGATAAAAAAAAAAGTGTTCTATAACTGATTTTCAAAAATCAGATTTAACCTTTAAAAGATGAAAAATAAACATTTAAAAAATCAAAGGGGGGGACATAAAATAATGAAATGAAAAAACTGAAAGCACATGGCATTTCATGAAGAGGAGACTTGAATCTTTTGGTCTAAATCAGCCAATATTTTAAAATTACAAATTATTAAAATATAGTTTGCTTATGCCCATTTTTAAGATGCATAATCTTCGAGGAAAAATGTTGGCATATTTTCAGGAATACAGAATCTTCTAAAAATTTTTAAAAGATTGATACCGTCTCTCTTGTGGAACTACTAGAGCAGGTTTTTCAAACATAAAAGGGGAACCTGGTGCACCTGAATATGTTAAGAATTCCTGTAACTCAAACACTGCTTTAAGGTGCTCACAACAGTTTCCAAAAGAAGCCACCACCTCAAAGAGCCCCTCTGTAGCAGCCCCAGCAATGTAAGAATGTGGTCCTGTGTCACTCTATCAGGCATTACTTGGCTACCTTTGACGTGTTTAATCATAGTGGGGAAATTACTTAATTGTATTAAAGAGTTCCAGTTATTAACTTTGTGATACACAATGCAGGAGGGTCTTCCAATGTTTGCTTTTATACCAAAGGTAGTGTATTGTCATTCTTCCAATTCAACACACGAGTGATTTACTCTTTAGTGAAGTGTGACTACCTAGAGCAGCGGGGAGATGGTTCCTGATTTTCACCGGGCTGGCCTCTTCCAGAAGGTGCAGGCTACTCTTCTGACAGGTGATCCCGGTCCCGGCAGGCTGGGCAAGTGCTCTGCCCTTTAAGCCACTGCTTAAAACACTGAAAAGGAGGAAACAAAATCAGTAGATGCTTCAGGACCGTGAGGAACCTGTGTCTCGAAGTCTCTCGGGCCTGGAGCTGTCCAGTACTCAGGGCCTGACCAATGCCTGCTCCTAGCCCGTTCTTAGCCCATTGCTCTGCCTGGTCTTGCCCCTTAGTTATAGAACGTCCCACCAGCCTGCACGCTGTGTTCCCTCTTGCTCCTGGCTGACTTGTTGCTGCCCACATGGTTGGGGGTGTGTGGGAAGTTGGAGAGCCCGGGCACCCGAAGGACGTGGACCATGCAAGAGACTCTGCAAGTCATCTTGATTCCTCTAGTGAATATGCTGTATTCATCCCTTTCTAAAGGATTAATAAATCAACATGGCAGAGACCTGATCTGTTCTAACCCAGCAGCAGGGGTGTAGGGACAAATGCTCATGGTACCGAGAACGCCAAGATAGTTAACACACAAATCTTGGAAGGGTATGAGCTGGAATCTCCCAGGGTCAGGCATAAGGGACCCAGCTAGGTTTAGTTTTTCTCCTCCCAAATGTTAAACTGACTTCATACACTACACTAATCAAGAAAAGAGCTGTACTGCTTATCCACTCAGTCACGTGTGTACGAAATCGCCTTGCACAGAACTAATACTGCTTTGAGTCTCAGCATCAAAGAGTTGCTGGGGTTCTTTTCTACCCATGGCGTGATGGAAGGGACATCTGCCAGGGCCCAGAAACTTTGTTCCCCTTCCCACAGCAACAGTCTTTGGACAGGGAGACAGTGAACACTGACATCGGGAGGTTTACAAAGAAAAATGGCTCGGCCGGGTGCGGTGGCTCACGCCTATAATCCTAGCTCTCTGGGAGGCCGAGGCAGGCGGATTGTTTGAGCTCAGGAGTTCAAAACCAGCCTGAGCAAGAGCGAGACCCCGTCTCTACTAAAATTAGAAAGAAATTAATTGGACAACTAAAAATATATAGAAAAAATTAGCCGGGCATGGTGGCGCATGTCTGTAGTCCCAGCTACTCGGGAGGCTGAGGCAGGAGGATTGCTTGAGCCCAGGAGTTTGAGGTTGCTGTGAGCTAGGCTGATGCCACGGCACTCACTCTAGCCCGGACAACAGAGTGAGACTCTGTCTCAAAAAAAAAGAAAAGAAAAATGGCTCAAAAACACAAGAAATAGAGATGCCTAGGGAAAAAAATTCCTTTTTTATTTTGAAAATACAGAGCATGATATAAGGAAGATTAAAGAGAATTCTTACCCCTTTGTGATACTTGTGCCCGCATTTTAGCACACGCACATTTTTTGATTTGAACACCTCATGGCATAATTCACAGGAACTTGCGCCCGATGCCTGTGGAAGTAAACGTAACTGAATAATAAAGAATAGCTAATCTTTTTTTAAGGACATGAACTCTTCCTATGAGTGGACTTCATTTTTTAGCACAAAAGGTGGCAAGTGATTCCCAATTACAGCTAAGCAGGATGAGGAAACAACTTATTTTTTAATAGCATTTCTTAAGAAAAAAAAATACCAAAAAAGAATACTTTCGAAGTTCTAATTTTCTCAGAGAAAAAACTGTTTTATATGGTTAACAGAGTCCCAGGTGAAATACTACAAATGTCTATTTATCTTATACTTTATATAAAGTATGGTACTAGCTTAATATTAAAAATTAATCATGTCTAATTATCTCACAGTTGGGGAGAGTAAATTCCAACACATCCTCACAATGGACTACTGTGTGGCCAAGTGAAATCAAGAGGGAAGTCCCTAATGCCCGACACAGCGAGCTGGCCACGACAGACGGCTGAATAAAAGTAGGTTACGAGGCAGGATGTACCACATGGTTGAGTTTTTTTTAAATGTCAAGAGAATGTGTGCATACATAGATGCCTAGAACAGAGTCTGGAAAGATATACAAAATGTTACCAGTGGTTACCCCTGGTTAAGGGAGACTTAATTTTTTTCTCTACTGTTTGCCGAAGTTTCTATGAACATGGATTACTTGTACAAATCAAAACAAAACAAACTGATGGCTCGTCGGGCCAATGTCCAGGGGGTCAGGGATTGTGTGGGGCACTGGACACAGAGACGAATGGAAGGTTTCCAGCTCCCAGCGCCCGCAGTCTGGTGAGCACAGACGGCGTTTCTGACGTGAGAGCAGACCCAGGACACCGACCCCACGCTGCATCGCCAATTTCTACGCTAACTCGCCTCTGAACCCTGAGCACCTCGAAGGCAGGAAATGAGTCTTGTTTATCTGTGTCCTTAGCAGCCAGTAAGGAACCCAGCCCCGAACCCATGCTCCAAAAACATCTATGAGTGAGCGAATGACAGCAGGCAGCGCTGGCCGTGGGAGCAAGTTCAGGGAGTGGCGCTAGGGGCTGCGCCCAGTGGCTACTAAAACCTAGAGCTGCTGGCCAGGGTTTTGCTGTATTTCCAGCACGTGACATGGCCCAGGCAGAGAAGGCAGACACCACAGAGTGAGGGTTTCAGGCTCCTCTACTACTGCCCGTGACTTGAGGGTCAGGGAAGAAAGAGGTGTCAGCCCTGGGGAAGGACAGGTTGAGGCCTCTCTAACGCCCTCTGCAAAGCTCAGAGTTAGGTTTAGCTTGAAAAATCTACAGTTAATGTGACTGTTTCCTGTTTCCTACAAATGATGGGCACCGTATATTTGTAAGTAAAAGAAAAAAAAGACAACCACGACTAAGAGAGATAGACAACAAAAATTCCTGCCCCCAAAGAACATAAAAAGCATGACTCAAGTATTCAGCTTTGACTAAATTCACACACATATGCATACAAAAGAGTACAGGAAAATATGTATCATTGTGGTAATCCTTGTTAGAGGGTGGGTTTTGGGTTTATGGAAAATGCCCTCTTTATTTGTATTATGAGCCATGTATTACTTTTGTACTTTAAAAATATAATGCTTTTAATTTTTAACAAACTACCTATGATCAAATTCAGTCCCAGTTTGAATACATATTTTTCTTTGTCATACAATTTGGTAAAGTTTAAGTCAGCTTTTACATCTTAATTATTATAAACACCCACCATGAAGCAGAAAGAGGTCTCTCTTCCAGGCATCACGGGCTATCTCAGGATGGGGGTGGCCCATGGGAGAGAGGAGAGGGGGAGAGAGAGAGGGAGAGAGAGAGAGAGACGTGGATGGGGATGCCCTGACTTCTGCCTGGTGGGATGATCACAGGGCACATGACCCATCGGGGAAAGCCCTGGGACGGGGGGCCTCCAGCCAGGTCTTGCAAGGATGCCCTACATGCTCAGAGGCTCTCACTGGGGTGAGAGCAGGGATGAGACCCTCTGGGAGCCAAGTGTATGTGGTGTGGAAAATCTCCAAAGAGGAGTGGAAAGTGAAAATGTACAGGAGGAATAAAAACCTAACTTCACAAAGACTCGATGCCAGCTCAAGTTAGCAAGCCACACTGCACAGTCTCGTATTGCTGGCTCCCTGCTGAGAGCGTTACGGGGTCTACAGCTCTCCTCATGTTGACATCAGCTACACTCTGACACCAGAATGCCATCCCTGAGCCACACGGGTGACAGGGCCTCTTTGAACCTCACGTGTGGTTCCTCCTGCACTGTCTCGCTGTGTGGCGAGGATTAGGGAGTGACTCTGCACAAACAAGTCAAAGGGCCTGCTCTGAGCTACATCCATGCCTTCAAGCACGAGCCGATGCTGGCAAGCTGCACGAGCCATCTGTGCCTGGTTTCCTTATTATAAAATAAAGACAATTATGATGCCTATCCGTTCAGATCTGTAGTATTTTATGCAAAGTTCTATGTAACTGTAACACTCTTACTATCTAAGAGGGAAAAAAACAACCTAAATCAATATATGTAATTCCAGGCCAGTTCGGCCCATGCCAGCGTCCCTCTCAGGCGTTCGAGGGAATAGGCAAAGGGCGGCCACCAGCCTTTCTTGAGCGGAGCTGCCCCGGTCACGCTGTGGAGCACGGCCGGGCAAGCAGATGTCAGCAGGGCTCTGGGTGTCAAGTGATGGGACCAAGTCTGTGCGATTCCAAAGCCCATGGTTACACAGAAGAAAATTATTCGAAAATTATTCAAAAACTATTTTCCCCAACTATTCAAAATATCGCACTGGATATAAAAAGTTAACATACTTGACCATCTGCAGCAAAACAAGGGCAGGGGAGAGAAGGTTCCCCCGGTGTGGTCAGAGCTCCTGTCACTCATGTGCAGGGCTCCACGCTGGGCCCCAAGGCACTCGTCAGAGCAGAGACTTGACCTCAGCCATTCGATGGCTGTTCTATTTGGACCACTCAAGTAGACTGAAATTTGGCTTCTAATTTTAGGATCAAATAAATTAGGTTTAGAAATGAAAAGAATGGAGCTAAATCAGGGCTTCAGAATTTTCTTTCCTTCCTGTTCTTCATTAAGAAACAAAACTATACAGTTATACACACAACACTCACAGGGACACCTTCCGTTTTCTGCCCCTTGGTTTTGGGCGATGGTCCGGGAATCCCCGAGGGGGGGCCCTGGGAGGACCTGGTCACAGAGGCAGCAGCGCTGGGCTCAGATGTCCTCTTGTCCTTCCCGGGATTTGGCTACAGAGATAACGGGTGGGAGGGGCAGGGCACAAGAGGAAAGCAAAATTCAGTTACCTAAAAGCTTGACCATCTTCTGTCATTAGTAAATTGTTTTCCACATTTTAAAGCATTTTTTTTTTTTTTTTTACAATTCTCATATTTTATAAATAAGGATGACGTGGAACATTTTAGTGTATCTGGGTGAAATACCTTTTTCTTTTTCTGTTCATCTAGAATGTGTTCTGTCACTCTTTGGACAATTTCATCAATACTCAATCCTGAGAGTGAGTTCTTGTTTTTGTTTCGCACTTTTTTGATAAAACCAGCAAGCTCGGTGCTGAAAGGGAAAGTGAGTGATAAATGACAACACAGTCAAGTTCTCCGCTGCGAAATGCTGTGTGCCGATATTAACCCAACAGTCCAGCCCAAAGAACCAAAAATAAATACAGAAAATTAATTTGTAGACCCAATGATAACAATAGTAACTGCATATAAAAAGCAGAACCATTTTAATTTTAAGGCAGAATTGCTCTTTCCAAAGCAGTTATGAAATTTCAATATTACTTCTAAATATTTATTTCAATAGAATTTCAAAGTAATTACACATCTGGTAGATCCATTTAGGATATCAATCTCTATTTAGAAAACTGACTTTGTAGCCTAGATGTTATCATAGCTTTATGCAAAATCAGTGAACAATCGGACACAACACTGGTTCCAAACTGAAATCAATAAATTCTTTCTGTCCAAGAGGAAACTAGTTTTATAGACTTCCTCCCTTGAAAAGTCTAATCAACAAGGTTCAAAGCCTAAGTGTTTCACAAGTACCATCAGATGGGCATTACAGTCAATAGGAACTTGCAATTTGTACCACTGTTACTCGAAATATTTTAACTTTCAGAAAATTAGGATGCATTTTTACTTGATGGTTTAATCTCTGCCAAATTTAATCAGGATTGCAAACAATCTTATTTGTAGAGTACTTCTGATAATTACAACTTGAATATTTTTACAACTGGCATGGAGATTACTATTGAGAGAACTTATGTTTCTCAGACTTAGGGCAAAATATGCCCATGTGCAGACAAAATATACTTATTTTCAAATGGGCAGGGCTGTACCAATATAAAACATTAATAAAACATGAATCCTATTATATTTTAACTACAGCTTTGTTTCCAGATTTCAATTGCAAAGCCTGTAACTGACATTGTCTCAGAAACAGAAGTAACAGGGCAGGCACAGAGGGTCATTCCTGCGTGCAGAGGCCTCTGCTCTGCACTGCGCCCAGACACACTGCTCCACCTCGTCTTCCTGCCCAGCTGAGACAAGGGGCACCTGGACCCCTTGCACCAGCCTGAAGAGCAGAAAGCAGAGGTGGAGGCGGAAATGCTGCTGAAGAGCTCAAAACCCTCCCAGCCCTGCTTGCAGCTCTGCCCACACCCACAAGGCCTGTCCGGACGTGCACAACGCTCGTCACTATGGAACTCCATCTGGTCTCAACCTCACACCTCTGACAACTCAGAGGTCTTGTCTCACGAGGTGTGAGTTGCTGCTGCCTTCTTTGCCGTATGTGGTACCTCCCCTGCCTCCCACCCAAATGACACAAAACTATCATTCTGCAGTTCATTCACTGATTCTATAACAACTAGTTTTGGAGAGTATTATTGATTTCATGAAAATCTTAAGCAAACTGTCATGGGCTCTGAGGAGTGATTACTCAGAGGTCAACACTGTCAATCTAGATATGCACATTAAAAATTTTATTTGGGAATACCTCTGTATTTACAAAAAGCAAGAATGTACCACCTATCTCTGTGAGCAAAACAATTACGCAACGCCTTCCCTGTTAGCTCCTAATTGGCCATGACTTTATCTGATCAGGAAACTTCAGTTCGACACGGTATTAAACGGAGTCACAGACATTTTATATTCATACCTGTTGTAGCATGGGAATACCACTGACAGGTGCTCAATAATACTATTGAACGGTTTTTTTGGAGACTGGCTTGTACGAGCAGCACGTCCTGGAAGAGCAGGTAGTTGCTGATCAGCCGCAGGGCTTTGTTTTGAGGCAGCTGCCTGGCCGGCTCGCTTTGGCTCTGATGGCTGAGTGAGTTCAGGCTGTCTGGAGGGCGATCCTGGCGACGGCGCAGGAGCCTCCATTGGGCAGTCGCCGGCAGAGAAGAGACCTGGACCCTCATGAACCGCTGTCTGGTCTCCAGCCATGTCACTTGGGGAAGCCACAGGCCCTTGATCATCATGGTCTGAAGATTCAGGAAGTAATTTAGGACGAATCTGTGAGGAACACACCAAGTAGGAGGGTCATTTAGGGCTTGCCTTGAAACGAGAGGAGAAGCACCCACGACAGAGACTGATGAGCAAGCACGAGTATGGTGAGCCCAGATGCTCCAGGACACGGGAAACTTGAAAATGATAAATATTTCTGTTTTAAAAGAATTACTGATAACTTGTTAGAATACAAGCAGGACTCTGACTTCTGAGTAACTCTCTATAATTCAGTATTTTCTCTGTAAATTAGAAGAACTACCTAAATGAGACCACTTTACCTGCCTGCCGGCCCTCTTTCAGCGCCTACCTAATCACACTTCCCCTTCCCAGCTAAACTTTGTGGCTGACTGATGGGAAATCGCTGTCCCAACACTCTGCAAAGCTGTCTCCATCCCGCTGAGCTGCAGGGACACCTGCTGGTCACCTCTCTCTCAGACAGTGCCCCTCCCAGCTCCACACGGCTCTGGGCCCCTCTGTCTGTCCGCAGCGCCCAGGCCCCTCCCCACGCTGCTGCCCCCGCTGGCTGCTTTCTCTCCAGGCCCTTTCGCACTCTCGCGAGCCTCAGCGACTATGTGCTCGCGACTGATTAGCACCCGCTTTTTACAAGTTTCTAGTCTATTTTCCTGAGATCCAAATCTGCAAATCCTCCTGGGTGATTCCAAGGCAACTCAAACTCCAAGTGTTCAAAACCAGCCTCAGGCAGTCTCCCCACACCTGCGCTTCCCTGAGGGCCCACCTCACTGACAGAGGCCCAGGACTCACCCTCAACTCCCCAGAAGTACACCCAGTGCCCAGTCTGCTGAGCAGCAGCATTCCTCCAACTGCACCTCCTGAATGCGCCTCACATCTGCTTCTCTCCCTCTGCTCCCCCCGCCACGCCCTCACCCAGGACAGGCTGATGGCAGTAAGCTGATGACCGGCCAGCTGGAAATTACTCAAGGCCCCTCGTCCACTCCCCACACTGCTGCCCAGCAAGCTCACCCTCAGAAAGCACAGGGGCTTCCCTTTATCCACGGGGATACACTCCAAGACCCTCAGTGGACGCCTGAGACCTCACTGAACCCTAATATACACTATGCAAAAATGTCTTTTTCCTTCTTCACAATTCCACAGATAGAAGATTCATTCTTAGCAACCTCAGCATACGATCTTTGTTCTTTCCTTACTGAGAACTTCCACCTTTTCACTTACAGAAAGCACATCACGGCTTCTCTTTGGCATATCTGAATTGCCGGCATCACTATCTCGCACTTTGGGGCCCTTTGAAGTAAAATAAGGGTGACTTATGGGGGGCTGGGGGAAGTGTCCACAGCGTGGATCTGCTGGACAAAGGGAGGACTCACATCCTGGACGCACCAGTGCAAGATTTCATCACACCATTCAGAACAGCATGCAATTTAAAATTTATCAATTGTGTTTCTGAAATTTTCCATTTAATATTTTTGAACTGCAGTTGACTTCAGGTAACTGAAACCGTCAAAAGTGAAACTGCAAATAAGCGGAGGGATACTGGACAAATCTGATGTTGTTCCCTTACTCAAGACCTACACTGGCTTCCTGGCGACCCAAGGAAAAGCCCACACTGCTTTAACACAGCTCAAGGCTCCCTTGTTTCTGGCCCCTGGGTGCTTCTACAGCCCCCTCTGTCACACTGAACTTCTTTCATAGCCCCGAAAAGAGTATGTTCTATCATTCTAGCCTCCAAATACTTTGTCTATTCCATCTGGAACCTTCTGACCCAAGTATCACAACACCCTCCCCTCCTCCTCACATACACACCTTCTCACTCCAGATCTCTGTCTCACTGGGACTTCCCACTGGGACTCTTCCACCCAGGCCCATACCTCTCGGTTAGGTCAGTGCCCCGGTTCACGCTGCGCTAACACCCTGCTGGGGCAAACCTCAGTACACTCTGCGTATAATTAAGGGTTTAAAGTCTATCTCTTCCCAAGCCCATAT
>NW_012139191.1:1015333-1032128 GCF_000956105.1 Propithecus coquereli | reverse complement strand
AGCAGTTATAAACTATAAATGAGAAATGACCTTTAATTTAATTCTAAAGTATCTCCTACTCAGTTCAATGGAAAGAAAAAATATTCAACAGAATATCTTGCTCAGTTCAAGGTGGTCACACTTTTTCACATCTAATTTTACTTTATTTCATTGTTTGCAGGCGAATTCACAGTATGTTTGAATGTTTAGTGTACGTGGCACTGGCAAGAAAGAGATGCTCAAGACCAGGCTAACGGAGGTGCCTGCCCTCGAAGTTGAAGACAGCTAGCACCATGACGGAGGGCCACAGGGGGAGGGCCGAGAGGGCAGCCTCCGACTGGGCTGGGCATTCGAGGGAGGCAGGAGGCAGAGGTGACGTGACGATGGTGCTCCAGGCTGGGGAACAGCCGAGGCAAAGGTCTGGCGATAGCAAGAGGCTGCAAATCAAGTGCTGAGGAAACGGTCTCCTCAGTCTTTAGGAACCAGAAGATGTCACTGTCCTGCCGAAACATTCTGAAACCTATTTTTAACCAACTCTTCAACAGAGTTCTTTAAATTCTTATAGTCTAATCTCCTTTGGGCCTAATTCATTTCAATTTAGTATTTATTGAGCGTCTGCTCTGTGTCCAAATCTAAGAAATATGTACTCCAGAATACAATAAAGTGACATTGATTCAGCCATATATTGCAAAGCCCATAAAATACAATTAATTATTTTCTTTACTGAGCTGCATATTTAAAATAAAAAGACAAGGTTTGGCAATTACTGTTATTCAAAAGATTCAGCAAATACCTCAAACTACAAGTAAAATATGATATGCCAGACCAACAAAGCCCTGTATGTCTCAGGTATGGCAGTTTTTATTCCGTATTGATGAGGAAACACCTCAATTTTTAGGTTTTGGTTTTATGCCCCTAAGTATCCAGGAATAAGAGTATAATCAAGAGTGGTAACAAAGAGGGCCTGCTTGAATCACGGGCACTGCTAGTCCTGGATTATTCGCTCAAAGGCAGGAACACATACCACTCACACACACCCCAACATACGGAAAAGGAGACAAGCTAAGGTAACGAGAGTGATGGAAATACACAGCAACAGTGTGCTCCCCTCAGTGCTGTTCTCACGCATGGATGTAGAAAGAGTAAACTATTTATATAAGAATGTTATAAAGCTTAAAAGGCTAACCAGTAGCACCAATAATGAAAACATTAAGGCAATAATTAATCCATCCCATCCCCACTCCCAGAAAACAACAAATAACCATTTTGGCCAGTTAAGAAATTGTGGTTAAAAAAAAAAAAATGATAGACTTACTGTGTTACAGGCAGGAAATGAAAGCTCAGAAATCTGCACTTTAGAAAGTTCACAGAGCCGAGAACCACTTTTAATAGCCTTTATTTGTTCTTCAAACTGAGACTGTGGGTAGAAGGGAAAGTGTGGGAAAACACAACTGCCTATTAATACTTTGTTTCTTATTGTGCATTACAAATAGTCAACAATTTTCCAAGAAACATTAAGTGTCTTCTAAGGAAAGAAGTTTAAAATAAGACCTCATTAATCAGAATGCTCTACAGCCTCATCAAACATAACTTCTCCAATCTTATCAATCAAGGGCAGAGTTTAAGATAGTTAATTAAGAAAATATCATTACTTCCATGAAAAATTTGTTATAATTTCACAAGAAATATATTATTGCCATTACAAAAAAGAAATGGCTTCAATAAGACAGTAGCCTCCTGAGAATTATAACCATCATAAAGATTTTGACAGAATTATAAAATGTTTTTTATAACTTACTTTTGCTTTCTCAATTTCTTCTGTAACATCAGAAAGAAACAATTCCCATGAATGTATATCAGACTCTATGTCGGGATATGCTGCAGAATCACTGAAAAAGTATAAAAATAGGAAACTGCTAATATATCTACTATAGAAATTTTAAAAATTAAAATCTTAAAGAAAAACCAGAACATTCTTTTTCCACCTTTTCTATTTTGCTACACTTTGGTGGAACAAGCAGAGTTAGCATGGCATCCCCAGAAAGAATCTACGTATACTATAAGGCTTACTGGAAGACAGTTGATACAATTAGAGACAATGTGTCTCAGATATTTTTGTTTCCCAGATGAGCCACAATGCAGCCCACGGTGAGTGCTTAATATAGGCGTGTGAACACTTGTCTCAACTTCAGCTGCGCTATTCCTGTAATATGAATCAGCACACTAGTTTACCTTCAGAAAAGTTTTCTCATAAAAAAAAATTAAATCTTGAAAATGAAGAAATAAAAAACTCTACACTAAAACTATTTTTCCATGATCCACACAATCTTTGGTTCAATTCTGAGGGTTTAAAATTTGAATCAAAAAGCAAGCACCAGGAAGGATGCAAAACTTGTATATGAAACATGGTAAAAGGACCAGATGAGAAGTGATCCCATATGTGAAAACCTGCACAGGGAAGTGCTAAATGCTAGGGGGAAGACCCTCTAGGATTCCCAGGTCAATTTTATTTTAACAAACAAAGCAAAACAAACAAAAACATAATATGGAGAGCCGAAAAAATTTAACACACATGAATATACTTTGTAGTGACATTCCCATACTCTATCACAAAGACTGTTAAATAATAGCTATTATGGAAAGCAATTTGGCAAAAAATGTAAAAAGCCTTGAAAATGTGATCTTCCTTCCAGAAATGTGTTGCTTGGAAATGACTAATAATGTGTATGAAGATTTAACTATAAGGAGGCCCACTGCGGTGCAGCTTGTTACCTACAAAATTTGTAAACAACTCAACTATCCCACCACAGTGGTGTTTGATAAATCACATGTTTACGTGCTGGAATACTATTCAATCTTTCAAAATTAGGTGGGAGAAATGTAATTATCAATATGAAAGTAAGTTTCCTAGATACTATTGAGTGAAGAAAGATGTAAATTTTCATTTTTCAAATACTTAATGAATTTATTTCAAAATATTAACTAGTTATATCTCCATTTATCATTTTTGTTTATATGTTTTGACTTTTCTACAACGAACATGTACTATTAAAAATAAAATGGTCCCATCTAATATAAAAAATATTTTTCTGCAAGGGCTCTAGCTTTATTTCCTAAATGACACGCTGAGATGAATACCTGTGAGGCCACATTACCTCATCAGCCCCAGGTTCTTCAGATAGGCTTCCGCTTGTGCCTCCATGATCTGTAACTTGTACATTTCGCTCTCCTTCCGGTTTTCAAGAACAGATATCTGCCAATAGATTAGAGGACGTATAAGTATTTTACAAATGAGAACCTGAAACCATTTTAAGGGTTCAAATTTAAACATTCCAAACCACATTCCAATTTCTCCTTAAATGAAGTATGATGACAGAATCACCACAACTTGATTATGCTGTAATTTAACTCAAGTGAACACAAATTCAAACTGAGATTTGAAAACAGAACAACAAAATGACGCTATAATTACGTACGTTATCCAATCCTTTTCACAGGTATGAAACTGTGCACATGGCTTTCTGCTTAAGCCACATTCAAGCACAGAGCCAGGTTAACTGCGTGTATACACCAATGTGCATTATCAGTGGTCCTGCCCAGGGTAAACAGAGGGACAGGGACCAGCAGAATAACCCTTTGCATCCTTTGCAATCGGAAAGCCTCAGCGAAGTTATTCTCAGGGGGGCATCAAAAGCCTCTGGGGCATGCTTTCAAAATTTTAGTCTCTCTGGCTTCCCCACAAGCCAACTGGCCATTTTTTTAAGAATCACTGTAGGAAATATACAATGGCCTAATAATCCAAGCAATCCATTAAATGCACATGATCCTTGTGGTGATGCCTCTTAATCCAGGTGTCCATGACCTTGACAGGGCCCATGAGGCAAACCTGCTTACCAAATGGTGGTAAAAGTGAACTAAACAAGCTCAGGAATACAGATGAAGGAGTAGGAGTATTCATACTTTGGCTCTTTTTCCCTTCCTTTTCTTAGAAGCAGCTGTATAGTTGAGTCTTAATTGAAAAGCTTAATGTTTGCAGATCTCATAAACTAAGCCTTTTCTTATTTTCCCAGTATAATCATAGATACACATACTAATAAATATCATTTGTTGCTCAGTTAGGAAAAAAAAAAAAAAGACAACCATGTTTTAGGAACTAAATAAAATATAGCCAGATGTCACTGTTTTGATTTTTGTCTCAGTAGTTTCTCAAATATTATACTGACATTGGTATGTATTCTTCTAGGGAGAGGGAGGAATACATTTTTAGTAAATAGACTATTTTTAAGTTCCTTTCCAAATATTGGCAGATATGTTTACTGTTGGCTACTTCATGGTACGTCACTTGATTAAATATGATGAAGCTATTCAAAGTGTACAGTATGGGAAATGATTGAGTTATGTTAAATAAGGAAAACAGGTTACAAAATTTGGTGTACCCTATGAGTACATCTATGTAACAACATAAGCATCAGGGTGAAAAATTAGAGAGCTATAGGCAAAGGAAGAGTGGTTTTAGGGAGGCAGTATTATGGGTGACGCTGACCCTGACCCTCCACACTTTTCAGTAATGTTTGTTACACCTCATATGTAATTAAAGAAACACAAAAACAAATGACAAACGCCATTGCCATCAGTCACCAAGTGTCATGGACTCACCTCTGCATCCACAGCTCTTTGATGACTCTCTTCATAATGCTCTTTCCCTTTCTTTATACGCTCTTCTATTTTCATTTTCTCATTTGTAAATGTATCACTGCAAATATTAAAGAAAAAAATTTAACCAGTGAGATTACAAAGGCTTCCGGCAAGGTTAGCTTTGAAATCATGCCACAAATATACTTGCACAACATCTTCTAGAGTAACTTCTTGCCTCCTATTTTGCTACACAATACACAGATTCACGTGTGCTCTCTGTGCTTTACAAATGATCACGAGAAGATATGAAATTAACAGTGAGAATTTGATGGGAACACTGAGAAACAGGTGAGGTGCTGTGGCCAGTTCACCATCTTCATGAGAGTAGGGGGAGGACAACCTGGCTGTATTAACGCTAATAAACTTTATAAAACATCCCTCCATCCTTTGAACCAGAAATTCTATTTTGACACATTTCACAAGGAGATAACACAAAGGGAAAAAGTGATCTACACAAAATTGTTCATGGCAATACTTTAGTAACAGCTAAAGAGTGGAAACAAAAATAAACGTTCAAAGAGAAGGCCACTCACTTGGATGGCAATGGAGGTGTGCATATGAACAATATTCAATTAGAAAAACAGAATACAACTGCTTACTACTGAATATACTGGTTATATTGTGAAATATGTGAAAACACATTATTTCCATTAGTACATGTTATTAATAGAAGGAAACTTTTTATAAGTTCATAATATCCTCTAATGAACCTACAATCATAGAACAATAAGAACTACCAGTCTATAGTTGAGAATAATATTTCAAATAACACAAAAGTTTTTAAAACATATTTTTAGTCTCAAGGTAATTAAAGAAAAAAGGAGTAATCAACAACAATAAATTCAGGATATTTTATACTGACAATGGGAAATACATGCAAAAACCTTGTAAAATAAAAATACTTAAAGATATTCCAAGAATATATTTATTTAAATATTAATTTTAAAAATTCAATAGAAACAATAGAAATAAAGAAAATAGAAACATAATTATTTAAAAGAAACAGACAATGTGTTTAAAAGTCTAGTGTGCTTGTGCTCTGGTATTAAAAATATAAGAAGATATAAAAGAAAATTTAATTTGCCTGATTTCAAGAGACTGATCCAGATGTAATTCATGTTCCTTATCCTGTCCATCATTTTTCCGGGTATACCTATAAAAACATAATCACCAAAGTTTAATTAATTTTCAAAGTGTTTTTTTTAAACACAATCCCACACAGTAAATTCTACCCACATCTATATAAACATTTCTTGAATTTTTGTTTCATTTCTAGTATCTTCTAAACAGGCAAAGAATTTGAGGTCATTTTCCTTTTGGGAAATGCTCCCTTTACATATGGAGGACAGATCACCTTTTTCTTCACTCTGAAGTCATATGCTTACAGGTAGATCACCCTATCTCAGTCCAGGAAGTGCACCTCAAGATCGTTTCAACAGGAGACAAAGAGCACAGGTATTGTGGCATCATCATCAGCGTCATTAGTGGTTCTCATTCAAACTGAGAATACATGGATTCTCAATCAAAATGAAAATAGCCTTCTACTCTTTAAAACAGAACTTAAAGTCAAATTAAAATACACACATGCACACACACGCACACACACTCATACTGATAGCCTTTCAAAACAAAGTGTGTGAATCTTGATTCTTCAGCAATGCCCTGCACAAGGCAAGTTCTGCCTCTTCTTTCAAGCTATCCTGAGACACCTTTTCTGTCACCTCTACTTACCAAAATCCCCAAGTTTCCAATAAAAGGAAGTTTAACTATCATTTCACTTCCTTTGCAAAATACTTCCTCCCTCCTCCAAATACTCGATACTGGGTCGGCTCTCTCATGGAGTCCCTGCCTTCTTTCATATTCACCTCTGGGTTTATATCACTGTACCAATCCTGTCCTAGTCATTTTTTTTTTTTTTTTTTTTTGAGACAGAGTCTCACTGTGTTGCCCCGGCTAGAGCACCATGGCGTCAGCCTAGCTCACAGCAACCTCAAACTCCTGGGCTCAAGCAATCCTCCTGCCTCAGCCTCCCGAGGAGCTGGGACTACAGGGATACACCACCATGCCCGGCTAATTTTTTCTATATATTTTTAGTTGTCCAATTAATTTCTTTCTATTTTTAGTAGAGACGGGGTCTCGCTCTTGCTCAGGCTGGTTTCAAACTCCTGAGCTCAAACAATCCGCCCGCCTCGGCCTTCCAGAGTGCTAGGATTACAGGCGTGAGCCACCGCGCCCGGCCGTCATTTCTTAATAAATACTAAAGTGTGATCAAAAGCATAGGAACATCAGAGAAACCATTCCTCATATCCTTTGTGCTTCTCTAAGAAAGAGATCACGAAAGTTTTAAGATTTTACTTAAAAATCTAAATATAAAAATTTAGCTTTAAAGCATTTATTTGGAATGTGCAAAAAGCAAAAAGCTTAGAGAAGCATATAGTTTATCTTTAAATTGTGACAGAAAAGGCAAAGAAATATATTAATAAAATGAAAAAAAATCGATAAGCTTATTCCTCAGCAGAAATGGTTACCCTTTTATACTAGTACAGAAAAAAAATTTATCATTAACAGCCTGTAGTTACCTTGTCTACTTTGATAGTATATCTGAACTGAACATAAAAAATAAATATTTCTGCATTTTTAATAACTTAAAATGATTAAGACTGGACATGCTCAAATATTAAGAGCTTTACAGATACTGTTTCCATAAACATGTTCTACTAATGAACATAATCAAGATGACATGAAACAGGGAGTGAAAATTTTAACGCCGTGTTTTCTAGTTCCTCCTTCATCTAAGGACTGCCTAAAAACTGCCCAAATGTAATGCTGTGAAGACCCATAATGAAAGTCATCTGATCATCCGGCATAGAGCATGGACAAAAACACAAATGCCCTTGAAAGGTGAGTATGTAGCATGGCCCCCAGTGAACCACGTCTCCCTCGCATTATTCATGCTCTTGAATCTAGACTGAGCCTGCGACTTGTTTTAAGCAACAATATGTGGCAGAAATGACGCTGTGACAGTTCTGGGCCTAAACCTTCAGGAGGCCTGGCAGCTTCCACTTCTGCACCCTTGGGAGTTCTTAGCCATCGCATAAGAAGTTAGGCTACAGTGCTAGAGACTGCACGGAAAGACCACATGGGTAAGAGTCGCAGGGAGAGGCCACATGGAGAAAGTGAGGTTGAGCCATCCCAGTATCCCAGCTGAGCCCAGCCCCAGCTACCCCCAGTTAACTTCAGCCACACAAGAGACTACTGGCAAGACCAGCAGCAGAGTGGCCCGGCTGAACTCAGCCCATACTGCAGGATTATGAGCAAAGAAAACGGCTGTCAGCTGAAGCTGCTGAGTTCTGGCTGTTCTGTTACACAGCAGTAGTTGACGATTAAGCTGAGGAAATACGTGACATATCACTGTGCAAAAACAGAGGGAGGTTAGGGATGGATCCTAAAACACACCTGGCCCACCTGACAGTTATGCCCAGGATCTATATGTATTACCAAATCCTTCACACTGCAAGACCAAATTTCAATAATTTAAAGATTCAGGATAAAAGTAATTATAAATAAAATAATTGTCACAGAATCTTATGGAAAGAACCTTAGATCTAGACCAGCCCCTCATTTTACCAATAAGAAAGAGGGTCAAAGGTAACATTCCCAGTAAGGGACGATGTTCTGACTGGAGGGAAATCGGCTCTTGGTGGATTCTCAGTCCCATGCTACTCCCACTTTTACGTAATTTATCTGAAAGCATGCTAAGTTTAGAAAAAGTTTCAGGTGAGACAATTGATGCTTTTAAAAATGAGATAAAAACACTGAAAACAGTACCTATAAATTTTTATTTTACTTAATATAGTTTGAAATTAAATATCAAAAATGTGAAAATAACCAAAAGAGGCAATATTCAAAAAAAACAAAATTATTGCCTTTCACTTGTTACTTACATTTCAATGCCATTTGCAACCTTTTTCATTTTCTTCTTCAGTGCTTTTAGTCTTTCTTGGATTTCTTTTTTCTCCTGTTGCCACTTTTTAATTTCTCTTTCCAAATCTTGGAGGAACCAATCTAATTCTGTCTTTGAGATCTAAAAACATGTTAGACAGTACTTGAATCAATGGCAAGATTTACTTTCTTAAAAAAAGAGCCTGAAAGACTAGAATTGTGACAGTGTCATAAACAATGCCTCGAGTTCAGTGGAACAGACACTCCAGAGCTGGTGCCCTGTGGCAGGCTATGCCCCACGGCCATGCCTGGGTGGTTACAGTAAGGTACTTCCCACACTTCAATGAGCCCAGGAGTGTCCACACTTCACTCTTCAGCCTAAATGATCCTCTAATTTAGAGGTAGTCTGGACCCATGTTTTAGTTGGCAAGTCTAATAGTTTTCGTTTGCTTTTATAAAGCAAAGTAAATGTGATCCTCTGGTCATTAAAGGCATTTGGTTTGCAAAACCTGCCAGAACTTCAGGCGGTGTGACAAAGAGAAGTGAAAATCTCTTCTGAGGTCAATGCTAGTTACCGTTCCCCTGGAAGGTTAGGAACACCAGCACTTGATACCCGGCCATCTGTCAGCTTCTTATGTATGTAGTTGCTGCTTTTTGAAACTTCTCAATCTGCAAATTCTCTAAAAGTTTTCTAATTTCTGAAATATCCATTCAATGGAAGCAAGGGCTTTGGGTGGGGCACATGCTTATAAATACCAGTCATTTGTAAGTAAAATATTCTCCATGTTAATTTTCTAATAATTTAAATGTAAATTAGAGAATCAAAACAGTATTTAAAATAAACAACTAAAAGAAACATGTTAAATATTTTCCAGTTTGAAATTCTACTATTGTCAGTGACTGCTTGATGAAATCTTAACTTCATATTTGCTTTAGGGACACTTTTAAGTTTTCACTTCCTATCATGTTCCATGGAGCCTGAACTTCCTGCTTAGGCTTAGAATATGCCTAGGTCACTGAGGACAAGGGCTTGGCTATAGAAACACAGGGACTTCTCCCTCATAAAGGACCCTAAAAGTCAACCTACATGGACTTTTTGGGAAATAATGGCCCTCAAGTCAAAAGCTCTATCAACTTAGAGGCCTTTGCTTCCTCTTCAGCCTTAGACACCAAGGTTGTCTGTGTTTCCGGGAGGCAGATTTGCTAACCAGACTTCCAAATCTTACAGCAAGGGTAAGGTTGACGCTGGTGGCTGTGAAATGTGCAGGCCAACTGTTCCTAGGCTCAGTGTCATTCCCTTTAGCCTGGGGACCAGTCTGCTCCCATTTTCTTTGCTGCAACCTTGCTGACTCTGAATTTGTAAAGTCTTACTGTGACTGGGTTGACCACCAAGCTCACTCTACCTCACAAAATCCTTTATTCTACCTGGTTCGGTTAAACTAGCAAAACCAATGTCAGTTCACATGCCTTGCTGCTGGCAGCCAAGCCAACCTTGATTCTCGCCTATCTCATGGTTCCATTCCGGGCCAATGATCTCACTTTAGATCTAGCCCTTTGGCTGGGAGATTACCTGCAACCAAAAGATTATGCTGGGTCATAAGAACCTACTTGGCAACAAGTACCTGAAGGAGTTCAGGTATCAAAAAGCACAAAGTATTACAAACACGTGTGCACACAGACACACATACAAGTCAGTCAGTGAAAACGCTACATGAGTTCATCTGCTGTTTGTACTAACCACCCTTTAGTGACATAGCTGCCTCACAATGCTAACCAGGTCAGCTACCATAAGCTTGTCTCTGACCGCATGGAAGAGAATAATCTCCTGAATTCTTTTCTTTCAAACCTTAGAAGACAAGAAAAAACAGGTTATACACAACTGTATCCTCTATAAGCACAGTTTATTGATATAACTATAAATACTTTCTGATGATCTTTTTCTCAATGAAATCAGCATTTTGACAGTAAGTAACTGACGCACCTACACTGCTAGCAAAGTGCTGGGAAATGTTTTTAACAGTTACTGAACTGGCTGTGGAAGTGACCTTCTCTGAAGAGAACAAATACAAGGGACCTGGAGTCTGATGCTCACGACCTGTTCTGCCACTTAGCACTGGTGTGACCTGGAGCAAGATGCAGTAACTGCTCCTACCTCCATTTCCTCACTGGTAAAATAGAGAGAATGCTAGAGGGCTACACTGTAACACAATATACTGGGACTGTCTGAGATTAAATACATGTAGAAATTAGCAGCTGAGTATGGAACATAATATGAGCTCCGTAACTGTTAGACTGAAAAAAGGCGGGACCTGGCAAGGACCCCTGACTGAATAGGAGAATCCCCCCCTCTGCAGAGACGTAGGCTGAGAAACTTTATGCGGGAAGGGCCAAGATTCTCTTCTAATATAGAAAGAGCACAAAGGTCCAAAATTCTACCCTGTAAATTATTCTGGCCCAAATAATTTGGCAGTGTTTTAAGAGCCAATGTCAACTAAATACCTATCTTAGCTATAAGAAAGTCTCATTAAAGCATCTTAATAACATGTCCTGAGCAGATAGGGAGTGACCAAATAATGAATATGAGCTTTCTTTTTTGGGGTGATGAAAGCTTTCTGGAATTAGACGGTAGTAATGGTTACACAATAATGTGAACCTACAAAAAAACCACTAAATTGTATAACTTTATAATGGTTAAAATAGCAGATTTTATGTTATGTGAATTTTGTCTCAATCAAACAAAAAAGAACCTATATCCTTGAGCAATACCACAACCAGTTATAACCTGCCTAGGGTACATTAAAAACTTCAGAATAGCTATTTTTCTCTGGCAAAGAATAGATAACAGGCCAAATTATCAATTGAGGCATTCCTAGCTCATGATAATAAAACCCCATCAGCTATATATAATACCTAGTTCAGACTTTTTTTTTTTTTTTTTGATGCTTAATATAGCCTAAGCACTCTTAAAGTGCTTTGTAAAACACTGGTTTTCTCAACGGGGGCATGAGCAGTGCTTTGGGTGGGACAGTTCCTCCGTGAGTACTGTTACTGTCCCTGGGCATCCCATCATTTCCAGCCCCGCAGTGAGGCTTCGCGAAGCTATGAAGTAGAGATTACATCATTATTGAGGAGACTGGGGGTCAAAGAGGCTGAAGGAATTGTCGAAGGTCACAAAGCCATCCCGGGGGCGCTGGGGTGAGGCACCGGTAGTCTGATGCCAATGCCTGAGCGCCGAGACCTGATTAATTGCCAATTCTTCTGTTCTCTGTAACGGGGTGAGGGCATGCATCTTCTAACTATATCCAAATGGGGTATCAAAAACCTGTGAAGTAAAAGGTAAAAACTCACAACTTCAGTGATTTACAGTCAAAGGCCAAGGGAAAGAGCACTAAAAGCCACAAACTTTTTATGTTTATAAAAAAATTTCTCCATACGCTATGAGCACAATCGTGATTAATGATGTGGACGCCAACCTAAGGACCTCAGCCTGGCAATTTATCCTGTAGGAAACAGGCGTGCGTTTTACACAGGAAGTCTAATCACCTAGCAGGCCTATAATGTGGGGGGCTAAATAATAGCCCTTTAAGACTGATTACTCTTGGGCAGGGCCACACGAAGCCTTAATCTGTTAAGAAGCCCAAGAGCCAGAGCCCCTCAGCCGGAGATGCGGCTTTCTCACAGCCCTCCCCTCAGGGGGCTTTATTTCCTAGATGCTTCTTGACTAACTGTACAAGGAAAGGAGCCGTGATGAACTGTACAATATAGCACCCCGTCAGACCAGCAATTATAAAGCTGGGCAAGCCTTTGCCAGACATAAACTTCACTCACCGAATGCCAAGTGACTGTGTCCCCAATCTGCCCTCATCACTCAAACAGGCAGCCACAGGCATTCCCATATGGATTGATTAAAAGTGAATTTTCCCAAGGTAATACAAAGTTTATAAAAATATTTTATTTTGTTAAACCTCCTAAGTAGCTTATTCAAACTTGTGTTCCATGTGTCTCTCTGCTATTAATATGTAGGGTTTTACTTTTGTTCTTTATTTTCCTTCTCCGAACCAGGCAACTGAGCAAAATTCTCAGTTCCACCTAATTCTTCTTATCCTTCGAATCTCCCCAGGTTCATCCTAATATGAACAGGTCCTGGGGAATGTTACGACAGTTACCTTTACAAACTGCCCCTTTTCTTCTGGGTAAATCTCAGTAAATGACTTTCCTGATTAAGGTCTCACTAAGCTAATTTTCTTCTATTTTAATATATTACCCCAGTTACTAATCCAGACTTCTGGAACAAATTCTTCCTTTCTTAAATGGATTAATATCCTTTTGTTACCTCTCTGAACAGAAGATAGTAGCTTTTATTTTTTTTTTTTTGAGACAGAGTCTCACTCTGTTGCCTGGGCTAGAGTGCCGTGGCATCAGCCTAGCTCACAGCAACCTCAAACTCCTGGGCTCAAGTGATCCTCTTGCCTCAGCCTCCCGGGTAGCTGGGACTACAGGCACGCACCACCGTGCCCGGCTAATTTTTTTCTATTTTTAGTTGTTTGGCTAATTTCTTTCTATTTATAGTAGAGACGGAGTCTCGCTCTTGCTCAGGCTGGTCTCGAACTCCTGAGCTCAAACAATCCTCCCGCCTCGGCCTCCCAGAGTGCTAGGATTACAGGCGTGAGCCATTTCGCCTGGCCTGATAGTAGCTTTTAAAATTAAACACACCATGATTTCTTAACATCTACTATAATTCCATTCTCCTACTAATTCGATCTGGCCTTGCCCCTAATTGGTACCCCTCCCCCAGCCTACATGTGCCTGATGATCCATCTTAGCTAACAGAATTCAAGGTCAGCAGACTCAGACAAGACACTCTGGGTAACTTCACAGTTCTGATATGGCGAAGGCTGCCCGTGTTATTCTTATACTTCCTTAGGAGTAAGACGAAGATGATGGCAATAAGAGCAGCAGTAGTTAACAGTGGCAACCAATACTGATAGTCCTTACTATGTACCAGGCAGTTTTAAGTACTTCACAAGTATTAATCTAATCCCCTGAAATGGGAGCTATTGTTGCCCAAATTTTCCAGATAAGCAACTAAAGCACAGAGAAGTTAAGCAGCTTGCCCAAGATTAGAATTAGTATAAAACCGAGCCTGGATCTGAAGCTGGCCAGTCCCCAGGGGCATACTCTGAACCTCTCAAGCTATGCTGCTTCTCAATATGAGAATTTACCTGAGAATGCAGTCACCATAAAGTAGAGTTTTAGTTAGCCAAGCATACTGAATTGTACATAAATGAAAACCTAGATTTACGGCCCTTTTCTAATACCACAACTTGTAGAGGTTCTAAAACACTGCAAGAAACACTCATTTTAATATGTCATAGAGACATTTGAAGCTGGTAATTTTGTGAAAGAATCCTCTGTTTAGCCAACAATGCAGACGTTTAAGCTAACTGAAGCTCCCTAAGCACAGTTATATTCTCCTAACTATACCACCTGCACTTAAAGAGAGGTCTGAGACAGGATTACCTTGTTTTCTTCTAAGTTCCTTTTCAACTTTTCTTCCAGGTCCCTGGTCTCTTCCGAGCTCTTAAGTTTTATCTGCTCATAATTTTCACATGCTTCTTTAAGCTGCTCTTGTAATAGTTGGTACTCCTTTTCAATCTGTGTGATTTCTCCCTAAAAGTAAATTACACAATTATCTATTCAAATAGTTAAAAATGCCTATTTATGATCTTGTTCTGAACTCTCTCAAAATAAACAAAGGAGAATAAAGGGCAGGTGAAAATTTACAAGGGAAATGTCACAATAATTCAGGAATTAAAAACCCCTAAATATTGTTTAGCAAAGCTAGCTATTTTATAAATATAATCATTCATATTATTGGAATTCATAATGAAACTTTTCAATCTGTACTATAATTAGCTCTGAATATTTGTTTTAGAAGGATTTAGTATTAGATCAATAGTTTGAGGTAAATGTCACTCTTCATAATTAACACCAACAACTATTTATTATGTTTTAAAAGCTGCATATGTTATGCATATTTTAGATACGAACAGGACATATTAATTTTGGCCCTACTTTTAAGTGTTTCAAATATTAATAAATAGTTGCTGGTTATTTTGAAAAGGCAAGTTAAAATATTATCAATGAATTATTTTCAGTTATCTGTTTCTTGGATCAACTTAAAAAAAAGAAAGCAACCAGAGACCATTCTGTAATATGAAATGTTGGTGAACAAAAAATGTTATTATGTAAGTATTTTTTGAAACCTTCCATACTGCTAAGCCTGGCAGCAACCACACATTTGTGTCTGAAAGAGTATCTGTTTGATGCTGGCAACTTCTCCCAGCTGCAGGTAACTGCCCTTCTTACAGCAGTCAGGCTTTCGAAACCTATCCCAGGCATAAATCTGGTCCACCTTCAACATCCCCTATACCTTCCCCGAACACCTTAGCATCCTCCAAGTATAAAAACGCAGGGAATCAACTATGTGAAATTCTGTGAATCATCAGTTAGAGAACTGTGAACTATGGCTAGGGTGACCATATATGTCAGTTTGCCTTGGAGAATCTCAGCTTATGTCTGCCCAGACTGAAAGTTTAGCACTATGAATAGAGTCCATGTTTAAATAATAAATTAAATGGTCAACTGTACTACGATCCAGAAATAGGACTTTATGGTTTAAGATCTTAGTTACCTCTATATTCATTCTCAGTTCAGCAAATGGATCACAATGAATAACAACTTGGTATTATGAATTAATCTGTATGCCCCAAATCACCAATAGAGACAGACAGGAAGTTAAATGCCACCTCTATGTTACTACATTTAAATTTCACCACACTTCTATGAAAAATATATTATTTTCTCCTTTATTAGATTAGTAAACCAAGGCTTAGGGATGTGAAGCAACTTCTCAAAACCCCAGAAGAAAGCAGTAGGGCTGGGATTCAAATGCAAGTCTTATTGGTTGAGAAACCGGCAATCAACTATACTAGCATCAAGGTCCTGAAATAAGAGCTAATTTAAGAAAGCATTTGTGAATGTTCCCATCACCGATGGAATATTTATTTGAGGGTCAAAACCACTCAAATCAACAACAGAACCTACCTGGTTTAAAGCTAAGTACGGCAAAACATTCCAACACCCATTACTCTACTTGGCATACACTCACTCACATACAGGCAAGAATGTTCACTATAGCACTATTTGTAAGCATGAGAAGCTGACACAATCTGAATGTTCAACAATAAGAAATCAGTCAAATAAATTATTACACATTCGTACAATGGAATAACAAGCATCCATTTAAAATGATGCTATAAATCTGTATTTACTGATGTGGAAAAAAGTCCATAATATAACTAATTGAAGACTGCAAATTTCAAAGACAACATATATAGCATGATCCCATCTTTTAAAAGATATTGCTTAGTTATATGTAAATGTTCAAATAAGGCCTGGAAGGCTGCACATCAAAATATTAACATGAGTGACAAGAAAGATGATTTTCAATTCCTCTTTCATAATTTTCAGTATTATTCAATTTAAAAAATTTCAGGACTCTGTATTTTTATAATTAGCAAAAGCTATAAAGATAATTGTACAAATAGAAGTAGGAAACACAAAGTTTGAACCTTACTTCTTCCTACTTAACTGTACCTTTGATCTTGTGATTTATTCCATATCAGTAATTATAGAACTGCTTCATTTTTAAATAATGGCATAATATTCCATTATACAGATATACCATAATTTAACTAGTCTACTATTGATAGATGTTTAGATTATATTCAATTTTTTGCTAATACAAATATAAATGAAACAAATACACAAATATCTGTGCTCAATGGTCTGAAAACACATATGAGGGCAGATCAATTCCAAACTGCCTTCCCCAGTAATATGCAATGTACATTTCAGTAACATGTAAATGACTGTTTTTCTTATCTCAAGTGGGGTTGGGCATCTTGTTATATGGTTAAAAATCATCTATATTTCTTTTACTGTGGATTATCTAATCACATCCACTCCCGTTTTGTGACAGGTTGTTAATCTTTTCCTTACTGATTTATAGAAACTTTGTATGTTAAGGAAATTGTTAACAGTTCTCTATCTGTCCTATGCTGCAAATAATGTCCTGGTTTGTCATGTGTTTTGATACCAAATGTGTATCTTTGTT
>NW_012139191.1:1013063-1013788 GCF_000956105.1 Propithecus coquereli | reverse complement strand
TTCAACAATGAAAATAACACAATAATTTTTTGGTTATGTTCTTAAACTTATTTCATGATAACTTTGTACAGAATTAGCTGGCTCCAAAATGGTTCTAGTTCATCATCTCATCTAAACAAATTAACGTAAATTAAACTTTTAAACAGTTTAATAAAATTTGACTCACGTGTTGTGCCTCAAAAGGATCATATGGCTCAGTATTGACTTCCTGGTATGTTACATTCCAAGAAACCTATGGGGCAAAGCAAACATTTAAACTCAATTTATCTAAATTTTTCTAGTAAAATAAATCCATCAGGTAATAACATTTTGAACAATGTTCATAATTTTTTTCCAGGCTTTTTCTTCCCCAATTTAGATTATGTTCCATGCTTTCTATAAATATTTATATTGAGAAAGTTATTTAGAATTAGTATAACTGAAAATGATTTTGGTTCATTATTCTTAACATTTTTTTTTTCAAAGCTTCCAAGAAAATAGAAAACATAATGAGGAGTGGAACAATTTAATAAGGATCTAATGAATTCACACCCTATTAAAGGCAACTATAGAAGAACCTCAATTTATTCTCATGCTTGTTAGGAAAGAACTCTTAACACACATTCCTCTTGTTTCTCTCTATCTGGTTATCTCTTTTTAACACCCTCATTCTTCCCCTGGTTTGGCAGGAGAAGCTGGGCATGTGCAGCCCAGACTCTTCCCTTTCTTTCTCTCTGCAGAGCTGT
>NW_012139191.1:1012010-1013013 GCF_000956105.1 Propithecus coquereli | reverse complement strand
TCCATTTTATATATTTAAATCTTTGATCTGCCTGGAACTTATTTTGGTATAAGGAATAAGGTAGATACCCAAATTAATTTTTTCTAGATGGCAACCTATTTCTCATAAAACCATGTATTTAGTAAATTACTTTTTGCTCACTGATGACTTATCATCTTTATTATACCTTAAATTTCTATATTCTTCTATTCCATTGGACTCCTATTTTAAATGGTCTATGTATGTGATAATATAGATTTATATTGTGTTTTGCTATCTACTTACACAACTCCTTTTCTTATAATTCCTTTTCCCTGGCCAATCCTGTTGTTCACTTTTCCATGTGAAGTTTAAAATCAGCTTGTCTAGCTACAAATAAATCCTGTGGAGTAACCAGCCTCTAAGATAGCTTTCAAGATCCTAGCCTCTTGATATTCACGTCCTTGTATAGACCTCTCCTACCACGTATCAGGGTTGGTCCGTGTCACCAAGACAACATAGCAGAAATGATGGAGCATGACTTCCTACAGCAGGTCATAAAAGTCATTGCCGCATCTGCCTTGGATCACTCACTCTGGGAAAGCCAGGCCACAAGGACACTCAAGCAGCGCTATGTCAAGGTCCACAATGCAAGGAACTGAAGCCTCCTGCCAACTGCCAGCACAATTTGCCAGCTATGTGTAAAGTCTCTTTACACAGATTTAAGTATTTTATCTTTTTGTTGCTATTGAAAATGGAATATTTTCTTCTCATATACTTTTGGGTTTTTTGCTTCTAATATACTTTCTAATACACTGTAGTTTGTATACAGAAAGGTATTAGTTTATATCCAATCTTCTTTTCGAATTCTCTTACATTCTGGTATAGGTTTTCAGGTATCACTTTGGATTTTCCCAGCATAAAATCTTAGCCTCTGTAAGTAATGATACTTATACCTCCTCTTTTCCATCTTATTTCTGTTTCATAAAGAATTTTGTCAGTTAATATCTCTAGGATAATAATAAGTATTAATGGTGATGTTTTG
>NW_012139191.1:1009226-1011105 GCF_000956105.1 Propithecus coquereli | reverse complement strand
CTCTTTTTAACACCCTCATTCTTCCCCTGGTTTGGCAGGAGAAGCTGGGCATGTGCAGCCCAGACTCTTCCCTTTCTTTCTCTCTGCAGAGCTGTCAGCACATTTTCCCTTCCTCCTCCATGCAGTAACTCCTATGGTGTAGGCACCCCAAGCCATGGGGGCCTCCTAGCCTGACCCTCCTGTAATTGGTAGGTAAGGCAGGGTGATGGGGGCTTCACTGTTAGCACATGTACTATTCTACAGAAGTAGCTACATCCTCCTACTGTACCATTATTAATTATTAAGGTGATGTTTTGGCTCCATATGCTGACTCCTTTATCTTACTTCTCAATTTATGTAGACTTTGAGTAGGGAAGAAGGGTATTATTTATTGGACTCAAACCCTTTCTGACAAGATTATCTGTCACACCTCACAAAACGGTTCATATTTTAAAAATATTTTCAGGCAAAAGCTTCAGTAACCATTATAAAGTCAATCAATTTTAAGGATTTTAGTAAATATAATGGCAATACAAAATGAAAAGGAAACTTTAACTTCAGTATAAAGGAGATTTTTTCTATTTAAGTCTTACCTGTACAGCGACCATCTGTGTACGTGGAATATTTGTTACTGCATTGGTACTTTCCGGATTTACTTCACATTTGTTGTCAGAATTTCCAGAGTGCCCATCATTTCTGTTAGACTCGCTTAGGACTGTATCAGCATCACCTGTGCTGCACGGTGACTTTATAGATGTTCCCAAGGAGTCCTCCAGGATCTGTGTTCCAGAAGCAATCTGGTTGCCAGTGGCATTCTCAGCACTCAAATGATGACCCTCAATATATGCAGCAGCATTTTTATCTGCTCTGTCATCAGCTACAAAAGATGGCGCCACGGGTACTGATCTTTGCAGCTGATATTCAGAAGAAATGTTGGCCAAAGGTGCATACAGGCTGGCGTACTGGGGCAAACTTGGTAACATGTTTATGTATGTTGGAGTTGCCTGGGTGATATCAAATCTCTGAAAAGGAACATATGTACAGAATCCTGTGACCAAATGGGATTGAGTCCAATAGGTTAGTTTCACATCCTCAGTAATTATTGTAGGAGAATCAGAAGAAAGGTGCTTATGATTTGCATCCTCAGAGACTGGTTTGGGAGAATTAGCAGCGCCCTCTTCAGATTTCCCATCCTCAAAAACTGGTGTAGAAGAATCATCGGCTACCAGTTTGGGCTTCGTATCTTCACAAGCTGGTTTGGGAGGATCAGCAGGTACAGGTTTGGGCTTCACATCTTCAGAAGCTGATGCTGAAGATGAATCAGACACTGGTTTGGACTTTACATCTGGTTTAAATTCCCTAGCAGCTGGATTCAGTGGTAGTTTAACTCGTAAATACTCTCCTGTTTTTGAAATTTCTTCTACTTTTGTTTTAATGTTTTTCTTCTTCCTTTTTTTCTTGAGTCGTAATGCAACTTTCTTCAATGCAATACAGTTGTCAATCACAACAAAACGAGGACATCCCAGGAGAAAAGATTTTAAACCTCCTGCTTTTTCTAGTATCTGTCGCGTTTCTTCTGGGAAAAACTCATATTCTTCAGAGAACATCTTGTTACTCATATCCAAAGGACCATGTTCCTCCAACAACTGAGAGAAGTAACTTGGAAAAAATTTACATTTACATGAGTTAGTATAATGAGGTACTTGCACATGTTTAACTGAAAAAAAATGATTATTCTCCCAAAGTAAACTACTACTATTTCACTTCTCACTGATCTCAACTCTTCCCCAACAAGAAATATAAGGATAACTGCAATGAATGATATTATAAACAAAATTTTGTCTACCCCTTAGAAAATACACCTTTGTCTTTTTGAGAAAGAGCAAAAGGGAATCAAAAA
>NW_012139191.1:1004968-1007646 GCF_000956105.1 Propithecus coquereli | reverse complement strand
ATTTTTGTCCACTGGCTTAAGTAGCAACAAATTTTTCATATATTCAAGCAGAATAAAGTTTAACTCAACAAAAGTCCCTAGCCCAAAGAGAAATGGTACTATAACCACACTGTGAATTATATTTTTATAGCTACTATTACTTGAAATGCAACACAAAATGAACTTTTTAACTCTATTTAGACTCTTCTATGCTTTGAAAAGTAGGCTCAGTAAGATAAACATTGGATCCAAAATAGCATAAATACAATTTCTTCATAATCTAGTGTTTTACGGGGGTTAGAATCAGCCCATCAACACTCTGAACCCTGGTGCTGGTGTGGCTGTTTAGTAGATATGAAAGACTCTAAGGCTATAACAAAAGATGCTAGACACAACTAAGATGGTGAGGCTTACGTGATCATTTCAGTTTTGGCCCAGTTATGAAATTAATCTCCTCTCTCATCTGGCCCCTTCAAAGTCTTAGACTCTAATATGGCTTGTATTCCTATACTTAAGAACCAGAGGCAAAAAATTGAGCACACTGTACGTGACAGGAATAAAAAAAATTAATAAAGCTAATTATACCAGAGATATTAATAGCTGTTATGTATATATGTACATATTTCTATGTGTATATATAACATTTTCAACATTTGATGATGACCATTTGTGTCTTAACAGTCACAGATAAACTTTTAGAATATCAGTGCATGTCACTGTCGGCACAGGAGAAAGGACAGGAGTGGAAAAACATTTCAAAAAGTACTCCCATCCTACTATCTAGGAATGCCCCTCTGAAAATCACTGTTTTGTACATGCTCATGATTCTTATTTTGGAATGTCATTTTTATTTGCAATATTCTGTAATCATACCAATGATCATCTCAGCTCTCTTGCTATGCTGCAGGTTGCATGACATGTCTACACCTTCTACTTTTTCTGGAATCTGCAACAGGGCCTAATCTTATGTGGTCAATAAATCTTGATCGACTAATACCACTACAGTGATGTTAAGAAAAATTAAATGCGGAATAATTTGATTCGATTATCTAAATCCTAAAATGTTAAAACTAGAAGGGGCCATTAAAAATAAATTAGTCCAATTCCCTATTTTAAGGTGAAATACTAAAGTCAAGAAAAGGTTAATTCATTGCAGTTATCCCAGTATTATTGACTCCTTGTCCAATATTTTTCTATTCTACATTCTTTTCATATGCAATAGTTTCATTTTCATTTCTTTCATCGATTGGCCAATAAAACAAATCATCATTCTTAAGCTACCATGTTTTTACTTTTGAAAATTCAAAGAATTGTATTTTGAAATGCAATGCACTGTACTTTCTTAGTTTATTATAAGAGAAAAATTCTATCTCAAAATAAAAGCAAATCAGTCTATTTATTCCCCTCATAAAATTGTTTGCTTATAATGGCAATAAATTCTTTAAGAGACAAGGTACTGAAAATTCACACTTTAGGTTCAGTTTGGTGTGCCTGAAACAAATTCTAGCATAAGAAACAGCAGTATAATTTTACAGCTGTTTCCACACTGTCATGCAGTTCTCTGCGATTATGATTTCTCAGCAAGGCAACTCTAAAGAAAAACTATGAAGAGGGACCTAAGAGCATATAACGAGACTAAACAGAAATGATGTAACTGAGGGAAATAGAAGAAATGACCACATTATGGATGAGTGACAGGATTTTCAGAATAGTTAGCTTTTAAATTAATTTTCTATTACAGATCTTAGCCCTGAATTTCTTTTCTTAAGGAAGGCCTCATGCACTATTTATTAATGCCAAACTCAAAATGGTAAGCTGTTTCCTAGATTTTCTTGAATTCTTTGATTGTTTTTTCCACCCTACTCAAATTCAATCTGTTAAATTTTACATTCACATTTTCAATCCAAAAGTAATTCACACCCAGAGTTCCTTAAAAAGAAAAGTATGTTTCTCCTTCATTGGATCGATGACAGGAAGTTGAGTCTCTAATATAATACAGGGGTGTAGGGTTTTATGTCTGTACTATTATCCCAGTTGAACAACTACTATCCAAGCAGAAATAACAGCACCATAATATCCTTTTCCCAGTGAAAGGATAATACTTCACCAAGCCACCTAACTTGTCACTGCAATTATGAGATGCCAAAATTGTATCCAACAACGTAAGGACAATAAGATCAAATTATTTGTTAAATGAATACCTTAGAATTTGTGATAAAAAAATTATGGCTGGAAATTTTATCAGTGCTACCAGGAAATACTAAAACAGTTTTAGAAGTCAAAAGTATCTACATTAGCAGCTCAAACTGACAAAACCAATAATCATTAGGACTCTAAATAATTAATAATCCTCAAATTAACTTTGCGTAATATCTGACAAAATCTTTAAAAATGTTCTTCCCCAGAAGATGAGAACCAATAAATGAGTCCTTTAATAAAATGTAACAGACACAAAGTAAACAACTTCTGATCTTTAATTGGCAGCTTCAGTACGCAATAACAACTGCAGGAATTTTAACCTACTTACTCATATAGAGTTGAACATTTTTGTTTCGGGTTAATGTCCCACAACTTCTTATTGCGGACAACATATTCGTTACTGTGCTGATCATAGAGAGCTTCAAACTCTTCTACATCTTGCCGAAGATGATCAGGCACTGCAAATGGGCCTGCAGAATCTGAATTTCGCCTGCTGATTT
>NW_012139191.1:985916-1003023 GCF_000956105.1 Propithecus coquereli | reverse complement strand
AGTAATTTAAACAGCCACAAATAAGCTCAAACTAACATTTAGGGTAGTTTTTAATGTTCCAAAAAAATTAAAACGTCACTCAGTTTAAACTCCCATTTTAGCTAAACTAAAGGCATATAGTCAAAGACAAAAAGAAAAGTTTTATTGGAGCTCAAGCCTTCTAAGATTTACTCACTCTCTCATCCCTGTACCCTTTCCTTCCCCTGCAACATACGCCATGAAGAACCCACCATGAGACTTAAAAATAACGCCCTATGTAACTCATGGACTTGGAGGAGAGCCTTTGGTGAGTGGAAGGAAAGGATCCTCTCAATCCTGAGATTGTTATATGATTAGAAGTAATCATTTTTAGTTTGATTATTTTAGATAAATATATGAATATAAATATAATAGCTTCAACAAAATCTTCTGATACTAGACACTATTACTCTACTTTCTTATCTCCCCATAAAATTCAGTTTAGTAATAAAAATAGATGATAATTACTAAGTTCTTAGTACTGAATAAGCATAACAACTCCATTAGTTATTAATAAGTACCACTATTATTCTTGTTACATAGGTGAGCACACTAGAGAGCGGTCCCCAACCTTTCTGGCAGCAGGGACCAGTTTCATGGAAGACCATTTTTCCACAGACCAGGGGTGGGGGTGTGGGGGAGGGTGGTACGGCGCTGAGGGGGTGAGGTGCTGCCTATTTCCTAACAGGCCACAGACCAGTCTGGGGGTTGGGGACCGCAGCACTAGAGCACAGGAAAGTGAAATAACTTGCCCAGGGTCACAAAGATAACTGGTGGAACCAAGATGTGAACCCAGGTCTGCTGACCCCAAAGCCTTCTTAGCCACTCTGCTCTATGACCACCCACAGACTTCTATAAGATGACAGTGTTTTCACTCAGAAATATGCAGAAAATAAAAAGCACAATAAAGAGTAAGAGTTTCTTTCAAGAGTTAACTTTTATATGACGTAAACCTTAAATTTTCTCAATATGCAGATTGCCAAAATATCTATCTTTAAAGCCTAGAAAGTCTTTCTCTACAAGATGTTTCAAAATATCCCAAGAACTGCTTAACTCTAATTTATATATCCAATTAATTACGGAGAGTTTAGACAGGAATACAGGTAACACTACATACCTTTGAATCTTTTGGCTTCTTTTTCTTTCCTTTGTTTTTCACCTTGGTAGAACTAAACTAAAAAATGGAAAAAGAAAAAAAATCAATGAACACTCAAATAATGGCATTATGAAGCTCAACAAAAAGAAACCACATTGATTTTCACAGACTAGTCTTAAGTTAAATGTATATAAAATGTTTAAGAAAAATAACACTATAGTGTATCAGCCCAAATGCCATGATAGAAAATAAGAAAAAATTTAATAATGCCTAAAAGTATAAACAAAATTAAATTGTTCCAATATTTTTACCTCATTTTCAACATGATATGTGTTATTTCAAGTAATTAATTAGACTTTTAAGTAATTCCGGTTATATGCTGTAATAGCATTTTTATGATATTCCTTTTACTAAGCCAAACTAGACATTCTACACGTGGCCAGATGCTGGAACATAAACAGTGAATAAAGAAGCACTGAACTTCTCACAGGGTATGTTATCTGTGTTTCCATATTCAGCCAGGCAATATTTGATAGAGCAGATTAAGATAAAATTTCACATATAGGCCAGACGCAATGGCTCACGCCTGTAATCCTAGCACGTTGGGAGGCCAAGGCGGGAGAATTGCTTGAGGTCAGGAATTTGAGACCCGCCTGAGCAAGAGTGAGACCTCATCTCTACAAAAAATAGAAAAATCAGCCGGGCGTGGTGGCACACACCTGTAGTCCCAGCTATTCGGGAAGCTGAGGGAGGAGGATTGCTTAAGCCCCAGGTGTTGGAGGTCGCAGTGAGCTATGATGATGCTCCTGTATTCTAGCCTGGGCTATAGAGCAAGAGTCTGTCTCCAAAAAAAAAAAAATCTCATATAGACAGATGATTTACTCCTGAAAATCAAGCATCTTTCTCTTTGAAAACTGGCACAATGCTTTTCTTTTCTCTATTTAATCGCTTTCTAAAACTGAAGAATTTCTGAACTGGCAGAAAGAATAAAAGGCAACTGCAACCTACTACAAAAGACAACTCTACAACTGTTTTAACTTAAACTCAATTTGGAGCCACTCAAAACAAAGTCCCTTTGTTTTTCTTCCAGAGCAAAACATTAAAATTTTAATCATTAAAGATAACTTTTCATTTTTATGCCAGGAGATAAACTCCTTTCTATTTCTAATATTAACATTTATTAGCTGTCAAACTTTATGGAAATTGTCTCATTTAAGCCTCAGAGTTGGCTGATTATTACTCCAATTCCAAAAGAAAGACTGGCATTAACTTTCTAATGAAATAATACACATTATTCAGAAGGTCTCTTAATTTGGTTTTGGAATGCTACCTGTGACATCAGTAAACACTGGCCTGGGTCCTTCCCTCATCCTTTGGGTAACACGAATTAGAACATAAGATTTAGTGACTAAGTAACTCACCGGAGCTTCGCCACTGTCTTGTTTCCTTAACACAGTACAGCGGCTGTCTGCAGGAAGATACAGATGGTTTTGTGAGGAAACTAAATACTTACATTTCTATATAATACACTAAAGCCTAAAAACTACCCCTGATACTACTAAGCAAGACTGTTTCTAGTCCTTATTTGGCTTTGACACTTGTTTAGAAACCAAGGACCAAATGGCTGACTTAATGGGAAACCAACTACAAAGAGCCACAAAATTTTAATCCAAATCAGCATAATTTAAGTGCCTTCTAGATGCCATCTATGCTGGTGCCGGGAATACGGAGATGCGTAAGACAGTCCTTGCCATTGATGAGCTTGTGTTCTACTGCCAACAAGACAACTTGTAACCCAGTGTGCTAAGTGCCACTGTGAAGTACACGGCAACAAAGCTGACGGAGGGAGCAAGTCTGCACGGGGAGGGGACCGAGGATGGGCATAGAGATTCTGGGGAGGAGAAGACACTTAAGTTAGACATGAAATTATTAAGTAGAGATGGGGCATGGCTGTGGAAAGTGCATGAGCAAAGACAGGAGGAAGGAAGGAAGGTTTGGGCACAACTAGAAGTGGGGTATGTGCTCAGAGGACAGACAAGGAGAGTGATAAGGAATTCAGACAGATGCCGTGAACTTAACTTGTAGGCAAAACTAAGAAAATGTTTTCCAAGTCGAATAGTTACAGGATCAGACAGGTGTCAAGAATCACTAGTTGCAACACAAGAGGAAGATTAGGAGTCAGAGGGTGGAGAGGCATGGAAACCAGTTTGCAGCTACTGCGATAGTTTACTTATGGAAAGATAACTGAGGTCCTGGCCTGGGGAAGTGGGATGGACAGGAAAGGACAGATCGAAGATAAAGCTTATTTGGACTGGTGACAAACTATTATATAACAGTATTAAGAAAAAGAAAGAGTTGAGACTAATTCCAGGATTTCCTGCTTAAAAACTAGATACACAACAATGTTGTTAACTGAGATAAATTTAAGGGATGTGACGAGTGGGTTCAGTCACATTGCTTCAAGGGGCCCTTTGGCCGTCTGACAGAAATTCCCTAGGGAAATATGCATCCAGAGCTCAGGAGAGAATTTGGGGCTTCCAACTACTGGTGACATTACTGAACACCCTGACTTAAAAGATCAGTGAATTTTGAAAATTTTTAACACAATCCTTCCTTAAATGAAGAGATAAAACTGAACATGTCTGGGATGAGGGTGGAAGACAGATCCATGGGACCTGACAATCTGTTGGAATGGCCAGTAATTTTGGTTGGTGTCTTCCAACTTCATGTCTAAAAACAGAGAAACAGTGGCAGCCAGATGTACTGTGTAGTTTGGGTACAGAACTCAAGAATCAGGAAGAGTGCCCGCTGAGGGGGAATTGTGTACTTTTTAGTTGTCTTGCTCTGTGATCCAAACATGCATCAGGTTTTGTAAGCTCAGCCCCAGGACAGCATTTTATTACCAGCAGCAGCAAACTGATGGCAATAAATTCAGGCTCAGGCTATCAAGTAGCAAGTCACTTTCAGTCATGAAGCGGTACCCTGGAAAGATAAAGCCATCTATATTTGAGTGTGGTCTTTCCTAAGAACCACAACAAAAGTAAGCTTTCCACTTCCTTATACCACGTTTAAACTTTTAAATCTGTGACACTGTTGTACAAGACCAGATTTTTTAATGTACCCTTTGAAACAAGTAGTGTGAAATTTAGAAGTCTAGCTCTTGACAATATATAAAGATTTCTGATTCTGAGGGACAAGGGGAAGGGATTATCATAAGATGTACATGTCATATGAAATGTAAAAAATTAAAATTTAGAATTTAAGAATATTAGAATTTTGAAGTAAAATGAGACCACACAGATCACTGGCTCCAAATCATCTCATTTTAATGATGAAGAAACTAAGATCAAAGAGAAGCTAAGGAATTAACTGCTAGTTAGCCTATTTCGCCAAACTGGACTCCACGCCGTTACTCAAATGGGCCCCTCAATTGCTCTCCACCCTCTTCTCTAAGCCCCGACACCCCCTGTCCAATTCCACTCCCATGTTCACAGCCCATCACACGGTCTATCTCTGCACCAAGGCTCTTCCCACTCCCAGGGAGAAGGAAAGGGCTGGGTCCTTCCTTGGAAGCCCTCGGCACTCTCTCTGGTCGTCCCTTATCAAGCTTCTTACCATGTTACAGTTACTAGTGCATTCTTCCTATTCCACTTTCTAGAACATAAGGTCCTTAAGGGCAGGGATTGGCATAAGCATTTCTGAATTCCTTCATAACACCTAGCACCAGGCCCAGAAGGTTTTTAACGAAGTAACTTAGGGAAGAAACTGCACCACAGCCTACTTTTCCTGACTTCCAGTTCTAGGCTCTTCCAATTAAAACAGATGTGGTATCTGTTCTAGATTCTGCAAACATAAGCTACTTCTGTAGGCAAATGTTTTCTTGAATGCTACAAATCACCATTTGCTAATAAATTATGCCCTTTTAATATGCAATTTTCCCATGAGGCTGTAAAAATATCTAAGATGGGAATAGCATGGTGTATAGTTAGCATAACATACCCATTTGAGTATCTCCACAATAGCTCAATAAAGTAAAAAAGCTTCAATGACATAAAAAAATCACTATTGTCAATCACGAACTTCCTCAAATAAACCAGTTGTACCTAATAGTTTTCATTATTTTCTATTTTGTTATTTTGCCTATTTTCAACACTATTTGTTAAGTATTAACAAAGCTAGGTCCTTCATCACAGACTTCTTTCCTTAAGATTAGATATATCATAAATCTAAATTTGGTCCACATACCCATTATATCAAAGAATTCATCTAAAGCACTGTGCAGTGCTGGGAATTTGTCTCTGTGTTCTTCTAGGAGCCATATTAAACAACGTGCTTCCTTCAATGATGCTGGCTCATAGAAATAATCAAGTTTCTTTCCTTCTATAGAGCCTAGTTTATGACCGTATTTCTCATTCCAGAGGAAAGTCATGATGCTGAAATCAAGCTCCTTAAGAGATGCTCCATAACGAGAAAAAAAAGGTCCTGTGGCATCTAAGCCTGTAACAAAAACAAAACCCAAATCAGAAGAAGCAAAAAATTATTTATTGTAAAATCACATTTAATTTCATATCTCTTAAAGCAGTTATAGTTTGCTCCTATTTTCAGTGAAAACATTTAAACACTTGAGAACAGACTTGTTCAAGCTATTATGCATTTTAGAAATACCGTTTAAAACTGATATGCTAATTATAATAATTCATATGTATTAGAAGGCTTCTTTCATTATAGTTATCTTCATTAGACTCAGGAAGTGAAAGTATGGCATTAAATTCCTTTAAAAATATAACAATTTTTTCATTAATTCATAATGACTTTCATTCTAATTAGTACAAACTGGCAAGATTTTACAATGTTTTCCTACATGTATTCCATAGTAAATATATGTAGTAAAACATCAACAATGTGCAAAATCTTCCTTAACTCCCAAAATACCATGGGTCCTTACCCTCCTCTATAAAAATCAAGGTGGATACTATTCCTGCTTTTATTCTCCATTCTCTAAATCAGCAAACTGGATAGCTGTAATCTCATACACTCCTACTGAAAGGATGGTGAAGCCCCCGCTCCTCACTAACAGAGCCACCAAAAAGCAGAAAGGAGTTCTGCTCAATTTCCCCATCGTGCTTCGAATACAAAACAGTCACTACTTCAACGGGCTTTAGGTTCTCAAATCAACAAATGAAGCAGAGATTGCTCAGTCAAAATTACCGTGGATTGTTGTTTCTTCCTGATAAAAGTTAGCTTGCAAAGATCATGCTGCATGAGAATTAGTACCTTTAAACGCCAGAATGAGTGACCACATAAGATATTTATACAATAGAAGGTTTAAGGGAACTTCCAATGAAGAAATACCACATTCACATTCCCCATCCAATCAGAGCTTGCACTCAGTGAGGGGAATGTAGGTAGACCAAGTTAACTATTGAAATGTTAATTTTCTCTCTTGAGTATTCTATTTCTTTCTCCCTCCCTCCATCTTTTGCTGAACATATAAAAAATTAGCCTCCCTTATGTTAAATATGCCCATGATGTGACTCCACTGTATATATTTTTTGTGAAAAGGAAGTAAAATTCCAGGAATTGCAAATTGCTTGCTTTTATTAAATAAATGTGAATTTTACATCAGGGCCTTAGTGATAGACTTAACTAATTAACACATCTGAACTCATTTTACAACTTTAAATAAAAATTACAACTTTAAATACTATGCATACATCCTTATTAATACCTTTAATCTTCAAAATAAACATAGATTATATCAAAAGACATATTCACATTTTCCAGCCAATAAGCTGGAAAGGCTCAAAAGCTGCATTTACCTGAACTAACAGGGGCTGGCATTCTTGCCCATGTAGCATAACCCAGACAAATCTACTTCTCCAAGTCTTGAGTCTACCTCCTAAAGCAGTTTAAAGTAAGCAGTAACTATAATTTACTTAGCTTATATTCACTGGTGATAATCTTATTACTTAAGAGTAACTTTCTGGGACCAAAAACTCAAGGAGATCTACGCTCAAAGCAGGAGCATTCAGCTAATCATAATCATAAGATGGCTTGCTGCCATCTTACTTTGTCTCTACTGACAGAAACTGACCAATATATCTTCTCTGAAAGCCAAGAATTCTAATAGCCTCAAGTCTCTAAAAACTCAGGCAAGTTGGGGGTGGCTGGCAGAGGCTTGGCAGGCCACACTCCTGGACTGCAGCTGAAGGCCCTGCCCCTCTCCTGTGGCTCCCTTTAGTCACTTATCTAATAGCCACCAACTATCGTGCTAGGCCAGTTGCTATCCTGGTCACCAAAATAAACAGTGGCCTGGTCAGCGCTCAAAGCATCCCTACCTAGTATCAGACAATAGCTGTATCTGCAGTTGCCTTCTACAGTCCCTGCATCGCCTTGGGCAAACAGCCTGCTTGGTGAGAGCAGGGGTCTTGCTCAACCTTCCCTCCTCCCGGGCAAATCAGGAAAGTCAGAACAGAGTAACAGAGTTGTATAATCCTGTGATTTATGATAGCCTAGTTCAACCCCAGATAAAATTAAGATATGTTTCTCTTAATCTTTAGATATCGATTTGCCGTAGGTGACCCTAAGCAATTAGCCCCATTTACTCATCCTTCTAAATTTTTCTTCAAAGAGTGTAAATTTTAGATTCTTTTTCTCTCTCAACACAACTACTAAGCTGTACAATCCCAGATGGCTCTCCAGACAGCAGATCCAGGATGTGCCATTTACACATGGCAGTGCCTGGTATTCACTTAGCCACACATTTATAAATAGGTTAGCATAATATAGGTCTGGATTTCCTACTGACTGATCTTTCTTTTGTTTACACCTTTTAAAAAAGTATATTGTAAACAACCTATAAACTAAAAATTATGTGTATGTGTGGAATAGTATTTTTAACCACACAAATTTATAGTCCCACATTTTAAAAGTTATAAATAATATGATAGGGAAATGAAAGAAGATTTCAGAGACCCATATTTTCCTTCCTACTAAACTGTACTGGTCTAGAATATAAAGGGACATACCAAAGCTATTAAGTTTCTGGATCCAAGTGGCTAATTTGGGCTCCACTTCTTTAAGCTCACTTAAAACATGCAGAAATATCCTTGTCTTTACTCTATTCTTTTCTTGAATCAAGTGACGAATGACATAGTCCACTGCTTCGTTTAGAAAATTTCTGCTAGAAAAACAGGTTGTATAGTCTTCTGTGCTCAAAACTTTCCAAGAAAGCAATTCTTTGAGCAGCTTGGAAGTATTCAGTATACCAGACTTAATCTTGTCAGCATACTGCTTTATGCATTGTAGAATTCTGTCATCAAGGAACTGACAGCTCTGAACACTGTCTACGGTTTCTAAGGAAAAATAACAATGGTTAGTTAAAGTGATAAAGAGGACTAATTTGCAATGATATAAACTTAGAAATAATGTAACATTATGTAATAATATAAAATATGAGTCAGATTGATTCTTTATGTTGTTTTACATAAACAACTCAAGAAACTTTAATTAGGAATATAAATATTTACTAATTTCTTTGAAAAAATATGAACATTCACATTAAACTAAACCTGTCAAAAGTAAGTAGGTTATACCCTTCATTCTGCACCATTCATGTAGTAGCATCTAAAAACTTAGTTCCTCTAAAATACGGTCACTTCCCTCAACAATCTTAACCCAGCCTCATCAACTATCTTAAATTTATGTTCAATAAATATGTTTAATCATTAAGCATTCAAAGTTAAAATATATACACTGAAAATTTTTCCAGTGGGAGCAATAATTTTGATTGATTTGTGAAACACTGATGTAATACTAGATAAAAAATAAAGAGGCAAGTGGAAAATATTCCATTTTGGAAACACAGTCATTCATAATACTAGAACATGAGGAAAACATACTTCAATTCCATACTGAAAATAAACATACTGGCCAGCACGTACACAGAAATAGTAAAATTGCCAATGAGACATTCCCATGTAAATGTGGAAATGCAGACAAGATGAGCATAAAATAGAAGGCTGGACAAGGTATTTATGGTATCGTTCATGAACTGCCTCTTTATTTGAATTCACCATTATTACACATAATTAAGAGCTAATTTACAATTCAACATTTTGGAACTTAAATCTATATAGCAGAATTTACAGTGCACTGTCAAACACGCAACACGTAGGTCAGATATTATGTCCACCTTCACCTCGGAGATGAGCAAACTGACATAGAGTTTGCCCAGAGTTAGTGGCAGGTGAGTGTTGGAATCCTGACACATTGCTCTAAATTAGTGCTCCCCACACTAATCCCCTGTGTCTCAGAGTAACAGAAGATGGTGATAGTATTAAAATATTAACTGATATCTATATTTCAATTCAGTAACAACACAAAGCCCAGTAAGATGAACATTAACATTTATACTGTTAAGTGAGAGTGTATTATGCTAATAATGCTGTGGACTTCTGCATACCTTTCTGCTCTTCATTTTTGGGTGGATTACTTTCTCTTAAGTCCTCTTCCATTCTTTCTTGTGCTAATTTTTTTGCTTCTTTTTTTTGGATCTTTCTCTTCAATTTTTTGTCTTCCTTCAGTCTTAGCTTCTCTAGGCTGATAAACACTTATGATTAGTGATAATTCATCTCTGTTACAAACTCAATGAACTATTTTCCTTTGCCTATTGTAGAAACCAAGCAATAGGTGAGAAGTTTTCCTTTTTAATTAGAAACTGGCCTACAACTTCTACTAAATATAAAAAAAAAATCTGTCAGTTTGGTCAAAATAAGGGTACTTGTTTCATAAAACAAGAACTTCAATGATTAAGGGATTTCTAATTAAGGATGCAATATATAGATTCATAGGTGTTATTTCTATGTATGTAAGTTACTGCATAAGGTAAAAAGGAACAGTACAAATTACTGTGCAAGATACTACATGTAACCTCTCATTTCTAAGAAAGAGCCCACGATAAAATATTATTTTCACATTCCAATGATGACCCACAATATGGGAGTTTGGCTCATATGGCTACAATGAATTCTCTCCAACAAATAATTCTGTTCCTCTTTTCTTTTGCTTTTTCTTCGTCACAAATGATAAAAAAGAATCACTTCTTAGAATGAAAAATAAAAAGCAGGACCAAAAAGAAAAGAAAAAAGGACTTGAATTATTTGATCTGAACAAAAAATACAGAGAAGTGAATAATTTAAACAGTACATTGAGTATTTCAGGGTAAGAAATAGTCACTGGTTCAAAATGTTTGATGAAGAGAGATAAAAAGAAAAAGTGCTTGTGGAATTAAAGTTTAAAGAACTGAGAGCTAAATATATAATTTTTATCTAAATGCCAAATCTATCAATCACACATGTCAATTCACAGCATCAAATGTTATACTTTTACTCGTAAAATCAACCCACTAAAGGATTCTGAATCAAGTTTTTAGTATTTAACCACTCAAGGCAAGCTCTCTTTAAGCTTTAAATATCCATAAAAATCATTTTAAAAGCATTTATTTGGATATATGCACAGCCAATTTAAAAAACAGGATAATTTAGAAATCTGCATTTAAAAGAATTTATATTCTAAGAGACATCATTAAGACATCATTACTGATTAATTATTAAAAATCTTACCTAGAACATTTCTGTTTCAGAATAGGTCTTGGAGGAACCTTTTCTTTTATGACCTTGTGTTCAAACTTTAAATAAAACAAAGACATACAAAATTTGTCTCATACTCCCATGACATAAAGCACAAAACCACAAGTAACAAGTATTTCAGAAGCACACATAGTCAATGCTCAATTTGATAGAGAACAGTGATGATGTTCTGACCCAGACAAAAGCCCAGAAAGCTTTAGCAAAACAATTTACTGAAAAGAGGAACAAGAGAGTAGACATACTTTAGGAAAATGTTTAAAAAAAAGTAAGAGTAAGCAGAAAATCCAATAAACTACAAATATTATTACAATTACCCACTCCTGTCACTCCCATGTAGTAAAGTTAAAGGTAATCCCTCAAGATACTCTTCCCCCGACCCTAAATACCTGTACCCCCACCAATTCCCAAAAGTTTACTGGGGGGATTTAGAAAACAATATCAAAAAGAGTAAAAACAGTAGAACTAAAAGGTAAAATCTTCCTTTTCCTATTAAGAAATAAATGAATGTGAGAATGCTTCATTGCAATGAATATCTGAATATTTCCTATAATTTCTTAAATGAAGTAACTGTTTCTTTCCTAGAAAAGACAAGATGCAAATCACACAACTTCCAAAAATTTAAATGTTTTAAAAGGTGTAAATATTTTGGTTATCAATTTAATAAGGTTTCCTCTTTATTAGATACTTACTTCACATTTAACTTGACCACCGCTGCTGAAGATGATAATCTTAGAAATGATACCTTCACAGTCAGGGGTAAGACAAATTCCTTGTAGAAAATCCTATTTGATTAAAAAAAAAAAAAAAAAAAGAACAACGTTATATCTGGGAGGGGGATAAATCTATACATGTATGCCATTTTAACTACTAAGAACAGTCAAAATGTAAGTTAAAACCTCCATCAGGCAAGCACTGAAAGTCTTTGCTCATTGCCACTTGATTTTCAGAGCTTCCCTGTAGCACGAATATACTTCTGGGCATAGGTTTGACCATGTGACTTGTTTTCATAAATGCAAGGTGACCTTACATGATGCACACCATGTCTAAGCAAAAGCTTTTAAAAACACTGCATGACTGGCCATTGCTCTTTCCCTCTGACACAGGAACATGTTCCAGATAACAGCCACTCTTCAACTTGGATTCAGAAACAAAGAACACAGCCACATAGAATAGAGCTGCTACAGCCCAACCCTGGCCAACAACTGCAGAACTGCAGAACAAGTAATGTTAATAAGAAATGAACCCCTCTTATTGTAAGCCACACAATATTTGGGTTGTAGATTACTTCTGCATACCCTAGTGAAAGCTAACTAATTTACAGAGGGTATTTAAAGCCATGGGAATGGTTAAGACCACTAAGGGACAGTGTATCACTAGAGAAATTCAGTTTAGGTGAAATGAAGACAAGGACGTCACAGTAGTAACTCGATGGCAACAGTTACTTGGCCATATCATAGTCTCTGTAGTTAACTGTGAAAATGTACAAAGTGTGTGAATTTTTTTCCTACCAAACTTGAATAATAGGAATTATTCAATTATTCAATTAATTATTCAATTATTCATCCTATTGCTAACAGATACCTGGTATGACCACCTTATTTTTTTCTCCAATAGGGACAGTAGTCTACACGAGCCTATGCAGTATAGAAGGTCCATGGCTTATACAGATCAGAAACAAATTATATAAATACAAATAGGATTATAAAATTGTGCCTTCTCTCAGAGAATATCTAGCTAATGATAATTAACATCATTATCTTGATATGAAAAACCCCAGTGAGAAATGGCAATATCAAATTTAAGTTGATCTTCCTCTTCAAATGTTAAAAAAAATTTGAGTTGACTTCTTAGTACAAACTACCTCATCAAATTTTAGTTTTGAAACCCCTAATTCTACATCAAAACTTTCAAATGGTTAAATGAAGAAGCTCTGAAATACTAAAATTATCAGTGCATAGTTTAAGGCCTATATTTTTAAATCAAACATTTAAATTTTATTTTTGATCATAACATTTCTAACACAAAAGTTGGCTGAACAATTTATTAAAGGTTGCTATGGTTACTGCCTTTATAGTTGTAGAAAATAAAAAGAAAACCTGATTTTCTGCTTTAATAAAGTTATAATTTAAAACTTTCTAATTATGTCTATAATGCTCAGGAAGGAATGGATAGTCACTTAATACTTTCTAAAATTCTCAAGAGAGAAAAATCAACATACAGTAAGCATACTAAAAAATCCAGACAATCTTATAATGTCTTACCTTGTCAATTTTATCATTAAAGGTTGTTGTTTTTAACTTCTTCCAGCAGTTCATGTGAAATTCTATTTTACAGTACTGGCAACAGCTGATACGTATAAAACCCTGGGATTTCAAAAAATGTTTAATTCACATTTTAAAGATGTCTGTGCACACACATTCACTCACAACACACAAATTAAGATAAAGAGAGCTGTTGCATTCACCTGGCAGACATAACTAGACATTCTGCTCATGAAGGAGTACAACACGTCTGTACCCCAAAATGCCTAGTGTCAGAGACATAGAGCTTGACTGACATATACATTTCCACAGCATATAGTTGCATTATGCTTTACAACGTATCAAATATTTTACAAACATTATTTCATCTGATTAACTAACCAGGGACAGTGGGATAGTGAACAGCTACTATCTTTTTGAATAAACCAGCAACTTATTCACTCTATTAAGTGCCAGACTTGATCTCAAATTTAGGTTTCTAGGGGCTAATTCAGTGATCACAATGGCCTTTAGATTCTTGGACTCAAATTTTACAAGAGATGAGAACTGCAACAAATCAGAAGTAACAATCACATTTTAATGCTAAAGACTAGGTGGTTACATGAAATGCTAGAAGGAAGAAAAGGAATTAGCTAGGCTGCTTTCTCAGGCCACCACCCCAGCCCACAGTGTTGATTTCAGTGGCTCTGGGGTCCCAAGTGATATGATGCAGATCTAAAGAAGTCCAGGGAAAGGAGCAGACACGAAACTGCTAGCTAGCCAGAGAACTTCGGTGCTTCCAATTACAGAATGTGCTCCGAATCCACTCAAGGCATGGTTTCGTAAGTTAAGATCCCACTGTACATCCATTATTTACCTTAAAGTCTGGATCAGTTATGTAAATCTGGATTTTGGAATATCCATGGCACTTCTGATAGCAACAAGTGGCATCTGGCACTGGAGGGAACCTGCATTCTTCAACAAATTTCTCTAACAGCATCTAAAACAAAACAAACAAAAATGATACAATTACAATACTAATCTGCCAGTAAAAATGCTTGTGATTTCAATAACCTCTAGCCATCAAAATATTTTAAGCATACAAATGACTCAATCTTTTTAGACAAGAACAAACTACATATCACTTTTAAAGTTCTTCCTTTTAAAAGGAGTCTGATACAGAGATGCCATGAGAGAGAGATCTTTAAAAAGGTCGAACAAAAATTGTTTTTTCAGAATTTCAGGGAGTCACGATCAAAATCCTGCCCTCTGTTATAATCATCAAACCTCAATTTATAACTTACAGCTCTTAGAAATCTCATATAAGCAGCCAGAGGGAGTCAAAGAGGTAGAATAACCCTTAGGCTAACCCTGGGGACTTCACTGTCCTCATCCTTCCCAGTGCCACTCCATCTAAGTCCTAACACACCCATCCATCTACCTCCCTGAGTCTCTGCCACTGGGGCTGGTGGATCCCCTGGAGAATTACTCCGCTGCTCGTGTGAGGCTCATGCCATGTTTCCAGGGCTGGTTTTTTGTTATCAGTAGCTCCTATACCTCCATCCCAATCTTGTATGAAGGGAGAAAAATCCGACAATCCCTGTGTTTTGTGTTTTATTTTTTTATAACAGCTCTAGTTAGACATAATTAATGTATCATACAATTCACATAAAGCGTACGGTTTAGTAGTTAGTATATATCCACAGGGTTGTACAACAGTTACCACAATCTAAATTTACAACATTTTCATCACCCAAGAAACTCCAACTCTATTTTCCAAGTCTCTAAGTACCATTTCAAAAACTGTGGTAACTATGATGAAACAACAATGCTATACCTTCCTCTAAGTATAACCAGTACAGCGTATCATTTGATAACACACACTCTACAAGTCAGTATGCCTAGATTCAAATCCCAGCACAACTATTCGCTTGCTATTTAACCTTGAGCCCACCACGTAACCTCTCTAAACTTAATCTTCCTCATCTGTAAAATGAGAATGATTATAGTACTCATCTTGTAGGGCTGCTGTAAGGATCAAATGTAATGATGAGTGAAAGCTGTGTGATTGGCACACAGGCAACGTCCAGTGTCAGTGATTCTCACTAGACTTTAAAGGGGAAATGCATGTGGGGGAGGAGGGGACAGAGTGCTACTACCTCTTTGTCTTCCGATACCCAAGTCTGTCAACGAAGATGGGCTTTTACAGTGAGGGGAAACACTCTGAAGAAATAAAGTTACCTTTATTTTCTCTGGCTGAGACTCTTCAATAACCACATTACTTGTGGGCCAAGTTAACACTCCAGGAAGACGATAAATCAAGGTTTTTGCTTTCTCAAAGTGATTGAGAGCTTCTAGAAATCTAAAGTCATGATTATGAAGAAAGAAGATATTAAAGACGTGACATGGTATTTTCATTCACTGCAACAAAAGTCACCAAGATCTCAAGCTTATGGGGATGAGTATACTTGATAAATCACTCTACAGAAATATTCAATGTAGCCTAAATTTTCTTTAAAAAATCGAGGCATTATTGTTGTTTGCTATTAAAGTAATACACTTAATCACAACTCTCTCCTAGACATTGGCTTTATTATGGTAGGTGCATACTAGTCCTTTTAAACTGAACAATTTGGCTATCTGTTTTTATTTGCTTCATTAACTAAGCTAATTAAAGTAGATTCTTGTAGAGAAATAGGAAACCTCCACTCCAACTAATTAATCATAAATAGGGGATTCCTTGTTTTAAATTTGACTCTTTTAGGTCATCTATAATAAAAATCTCTCTCTCTGCTTGAAAAAATTTTAAAAGGATGTATTTTGGACCTCTTTCTTCAACCATAAAGCAGTAAATTATTTTAACAAAACAAATGTGTATTTAAGTTGCTTTAACTAAAAATATTAATACGAAATGTTTTTAGCTCTGATTTGATTCATGGTTTAAAGAAATAATGTCAACAGATTCGCACAGTCCCTTCAACAAAAGAATACTGAAGTACTGGATTATAAAGTTGACCAAGTCTTTATTCTTCTCTTCAGACTGGAGAAGAAAGAACATTTACTGCTTTCTCCAACATTGAAATGATATTCCAATTTAAAAACTTGTTTTTGCTTATAGGCATAGAAAGATTTATGTGCAGAAAAGCTGGACCACCATCCACCACAAGACAGTTACAGGCAGGACTTTAAACCAGAAGCTACACATTAAAATGCCAAAAATAGCACATTAGACATTTAACCCCACACCATATTAGTTAGAAATTAAAATGTAAATACCTTTAAACATGGCAAAAAGTTTTCAGTTTACCACAATCCCCATGATTTTAAACATTTATGTTATTCTCCTAGACCTTGTGAATATCTGCATGTGACCAAGGTATTAAAACAGATATGTTCCAAGGAATTTATACTAAACTTTTAAATTAATTTCATTTGCTATAAAATTTCATTTACTATAAAGGTGATTGCTAAATTCTCACTTTTGCATCTACCTGATCTTTAACAGTCCAACCTACGTAGATGGTACCTTCATAAAGTAAGAAGAACTTTCTTTAATAAAGACATCTGCACATGAATGTTTATGGTAACACAATTCACAATTGCAAAGATGTGGAAACAACCCAAGCGCCCATCAATACATGAATGGATTAATAAAATGTGGTACATGTATACCATGAAGTACTATTCAACCATAAAAAACAAGGGTGAACTACCACCTCTTACATTATCCTGGGCAGAGCTAGGGCCCATTCTTCAAAGTGAAGTATCACAAGAATGGAAAAACAAGCACCACATGTACTTGCCACCAAATTGGTACTAACTCATCAACACTTAGGTGCTGATGTGGAAGTAATATTCACTGGGTGCTGGGCAGCTGGGAGGGGGGTGGAGGGGATGGGTAAACTCATAACTAATGGGTGTGGAGCGCACTGTATGGGTGATGGGCATGCTTGTAGTTCTGGCTTGGGCAATGCAAAGGCAATATATGTAACCAAAATGTTTATACCCCCATAATGTTCTGAAATTAAAAAAAAAGAAAACAAACAAATAAATTGAAAAGATTTTTTTTTTTTTTTTTTTGAGACAGAGTCTCACTGTGTTGC
>NW_012139191.1:983807-985630 GCF_000956105.1 Propithecus coquereli | reverse complement strand
AACAATCCGCCCGCCTCGGCCTCCCAGAGTGCTAGGATTACAGGCGTGAGCCACCGCGCCCGGCCTGAAAAGATTTTTTTTTAGAAGGCTCTAGACACACTTTAAGACTGGGTTCCCAAGAGTCTCATAAAATTTCCTCTAACAAGTTAGATGAGACATTAAGGATAAGTAAAAGTTATTATGAATGATATTCAATCAGTCAACAATTATTTCTTTATAAAGTAACCTACCTACTACTATATTGGGTGCAAATGGCAGGAACAGATATTTTTTTTTTTAAAGCTCAAGACATAATTCTGTCCCCTAAAGGTCAGACAACCAATCTGGGAAGACAGAACTAAGACATGAAACATTCAGAGAACAGCTTTTTATTAAACATTGAATAAGGAGATTCCAACTATAATAGAGCTCAGAGAAGAGATTTTTATTCCTACCTCATGATGTCTTTGAACATACACAAACCTCTTATTAAAACCATTTCCACACAGATTTTTTAGAATTAACCAAAAAATCATACAGATTTTTAAATCATTAATCTGTTATCAACTAAGTCACTACTTATAGATGACACATAGTAAAGAGTATTAAATCCTTCATGTCAAATTACTCTGATTGACTTTCTTATTAGATTCAAAATTAAGAAGCACCAGGAACTGCACAGATTGGCCTTGTTTTAATAATTGATAGTGAAATGCTAGTAAATCACAATTAAAAAGGTGTGCCACGGAGAAGATATCAAAATAATCACAGAAAAGGGATCATCATCACATTAGACTTTGAATGAGTTTCCAGCCTGAAGTTTAAAGTAGTGTTGTTTCTACTGACCTGTTTTTTTTCAAATATACTTTTCCAATTCCACAGTAGGCCAGGCAGTCAAGCCCCTCATTGGGATAGTGTTCAATAATCCTCTTAAACTGGTTTTCAGCTTCAGATAATTCCTTCAACAGTAATGAGAGCAATGATCACTTACTCAAAAAGAGAAATGCTGGAATAGATTTTATCTGAAGGTTGACTCTTACATAATACTAAAATAATAATTATATATTCCCAAATTCCTGTGACAAAATTATATCTTCTGCATTTCATTTTCTTAGGAATTACATAAATTTCTGACCATATTCAGAAACAAAATCAACCCTGTAAGCATTTACTAGTACACACTAAGGGTCTGGTGTATGCTAATATTTTATTGATTTTTTTAAGAGGCAGGGTCATCCAGGCTGGAGTACAGTGGTGCAATCATAGCTCACTGCAACCTCAAACTCCTGGGCTCAAGCAATCCTCCCGCCTCAGCCTCCTGAGTAGCTGGGACTATAGGTGAGCACCACCACGCCCAGCTTGACTAATACTAGAAGGTATAAATTCATGGTAAAAAAAAGACTGATTTGGGTGCAAACATACCATAACATTTATCCTAGTAAGTGCTACTCCCTGCTGTCTTGGAAGGACTGGCATCCCAGCGATGCTGCTGCAATGTTTTATTGCCTAAGAAGCAAAGCTTTGTCTTAAAAATAGCCCTTTAGTAAAAACAGAGCCTGGAGTACATTCTTTTTTGAATGTTCTCAATAATGGAAAACCTCTGAGTCGAATGAATTTTGTTTTTGGAAAATCCGAAAGATGCTTAGTTCTAAGAAATACTGGTAACCCCACTGTGAGTGAAAAAAAAAGTCACTACAAAATGGAGCTTTGAGGCCAGTTCCAAAGGAGACAATCCAAAAACATTTGAAGCAAGGGCTTATTAAACACATGGCTTCTTTAAGGGCCTATTCTAGTGAAATTCTGTTAAACGTGTAAGTTCTACCATACCTGTTTGTTTTTTTTTT
>NW_012139191.1:947258-982732 GCF_000956105.1 Propithecus coquereli | reverse complement strand
ACGTTTATGTTCTTCAACTTGCCTTTTTCCTCAACATTATGTTTCTGAAATCTATGATATATTACATTTTTAAAATTTTATACAAATAAAAAGTGGATTCCCACTGATTGCCTGGCATAGCCTTTTTTCTAATAGGAAACAAAATAAATTTTCTTTTAACAAAACACAAGCTAAATTAAACTGAGGTATTTCAGACAAAATTATGAAGTGCATAGGAAACAAGCCAAAATGAGAAAAGAATTTTTATAAGATATGTCAATATCATATTTTAATTGTTTATGGCTTCCATTACAAATCTTACCTCAGGTTGTCCTATTCCAAGAAGAGAAATGGCAAGTCCATAGACTACCAAGACATAGTTAATCATGGCCAGGTTCAATTGCTGTCAATAAAAATACTTCAGTGAAAATGTGAACATAATTCTGTCCAATTTGTATCATACTAACCTTCTCGTCACAACAGAAAAAGAAATGCAATAAAATTGCACTAATCAATCCGATTGGGTTAAAGGCCAAATAGACAATATTTTGCAAAGGTAAGCACTTATATTGCTATCAAGTGCTTAAAACACAGAATTACTGTCTCAGAGTTTCTTGAAGCATAGTTCATACTAGAGTAAAATAATTTTTAATTAAAACCATACTCTTTTGCATTTAAGTAGGTACTAGTGACAGATCAAGACATTTGCTGTCTTACAACCTTGCCTAAGCTATGTATTTACATAGCAATTACAGGCACAGCTTAGGGATGTTGCAGGTTTGCTTCCAGACCACCACAGTAAAGTGAATACAGCAATCAAGTGAGTTACACAAATTTTTTGGCTTCCCAGTGCATATAAAAGTTACGTTTACACTATACTGTAGTCTATTAAGTGTGCAACAGCATTATGTCTAAAAAAACAATGCACATATCATAATTTTAAAACATCTTATTGCTAAAGAATGCTAATGATCATCTGAGGCTTTGGTGAGTCATAATCTTTTTGCTGGTGGTGGGTCTTGCCTGAATGTTTTGCTTTGTCTTTCCTAAGAATCCTGGATTAACCGAATCTTGCCTCAGTGCTGATGACTGATAACCAATCAGGGTGGTGGTTGCTGAAGGACTGGGAGGGTATGGCAATTTCTTAAAATAAGAGAACAATGAAGTTTGCCACATTGATTGATTCTTCCTTTCATGAAAGATTTCTCTGTAGCTGCGATGCTGTTTGATAGCATTTTACCCACAGAACTTCTTTCAAAACTGGCAATCATCTCAAAACCCTGCCATGCTTTATCAACTAAGTTTATGTAATATTCCAATTTTTTTTCAGCGTATTATGGGGGTACAGATGTTTAGGTTACGTATGTTGCCCTTGTCCCCCTATTCCAAATTTTTTGTTGTCACTTCAACAATGTTCAAAGCATTCTTCACCAGGAGGAGATTGCATCTCAAAAATCCACTTTCTTTGCTCATCTGTAAGCAGCAGCTCCTCATTTCTTCAAGTCTGATCGTTAGACTGCCATTCATTCAGTCCCATCGTCAGGCTCCACTTCTAATTCTCTTGCTATTTCCACCACATCTGCAGTTACTTCCTCCATGCCAATTTCAAACCCCTTAAAAAGTTATCATAAGGATTGGAATCAACTTTTTCCAAACTCTTGTTAATGTTGATATTTTGACCTCCTCCCATGAATCACAAATGTTCTTCATGGCATCTAGAATGGTGAATCCTTTCCATAAGGTTTTCAATTTACTTTGCCCCGATCCATCAGAGGACTGTGTGGCAGCTATAGCCTTATGAAATGTATTTCTTAAACAATGAGACCTGACAGTCAAAATTACTCCTTGATGCACAGGCTGCACAATGGATGTTGCATTAGCAGGCATGAAAACATTAATCTCCTTATACATCAAAGCTCTTGGGTGACCAGGTACAATGTCAATGAATATTTTGAAACGAATCTTTTTTTGGAGCAGTAGGTCTCAACAGTGGGCTTAAAATATTCCGTAAACCATGCCACAGACACATGTGCTGCCATCCATGCTTTGTTGTTCTATTTCTAGAGCACAGGCAGAGTAGATTTAGTGTAATTCTTCAAGGCCCTAGTATTGGCTTCAACATGAAGTCATCAGCTGCATCAGCTCCTAACAAAAGAGTCAGCCTGTCTTTTGAAGCTAGGCATCAACTTCCCCTCTCTAGCTAGGAAATAAATGGTATCTTCTTCCATCGGAAGGCTGTTTCGTGTACATCAGAAATGCACTGTTTAGTGTAGTCATATTTATCAATGATCTTAGCTAGATCTTCTGGATAACTTGCTGCTTTTATGTTATGAAGATGGCTTCTTTTCTTAAACCTCATGAACCAATCTGTTAGCTTCCAACTTTTCTTCTGCAGCTTCCTAACCTCGCTTAGCTTTCACAGAATTGAAGAGAGTTAGAGCTTTGTTCTGGATTAGGTTTTGGCTTAAGGGAACGGTGTGGCTGGTTTGATCTTCTATCTAGACCACCAAAACATTCCCCGTATCCCAGCAACAATGCTCTCTTGTCATTTGTGTGTTCACTGGAGTAGTGCTTACAATTTCCTTCCAAAACTTTTTTTTGTATTCACAACTTGACTAACTGTATGGCACAAGAGCCTAGCTTTTGGCCTCTCTCAGCTTTCGCCATGCCTTCCTCCCTAAGCTTAATCATTTCTAGCTTTTGATTTAAAGTGAGAGACGTTCAACTCTTCCTTTACACTTCAACACTTAGAGGCCACTCTAAGGTCATGAACTGGCCTAATTTCAATACTGTTGCATCTCTGGGAATAGAGAGGCCCAAGGAGAGGGTGACAGTCAGGGGCAGGGCAGGGGGAAGGGGAAGGCCAGTCAGTGGAGCACACACCACATACAATACTAAGTTTGCCATCATATATGGGTACAGGTTGTGGCATACCAAAACAATTATAATTGTAACATCAAAGATCATTGATTACAGATCACCATAACAGACATGGTGATAATAATAATGAAAAAGTTTTAAATGTTGTGAGAATTACCAAAACATGACACAGAGCCACAAAGCAAGCACATGCTTTTGCAAAAATGGCACCAACAGACTTGCTTGACACAGGGTTGCTACAAATCTTCCACTTGTAAAAAAACACAGTATCTGTGAAGCACAATAAAATCAGGTATACCTATACTTTCTGAATGAAAAGATGTGGCTAAAGTGAGTTCAAATTCTTGATTTCGTACTTTGAAGAAGAGAAAAGGCCAGGAATTCTAATGAACCCAAACTATAGTCAGAGAGTATAAACACAGATCATATATTGAGTGTTAACCATTAAAATCTGAATTTGAGCACTAGGTGCTTCCCACAACCTGGAGTAGATTCAGCCAATCTCAGCAAGCTCTAACACATAGTAATACAATGAGTTAAAGCCTCGATTCTCTCCTACATTCATCTAAGGTGCATTACTACTGAGTTATGACACGCAATTTTACCTTTATTTTTTGAGGATCTAAACCATTCAGCAACTCTGTAAAGGCCTGTGCAGCACTGCGGCAGCGCTGCTCCAACAAGGCTGTGTAGCCATCTTGAATTAAGCTTCTCAGCATTTTCATTATATTAGCAAAATCCTGCAAAAAAGAAATTCTATTTCAGTAATCCAAAGCTATACGTTTTTAGTTTAAAATTTAAGATGCCAAGTTCATCAGTAATATTTTATAACTAGTAATAAAATATTTAAATAAATATTCAAACTACTCTTTATACATTATATATTCTTTTTTCAGCATTTAAAAGTGAAAATTAAAAGGTACCGTTTGATCATCTTAATTCCAACACCTCTGCCATTGCCCATGACAAGGGTGATTCATTTTACAGTACATGGTGCTGAGCCTTGCTTGCTTTCCAGACTGAACAGCATTTTGAAGTTTTAACAACATGTACAGAAAACATCAGCCATCATTTAAATAAGTAAATTGTTTGACTGGGACTAGAACAATTACACATAAGAACATGCAATCAATGTACTGATAACTATCAGATTTTAACAACTGCCATCTTGCTCTGAAACAAACCTTAATTCTAAGCAAGCAATGGATATTTCAATTTTTAACTCTCCTGCCTAACATGTACTTGACTATTAACTAGATAAAATTATTGGGAGAGCTATCAATAAGAGAAATGCAAAAGGAAGAACATAAGAAATAAAAAACAAAAACGAAACTGCTGTAATGTATTCTTAAAGTGAGAAAAACTTTGTAATTTGAATACATAGGTGCACATCCATTGTAACTTGAATTCAGATTTTAGATACATGGTAATAGCTCTAAGTCACAAAAGTTCTATAAAAACTGGAAAGGCACGACTAGACATTAAGCCTAAAACCTCCTCATTCCTTGCCATGCACTTGCACACCATTCAGTGGAGTGGAATATGCAAATACGTACGTTATATTCCTGATCACTCCTGACAATAAAGATCCAAAAGGACATGCCATTGCACAAAGCACAGAGGGAAAAGCAGTTTGGTGACCCACCAGCAAAAGCTTTCTGCTGGCTTCTGACCAATGAATTGATGTTCAGGAGAACTTTAGCCCAGAATATGCAAGGAAAACAGCAGCTCTTACATAAACTTGGTAATTGTTATAGTATTTAAAAAGCCCAGTGATAGCCATATTTATTTTAAGATATGAATTTGAAGTTACAGAAGATGATGTACTATCCCCACAAATACTACTTATTAGCCTTGTATGAACTAATTTGATTTTAATCTCTTTCTCATTCTAGAAAGCAGATGCACATAGCCTCATGTTTTCACTGGAAATTATTTCCCTCGATATAGTACAACATGAACGATCTATACTGAAAGCTCTACCAGGCTGAATCATATCACCATAAACCCAATCTCTCTCGTTCTTCAGCAAATTGGAGGGCCTCAATAAAAATGTGTTAAATGAACAAATGGAGGCTCAAAAATAACTATCATATTTCCTTCAACAGTCTTTTTATCTTCACTGGCTGTCTTCTATATAAGTCTTTCATGGTTTTTAGAGTCAGTAAAATCAATGTAAGAAGACATAACTTAAAAATCTCCAACTGTAAGAAATTCTAAAAATTTTATGCAAATGATTAGATATCTATTTCAGTGCTTTGTTACAACATCTGTTACGTATACCTAAAAAACTGGCCCACATATTCTGAAAGAAGTAATCTAGTCCACGTTATTGTACATTTTTCATCACGAAATAAAGACTTTTACAAAGTTATCTAAGTAATGTGAAATCATTCAAAGAACAAAAAGTTTGGTCTTTAATGATTTTATAGTATATGAAACAGCAAGTATTTAAATATTTTTAAAAATATTTAAAGTTAATACTACTGTTAAGTCTTTGGGAAGCAAACAATTCTGAAGTGTTAACCATTAGTTAAACCTGTGGCTAACATAATTACCAAGTTAATATTTACATTAGCGATAGTTCAGATTCTTAGTAATCATATATTAAATATCTATAGCCAAAATTATAAAAAATAAATCTTAGAGACATACATGACTAGAACTTTATTCATGTGAAAAATGTTTTGTTTAAAGAGTTTGCTTTTTCCATTGGAAAAGTCTTCTCCATTACCTGGTGTGCAGCTCTTGAAGATTTTGAAAATTGTTTCTCCAAGATGTTTTTCCAATCTACTGGTAAAGTTAACTGTGAATTAGAACTAAAAGAAAAAAAGCACTTTTTAAATCATTTTAAAATGAAACAGTCCTACTTATATAAAGAAAAAATGCAATTACTGAAAGCCATTTAAAATACTGAGTAAACAGTCACACGAATTCCTCAACAGAAAATAAATTTATCTTTAACAAAACAGGTTAAAATTAGTACTATGCATTAAAAAAAGATCATGTATTAGGATCTGGTTTCTTTAGGGGGCAGGAGAGGCAGGAAGACTGACTCAGAATTTTTCTACTACATAACAGAATAACATAATATAGTATGCCCTTGCTTTGTATTTAATTTTAGTAGCAGCATCCAGAAAATGGTCATTTTTGGAAAAAATTGGGGCTTTACTCCAATTTTTTTCTTAGTGTTTTGATAGTGAAATCATTTTCCTTGCACCACCTATCATGGATTCGACCTTAAGAAATGAAGAACAGGCCGGGCACGGTGGCTCACACCTGTAATCCTAGCACTCTGGGAGGCCAAGGCGGGCGGATGGATTGAGCTCAGGAGTTTGAGACCAGCCTGAGCAAGAGCGAGACCCCATCTCTACTAAAAATAGAAAGAAATTGGCTAGACAACTAAAAATACATAGAAAAAATTAGCTGGGTATGGTGGCACATGCCTGTCGTCCCAGCTACTCAGGAGGCTGAGGCAGGAGGATTGCTTGAGCCCAGGAGTTTGAGGTTGTTGTGAGCTAGGCTGATGCCATGGCACTCTAGCCTGGGCAACAGAGTGAGACTCTGTCTCAAAAAAAAAAAAAAAAAAAAAAAAGAAAGAAAGAAAGAAATGAAGAATAGAAAACTGACAACCAGTATAACCATGGCAGACGTGGCTTTGCTGTTTCTCCAACGTCACTTTGATTCACTTCATGAACTGCTGTATTGTAAGAGTCACGATTTCACCTTGCAATCAATTTATATCTTTGTAGGCAATGGTGGAATAAAGACAGGTGGCAAGAGTTCCTACTGTTAATTTTGGTGGAGGTGCTTGGTGGAACTGATTTTGTGAGTGGTCAGAATTCATTGGCCGGGTATGGTGGCTCACACCTGTAATCCTAGCACTCTGGGAGGCTGAGGCAGGAGGATTACTTGAGGTCAGGAGTTTGAGACCAGCCTGAGCAAAAATACTGTCTCTACTAAAAATAGAAAAATTAGCCAGGTGTGGTGTTGTGTGCCTGTGGTGTCAGCTACTTGGGAGGCAAGAGGATCGGTTGAGCCCAAGAGTTTGAGGTTGCAGTGAGCTATGATGATGCCATTGTGCTCTAGATGGGGTGACAGAGTGAGACTCTGTCTCAAAAAAAACAAAACAATTATTTTCCTCTAATGACAATTACTCAAAAGGGCATCTGAATATACATATACCCATGCCTGTACATGCAGTATAAGTTTCCTGATAGCCAAGAAACAGGTACCAGTCTGTTCTGAGGGCAGTCCTACAGCAGGGACTGTGGGAGGTAAAATGAGGAGAGCAGGGAAGGAGACCTAATCTTTATCTTACACCTTCTGAATGTGTTTTCATTTTAGGAGCAAATATTTTGGAATTGAAAAAAATTAACACTGATTGTTTTATATGACTTTCAGAAGTTGGTATTAACATCCAGGATTAATAATACTTTTGGAAAAAATTATCCTCTTCTAAAGACAAGTCTTTGATATTTGAAAGGGATTTTGGTACTCACCATAATACACATATGAAAAAGCAGCTAATGCTCGAAAAACCTTGCAAAGTTCTTTTCCTTTTTCTTGGGAAGAGTACACTAGGAAAAATAATCACACCTTAGAGGAAAAACATACCTGAACTTCTCCGATTCATTGTTTCGGGATTTTTGTTTTCCTTTGTGTTTGGGAGGCTGACCTGTGAATACAAAAGTATTTGTTCCTGAAATCTGTACATACAGCTCTATAAATTCCAGAGTAGAGCAATAAAAAAACATGTAAACTGATATTGTGGGTGCGTGTACCTACAAACAGGTAAGCCAAAACAGAAGCTACTGATATTGTTTTTCTATGTATGGTATAATATTATAAATTATAATAATGATAATTATTATTATTTAAGTCTATAATAGATATACAGAAATATAGGCAATAGCTCCTGTTCTCAGGTAGTTTACAATCAGGTGGGACGAAAAGATACATCACTTCAGTAATTGAACAACAATCATCCTTGAGAAGGAAAGAAGATACTGTATTGTTGCTGACATATTAATTCCACAGTCAGTAATTTCTCTCAGGACTCACAGAGGGAGAAATCACTCAAGCTGGAGTAGTTGGGAAAAACATTTGTGAGGATGCAGCATTTGCGTTTGGTTCTGAGGAACAAGCAGGATTTGGATACGCAATGACCCAAACCCAAAAGTGGAGTTCATTTTAGAAACACTACGTAAACCTTTGTGATCTGAAGAGCTCAATAAGGGTGGGAGGCTGAAAAGGGGTTGCTTAGCCAAGCAACGGTGAGTGTTTACAGACTCTGAGCTTCAGATCCTCCCACTCTGAAGCCCAGTCTTTATTCCACTGGCAGAAGTAGGAAGCCACGGCATGTTTCTGGGCAGGGGTGTGACATGCTCAAAGCTGTGTAGAAGAGATAGTACAGCAGGAGGGACAGGGTGTATTTGATGGAAGATTTGGGGAAAGAGCAGAGACAAGTCAGAGCCAGTATAATAAGGAGGAAACGAGAGCCTGAGCTGGTTTTGGTAGCCTCAGAGAAAACAATGGAAGCTTCTGGAAAACAGAAGAGTTCCAGTTTGATTTCTGCTACGTGACCTTGGGTAAAACTACTTAACCCTAACCCTGAGACCTCAATTTTTTCACCTGAGTGTAGATGCTGAAGGGTGGACAGTATTTAAATTATTTATTTAAATGTGCTCTCTGATACTAATGGCCTAAGATAATGTCGATAAATTAAAAGCTGTCTTCCAAAAAAAGTTTGATCCTCAAAGATGTTTCACATGCTGTTAGAATTACATCAGGTAAGACAACTGCCAGAGTTTCTCCAGTCTATAATTATACTAAAGTGCTAACCAAATAGAAATGCTCAGTGCTAAGTAGGTGGGTATACAGAAATGGAGCTTAAGAGAAGATGGAACTGCAGGTAGCAAAAGACAGAAACGGTTGCTAGAAGCAAAGCCACTGAAAACCAACAAACCAACGAACAAAAGAAAGGAGAAGAGAGTAACAGGATTACTAACTAGAAGATCAACAATCTCACCTCAAAAACCCTGGAAAGAACTCTACATGAAAGCCTGAGATAAGTAACTGTTGCATACAATAACAATCTTGACTAAACAGGAAACTCGGTATTTGGGCCGGGTGCAGTGGCTCATGCCTGTAATCCTAGCACTCTGGGAGGCAGAGGTGGGAGGATCGCTTGAGCTCAGGAGCTCAAGGCTAGCCTGAGCAAGATCCCATCTCTACTAAAAATAGAAAAGTTAGCAGGTGTCATGGTGTGCGCCTATAGTCCCAGCTACTCGGGAGACTGAGGCAGGAGGATTACTTGAGCCCAGGAGTCTGAAGTTGCTATGGGCTAGGCTGATGCCACAGCACTCTACTCAGCGCAACAGAGTGAGACTCTGTCTCAGAAAAAAAAAAAAAAAAAAGAAAATCTCTACTTTCTTAAACTCTGTTTTACAAAGCAAGAAAGCATGTAATTGAATTTAGAAAGATTGTCATCAAAATCTGATAGAATAAAGATTCAGAAATAACTAAAGCATGAATAATTCACTTCTCTATAACCCTTCATCTCCCAATGATTCCAAGTAACGAGGTCCTGCTGTGTGTCTATGTGTTTATTAGATGCATAAACATACACGAGCACACAAAACTTAAAATAAATCAGAATTAGCCTAAAGCATTGTTACGGTCTGAATTTCTGCATCTCCCCACCTCCCCCAAGATTCCTATGTTGAAAACCAGATTTCCAAGGTAAGGGTAGGAGGTAGAGCCTTTGGGAGGTGATTAGGTCATGAGGCAGTGCCCTCATGAATGGGATTAGTGCCCTTGTAAGAGAGCCCAGAGAACTCTCTTGACCCTTCTACTATGTGAGGACACAGCAAAAAGATGGCCATCTATGAACTAGTAAGAGGGCCCTCACCAGATACCTAATCTGCTGGCACCATATTGGATTTCTCAGCCTCCAGAAATGTAAGTAAATATTTGCTGTTTATAAGCTACCCAGTTTGTGGTATTTTTGTTATAGCAGCTCAAACAGACTAAGACAAGCATCCATTCTAAACGGGCACAATATAACCCATTAGGGTAAAAATTAGTTATTGAGAGATAGAAAAATCTAACTCTTTCTACATATAAAGCACAGATGAACACATAGTACATAAACAGTACCGGCGGTATTAAACTTTCATAAAGCAGACTGATTAGGAAAAAAAGGTCCAAAAAGTTCCCTCAGAAGTTGGGAGGAAGGGAAGCAAATAATGAAAATTTTCAATGATATGAAACAAAGGCCTACAGAAAACTAAGGAGCAGACCAAAAAGAGCTACGTACTTCACCTTTTCCATTCCTTTCATATGGATTTCCAAAATTAAATTTATCAAATATTATTAAAAAAACTGAACATTGACTTCAAATAAATATTCAATGTTTTCTTAATATAGAAGCATTATAAAATAAAAGGACAAGAACAGCAAATATAAATGAGGCTTCTGCAAATTTTAGAACATAAAATTTTAGGCAACACTACATTAACTTGGTAATAACTTATACAGGAAAAGAAAATACTCACTTGACGGTGGTGGAAATTCAGGATGACAGTCACAATCATCTACCTTCAAAGCCTCATCTACCACCTACCCATGAAAATAAAATTAGTGAGACTTTCACACACACACACACACAAATACAGCCATGAAGAATTCAATAGCTATATAACAGAATTCAGAATAGAACAGAATTCACCCAAGCACTTAAAATATGCAGCTAGTTATTAAGCCTAAATGTATAAACAAGCAAACAAAATGACAACTAATGATAAGAGATTGTGATATGATTATGACAAATTCTTGAACAACAATTCTATTTCTGATGCCTGGTATTATGCCTGACATGGCAGTTGTTCAATAATGTCTGTATTGAATTAACACTATCACATCTTTCCCTATGCCCCCCTCCCTAACTGAATACAGCCTCTTGGAGATTTTTTTTTTTGTAGGGAGAATAATGAAAAGATTATTCTACAGTACATTAAAAGCACTGTAAAGCTACTATAAATTTAGACATCACCAAATTTTTATACAAGTATCTGTAAATTGTTCAGTGAAAACAAAAAGGCAGACACAGGCCAGATAAACTCTGTCAAGTCAGGACTCAAGCACCAACAGGAGTAAACAACCTTGACGGAGTAGGGAAAACAAACTAAGGAAAAAAACATGCAGGTGCAATATCAACCACAGACACAGACAGGTGCTGCAGGCCTCAAAAGTGTCCAGACCAATCAGACTTCTACATCACCAGGACACCCTCATCGTCTCTTTCCACCCCACAAACATAGACTCCTGATAGTGTGGGCAGCTCCAGGACCACACATAAACAAATCTGCAAATACCACAATTACAGAGGGCACAGGAGACTCACCCCAATCCTGGATGGAATGTTGGGCAGATAAAAACAGGCACTTCAAATAATAACTTAGTATGTGATGGAGATGGTATTTCAAATCAGTAGGTGTTATAGACTGTTTGTGTCTTTCTAAAATTCACATGTGAAAACCCTGACCCCCAAGGGACTGTATTTAGAGACAGGGACTTTAAAGAGGCATTTAAGGTCAAATGAGGTCATGGCACCAGGCCCTAATCCTACAGGACTGTTGTCCTTACGAGAGAGACACCAGATCCTATCACATCATCATTCACACTGGTTCTCCAGAGATCTTCCCGGCCATTATCAGGCCCCACACCTGAGGGCTGAAATATGCATTCATGGGACATGGCCACAAAGATCAATGCCCTATTGCAGAAAAACCATCATTTCCATGTCTCTCTTTTCCTTTAAGGGATCTTTCACAGACATGCCACAGAATCCTCCTAGTATGTCACTGGGCATAACTAGGGCACATGCTCAGCCCCACAGGATCACTAGAAAAAAGATTAGTCTTAGCTAATCATAAAGCTCAACCAGATAAATCTATAAATCTGTGTAGAAGTGGGCAAGAAAACCAAATCAGGACTTTGTCAAAATATTGAAAGTGGCTCTCATGTAGCCAAATACCAGTCTCTTACCGGCTACTACCAAGTTATTACAGAGTCATTTTGTAAATTATGACAATAGCCACCACCACCATCATAGCTACTGGTTGTATACTGTCTACTAAGGTGCCAAGTAATATTCAATGCATTTACATTCATAGAGTTTCTCACCTATATGAGTTCTGTCAGATATATGGAGGACAGCCTTATGGAAAAAAGCTTTTCCACATTCATTACACTTACGGGGTTTCTCCCACCTGAGTAACCTGATGCACGCTTGGGGTTAACTTCTGGCAAAATGTTTTTTCTCATTCGTTACATTCATAGGGTCTTTCCCCAGTGCGAGTCCTCTGATGTGTAATCAGGACTGTCTTCTAGTAGAAGGTTTTCCCACATTGCTTACATGCACGGGGTTTCTCCCGTATGCATACACTGATGCAACCTGAGGTGTGCCTTCTGGTGAAAATCTTTTCAACATCCATCACATACATAGGGTTTTTCCCCTGTGTGAGTTCTCTGATGTGCAGTGAGGGTTGACTTGGTAGAAAGATTTCCTACATTCTTTACATTCATAGGGTTTCTCACCTGCGTGAGTTCTCTGATGTACAGTGAGGGCTGATTTCTGGTAGAAAGATTTTATACATTCTTTACATTCATATGACTCCTCACCTATGCGAATTCTTTGATGTACATGAGGGCTGACTTATGGACGAGTGTTAACCCACATTCACTGCATTCACAGGGCCTTTCCCCTGTGTGAGTACCATGATGCACCCTGAGTGCTGAGCTCTGGCAAAAGGTTTTTCCACATTCATTACATTCATAGGGCTTTTCCCCTGTGTGGATTCTCTGATGAGCTTTCAGGGCTGACCTCTCACAGAAGCATTTCTCACATATGCCACATGCATACGGCTTCTCCCCTGTATGTATTCTCTGATGTTTTATAACACACGATTTTTTAAATGAAGGTTTTCCCACATTGACTACATGTATAGGGTTTCTTTCCTGTGTATCTTCCAATGTTCAGTGAGTGTACGCTTTTTAGAGAATGTTTTCCCACATACATTACATTCAAAAGTTCTCTCCCCTACCTGAGTTATCTCTTGGGCAATGAAAACTGATTTGTCACAGGCTTTCTGACATTCATTATATTTACAGAAGGTTCCTCCCATGTGAAGCCTCTTCTGTGTCAATAATACTGCCTCCTGGTTAAAAGCTTTTTGTTGTCCACTGTATTTAAAATGCTGTTGCCCAGTTAGGATCTTGTGATCCTCATTAAGATGCTCATGACTGCTGAGGGATGTTCCAGTTATATCATGGGCATCAGGTCTCATTCCAGCATGCATCTCAGCAGGATCACCAGCGACAAATCCATACCGACATATATTAACTCCTCAGGCCTCATTCCTGAATAATTTCCATTATTTACAATCAGTTTTGATATATGGTTTGAGCTTAAATTGCATGTTTTTCCTGATTCCACCCTCCCCTTAAATGATGTGTTGCCACTGGTGATTTCACCTTGCCACAAAGTTCTACTGTGACTTTCTTGGCTCTTCTCAATTAGGTCATCAGCTATCTAGACATCTGGGTGATTCAGTCTGGGGAGTTCTTTTATGACCCAAGGCTCTGCTCCTTGTTCCAGCTTGAAGATCACCTCAGGTTTGGGAATACGGTGCCTCACAGATACCAGGCTGGTGTAGGTCTCCAGCATCACATCCCTGAATAGGGTCCTCTCAGCATCATCCAGGTCCTGCCACTCCTCCCAGGTGAAGTCTGTTGCTATGTCTTCAAATGACAGCAATCCCTTCAGGAAGCAGAACCCAACCCCTGACCAGGGAAGCAGCAGTGGGAGAGCACACGAGTCTGGAGATTTTCAATGTTATCAAAAAAAGGACTACACATTGGGTTGGAAAAGTTCCCTTCAATGCCTATCACCCGCCAATGCCAAAATACCATTTCCTTTTTCTTTCCTCAAACCCTGAAAATACAAATGAGGACTTGGTGAAAGCTGCTGAGCTTTGCATAAACCACAGCTCAGGGAAAAAAAAACCTCAGATACAGTTCATCTGGGACACCTGATCACAGAGCCAGGCTACAGCCTTAGCTGCACTCTGGAGAAAACATCAGACTGAGACTTCTGCTGAGCACAGCCATGAATCAAGGCCAGCACCACCGCTGCTAAGGGCATCAAAGGCTGCAGAAACACCTTAGGCAGCGGCGGGTAACAGGGTGCCTCCAAGGCCCCAGCACAGCACAAGTTGGGTAGGTGGGCTTGTGCACTGTCAGGTGGGCAAGTAGACTGCAAAAGGGAAAAGGGAGACAAAGAAAAACCCAAACTATTGTGAGGGGTGGGAGTGACTTGCCCACCAGACCCCACTGTCACTCATTCCCAGGTGACTGGTTGGGAGACATGTAAAGGGAGGACATACAAAGAGGACTAAGTGGCAAAATTATATAGAGAAAAAATATTTTGAAAACACATAAATGTGATTTCAAAAGAAAATGTGACTCTGAAATAGTCTACTTATGTATTTGTATGAGACAGCCAGATTATTTATTAAACAGAGAATCATTCTTTTGATATCAATAGGCAAAAAGGGGTCCATATTACCAAAATATTTGGCTTCCATTATGACCGAAATATTATTGTGAAAATATGAGCCTTTTTTTAGTTCCCAGATACCATTCAGAACAGACTATATCTATACTTGAAATAATTTTAGTTTTTAATGGAGCTTACCTTTAGATTCTGATTACCCCCGTTTGCCATCGCGTGGTTAGTTTTTCTGAAATCTCTTTCCTTCTCCACAAAGTTAAGTGAAGTACTAAACCTAGGTCCTGACAGACTCCTAGGTGTGGAGGCCCTAAGGAAGGGGATAAAAGAAATGATGATTTTATTCCTATTAATCATTAAGGATTTTTAAACAGTTATCCTTCAAACAGGTTGCAACAATCATAATCCTTTCCTTGAAAGCAAGGAATAATTATTTTAAAAAGATTTTCTACCTCTAAGATAGGGGGCTTTATGCATAAACATTATTTTAAATTTGGTATTAAACTCAAAATAAATTAAGAACAGTTCAAAAAAAGTATTCTGGGTTCTAATATTAAAATAACTAAGTCTTCTTGTTTTAAATTTAAATACCCTAATTTAGGTTAAATTCAGGTATTTAAATCACATTTAGATTAAAGCCTGCACAGCCAATTTCTGTACTCTATATATAGATACATATATCTGTATGTTCAGCACTCTACAGAATTAGTAGCTTCAATATCCTTGGCAACTAAACAAAAGTGAAAAAAATCTTAATCTATTTTAATTGCCAAATAAACAAAGGTAGAATCCTGGCTACTTCTGGTTTTTTTGAGACAGAGTCTCATTCTCTCACCCTGGGTAAAGTGCAGTGGCATCATCATAGCTCACTGCAACCTCAAACTCCTAGGCTCAAGCGATCCTCTTGCCTCAGCCTCCCAAGTAGCTGGGACTACAGGTGCACACCACGATGACCAGCTAATTTTTGTATTTTTCATAGAGATGGGGTCTCGCTCTTGCTCAGGATGGTCTCGAACTCCTGACCTCAGGCAATCCTCCCACCTCGGCCTTCCAGAGTGTCAGAATTACAGGTGTGAGCCACCATGCCTAGCCTACTATTTGTTTTCTTGTGAGCATACTCAAGTCTATCTGTTGCCCATTTTTAACCGGAAGTATCCTAGCCTTTGAAAAACATCAGGAGGCTGGAGGCAGATGTTTCCAGGACAGAGGTGAAGGGCACAAGGCACAGGCTATGTCCCAGCTCTCTGCTGCCAGGACCCTGGTGGCCGAACTGGTCCCATTCTAGCACAGTAATGTTCAATTAACACATCACCCCTCTTTTCCCATAGACTTTGGCTACTTATCTCCAATATGTACATATCCAAATGGTTCAGTAGAACAGTCAGCAACATAAATCTGACAACTTACAGGTAATCTGATCTTAAACATGAACCACTTCTCTTCCTTCCATCCCCAACTTTACTGTGGTTGTTATTAGCTTAAAGCATCAAATACAAGTGATTCTTAAATTCATGGGGCAAAGCTATTCCAAGAAGCAGCTACTGACCTGCTATTAACTCACCTACTTTCATAAAAGGCTTTAATTGGATTCTTATATGGTGTTCGACCTATAAAAGTCAATCACACACACAGAGTGATCAATAGTTGCCAACAAAGACTTCAAAAGATTTTCAAATTTCCTTTAAGCTGATTTTAAGAACATCAAATTTAGAAAACTGAAAAGTAAACCTAAGCAATTTTATATTTCTAGATGTCTTTAGTTGAGGATGGTGTCAACAAGAAGTTACATAAACCTTGTCTGACATTCCATTACATGTGATCACTGACAAGATGACAGCAATATATAAATTTGAATCAGAGATGGTACCTGTCTTCAAGGAGCTCACAATCTTATAATCATGTTATGCTGGATGACAACATCCACCAGGGAAATAGAATTGTTCAGCTCAGCTCCATAAGACACTAATACCCAAAGAAGAAAAAACAGGAAAGATCTATGCGCTAAAAATGTAAAGTAAGGGAATTTCAAGCATTGGAAAAAACAAAATGACTTAAAAGAGAAAACAAGGGCAGAATGAAAATCTACAACTCCTAGCCTGCCCAGCCAATTTCTGCTATATATATAAAATATATGTATACATGTTCAGCACACTGTAAAATTAGCCACAAACTTGGTGCAAAACATTAAGCAACTCTACTGAAGGGCCTTTTCTTTAGGAAATAACTTCAATAATGAAGGAAAAATTTTAAAACAATTTTGTTTTAAAAAGCTTTTATTTTATTCAAAATTTCTGGACAGGGTATTTTTCTACATAAGAATAAATAATAACAATTTGATTGCTGTCTGTTTCAAATAAAAACTACAAATCATTTAAAATTACCTAATGGAATATAACATTAATGTAACTCTGCACAGATAGAAAAGGAAAACTTAACTGATGTGACCAACAAAATAAGGACAAATTATCTGAGAATTGATTTACGATCCTCCATTAATCCAAGAAACCCACCTTCCAAAGTTTTAAAGGGAATTTGACTATAACCAAAGAATCTTAGGTGAAATACCTTGTAAGTCTTCTATTTGTTTTTGTAACTTTACATGCTGCTGAATTAGATCCTTGATTCCCTCAGGGTCATTTTTACAGAGTTTTTGAGCTTTTATGTTTGCTTGCAGGGCCCAGTCATATTCCCCCAGCATAGAAAGAGCATCACAATAACGATAATGACCCTGTTCCAAAAAGATAAATTTATTTTTTTCTCAAAAATATGTTTAAGTTAAAGAAAATAGATAAGGAAAAATGTTTTGCTTGAGAACTGATTCATTGCTTAAAATATTAGATTAGACTGCTAGTAATGAAAAATAAAAATGTTAATACCTCAGGAAATAAAATGACCTAATGAGCTAAGTGAAACGTTATAAATAAGTAAATAATTTTCAATAATTAAGGATCAACATTTTTGCTTAAAAGATTTTATACCCCAGGAAAGAATCCAACTTTTGTTATGTTTTACTAATAAAGAATGAAATATAGTATTTTGTACCAGATAAAGTATAAAAGTCATTCATTGTAAGTAATTTTTCCAAAATACTTTAAGGCAATAATAGTCTCTAGGTCATTACATTCCCTACATTTTGGAAAAAGTAAAAGGTTTTGAGAGCTGGAAGGAACAATCAGCTTGTATGGTAGCTTTCCAACATCTCTGGGGAGCACAGGCACAGACGAAGGATGCACTCAGGCTAGATCTTCCATCCATCTCTCTCCCCTTCAATCAGCTTTTAATTATTTTATCTCCAAGTGCACTTTCTGGCTCTAAGAAAAAGTCCAAAAACTACTGATTTACGTTCAATTCCAATGATAAGTGTTTTTTGTTTTTTTGTTTTTTTGAGACAGAGTCTCACTGTGTTGCCCAGGCTAGAGTGCCGTGGAGTCATCCGAGCTCACAGCAACCTCAAATTCCTGGGCTCAAGCAATCCTTCTGCCTCAGCCTCCAGAGTAGCTGGGACTACAGGCATGCACCACCATGCCCGGCTAATTTTCTCTATATATTTGTAGTTGTCCGATTAATTTCTTTCTATTTTTTTTTAGTACAGACAGGGTCTCGCTCTTACTCAGGCTGGTTTCGAACTCCTGAGCTCAAACAATCCGCCCGCCTTGGGCTCCCAGAGTGCCAGGATTACAGGTGTGAGCCACCGGGCCCGGCCAATTCCAATGATAAGTGTTTTTTGTTTGTTTTTTGCTACAGAACCAAAATCGCTGCTAGCTTCATTTACACATTTTAAAAGTCTTCTACATTAAACATCAACTTTTTAATCTAGAAAGCTAATAGTACCAAAACCTGGGATTAAGTCAACCATCCCCCCTTCTAGCTACTCACAAACCAAACTCCCATTTTAAGCACAGTACCACTGGAGAGGTGATTTATGAGAGAAAGAGGCTAGAAACTGGCCTAATGTCACACTTATTTAGAGGCAAACCAAAGAAACTGATTTTATGACACCTAGTCCAGAACTCCTTCCTCTTTACTATACATTTTATAAAGAACATTCTGATTCAATAAGAATCTAGGAGAAAACATAAAATCAAATATAAGTGACTCTTTTAAGAAAGATCAGCTTTTCACTAAAAGAAGCCAGAAACAATCACCTGGGCATGTGTTTACGCATGTTCAATGCATAAACAAATCTGCTCTAGCGCACCATTTGAAGGGGCCTAATATGCCCTTCAAAATTAAAGGTCCATGTGGACCTATGAGTTCTGGAGCCTTTTTAGACAGACTATGAAGACTTCAATCAAAGCTCCCAATTCAGATTGCATTTTGTTAAATTCCACTTTCCTTTAAAGGGTTAAAGGCTCTGTTTCCTGACACTTGAGGTATAAGATAAAGGGAACTCTCAGATAGGCTACAAGGTCAAATCCTATCCCCTAGGCATTTGTCAACTTCAAAGTTTAGGAAACTGCAAAAATAAAAAAACACAGCTAGCATAGGAAATGACAGATCAAAAACCAAACCTGCTAAATTTGTAGAGAACACTTTATTTCTTTCTCTCTTCCCCCTCACTTTTATTAGATTCTTTTCCCTAAATCCTATGGAACCCAGTATAAGTTCTGTTGGTTGAAAAATGAGTTGTTTTTTCACACCTAATGGGTGTGGGGGGCGGGGGGCAGAGGAAAAGGAGTTGTTTCAATGAAGCTTAAATTAAAGGTATCTCAGAGAGTTTCTTAAACCCAGTTATGAAGGTTTGCTCTTCTTTGATACCATCTCAATCTCTATCACATATATGGACATTCCTTACTGCTCACCTGCCTGGCATCCTCTTGTCCTGGGAACCATCATGTCCCTACTCCTCACAGTAATGGCAGGACTGTCTATTCTAGTGCTCCCTTCCCAATAATGGATGGGAGGGAAGGAGAGTGGCTATGGGACCCAGGAGACTGGCCAATCGAAATGCACCATTTCCCAGGTCAGAGCAATGGATCCGCAGGTGGTCACATGATTCAATCAGAATCAGTCTGAGGAATCCCTTAGGTTCACGTATGGATAATAAGAGAGGTTCTCTTTTTGCTGGAATTAATGGCTATTGAGGCTATCAGTTTGGGGCTCCCATTACATGGTAAAAGTCTTTTTTAAAATGAAGCCAAGAAAGCCTATGCTCTAACTTCCACTTCTGACCAAGATGGAGTTAATAGGGACTGAATTTACCCTCCTACCTAAAACAAACAAACAAACAAACAAAAAACAAAAGAGATGAAACTACAGCTTGCAAGCTATTGGATAGGAAACAAAATATGATCCCTAAGAGATGAGAAACATATAAAATAAGCCCTAAGACTACTCCAGCTTACTGAGTTTCTAAGCTACATACAGCTCAGGAGGAAAGAACCTAGGCAAAGACAGGCAATCTCTCTCAGTTAAGGAGATAGAGCTGGGAGTTCAGGGGACCACGGCAGCTTGAGTTCACAGGGCAGAGGACCAGAAAGGAGAGAGTTGCAGGGACAGAGAATTCCAGAGAACTACAGTGGGTCTCCCTTGAGTTTTCAGCGGAGTGCTCATCAGCCCAGGCATGTGGGGCAACTACCCATGACCAAAGAAAGAACCACCTGAAAGACTAACAGGGAACAACAGTCAGAACTCACACAGAACCAGGAATAATTCCTGTTCCCACCAACCAGAGTGGAAAACATCACAATTCACGGGGCATCAAGCAGAGTATTCAGAAAAGTTTTGCCTCAGTAGTGGGGAAAAAATTAGCCCTAGACTAAATGCCACTATGATCCCACCTATCAAGCTGAAAACAAGACCCCAAAGAATTAGATTGTTTCCAAGTAACTGTACTGTACCCAAAACAAAGCTCAAAAATATTTGCAGAAAAATATACAACACCAAAAAAGGTAAAATTCACAATGTGTGGCATCCAGTCAAAAATTACCAAAGAAGGAAAATATAGCCTATAATGAAGAGAAAAATTAATTGAAAACAACCCATAAATGACACAAACGATAGAACTAGTACACAGGGACATTGAAACAGTTATTATAACCATAACCCATATGTTCAAGAAGCCAAAGGAAAGATTGAACATATTAAATAAAGACATGAAATATATGAAAGATCCATATTTAACTTCTACAGATGAAAACTATAGCATTTAAGATGAAAAATATATTGGATGGAAATAAAGGCAGATTAGATACTGCAGAAGAAAAGATGAGTGAACTTGAGGACATAGCAACAGAACCCATGTAAAATGAAATGCACAGTGAGAAGTGAGGAAAAAAAGACTAAACATGAAGCTGACAAACAGGAAAGCAAAGCTGAGAAACAGAGAAAAATGTGTACAGATCTGGATCCAACCATGCCTGAAGCTAACCCCTAGACTTTTCAATTACATGAGCTAATAAATTCTCTTTTCTACCTACACTAAATCTGAGTTAAGTTTCTTTCATTCACAAACAAAAGAGTTTCCAATATACCCTTCAAAATTAAAAGGTTCTTGAGGATATTTGAGGCTATTGGTTTGTATCCTGTATAACATACATCAAAAGGCAATGCACACAGACATGTCCACAAATATCTGTTGACTCCACCATAAAAATTCTCATTCTTTAGGACAAATGACTCTCTCTCTAAAGCCTAAAAGTCTAGAGACAGATGACACTGTACCGGTCTTCTCTATTGGGAAAGAAGGGAAAAAATGGTCCACCTTGAAAAGAAATCTACAGAGTGCCTTCCTCTACAGGCTTATATCTTAGAGGCATGACTCCATGGACTCAGGCTCATAATTAATTCTAAAGTTGCACAATTCTTATAAAAGTAAAGAATACACCTTGCACAATTTGCTTCTGAAGTTTAAACTATCCTTGAATGAGCAGTCCTTTCTGGTAAAATAAAAGGAAAAATAACCTAGTTACATAGTTGCCACATTTTTTGAATACTTACTGGTGGTTGTGTGTTTTTATCTACACAAATATTTTGGTAATTATATGACACATCACAAAACATCCCAATAAAAAAAAAAAAGAGTAAATAATTTATTTTGTGTTTGAGAAAATAAGCCAGGAACATTCTCCATAAAGTCTTCAAAATAATTCAGAAAGTTTTAATACTCTTTTTTTAAATTGATAATGATTAAATAGCACAAGGTATCTCTGGAAAGCCAGTACTATGGTCTGGATTTCAGTATTTGGAATTCTATCCTTCATTCATTCTACAAACATGATAGAGGCCTTGCCAAATGCCAGGTTCAGTAATCAGCAAAGATTCTGTTTCAGGCAAAAGAATGACTCATTAAAAAAAAAAGCCAGCAACAAACTGATCACCCTCAAACAGAAGCACCATCCATTGTAGGATTCTAAATCCATTTTTGTCTTTTATTTGCCATGACACCTCACCAAAGTCATTTTATCTCTCTGGGACTCAATTTTGTCAAGTGTAAAATGAGGCATTTAAAAAATGATTCCAAAATTTGGATGCAGAAGTCTACCTGGGGAATTTTACAATCTCCATACTCCTAGATACACTCCTAGGCAACCTGAATGACAATTTGGGGGGGAATGGCAAAGAAATCTGTCGTTTTAAAAGATCCCCAGGCTGTCTTTTCCCTTTTACTCTACACCCTTCTGTATTCTGTTTTATCACATGTGATTTATAATATAAAGGAAAAGTTCATTTTTAAAAAACATTTAACAAAATAAAACTAACACCGACAATTAATCTAATGAAATCTATCCACAGAGCAGGAGTCAAAGTAACAGATGAGATTAAATTCTCTAAGGCCTTAAGATTCTATGATTCTACTCGCTGTGGTTTTAAAAACAAATTACATAAAACCAGGAATGAATTATGAAACACACATCTTTCTGTGTCTTATTTCAAACTCTATTTTTTAAAAATTTTGAAGATTTTTATGATTTAGGAAAATACAGAGACTAATAAAACAAACACCCAGAATTAACTGTTAACATTTTATTATATTTGTTTTGGATTCTTTTTTTGATAAAAGAAATAAAACTGTACAGATATAGTTAAAATCTCCTTTGTACCCTTCTCCAATCTCCTCTTCCTCTCTCACTGCCCGGAAGCAACCGGCATGATTTTGACAGGTATTCTTATCTATACCTATACCTATCAAAGGCCTATGTTATGCCTTTACTGATTTTTTTTCATTTAACACTGTTTTTTAAAATCTATAAATGTTGATAAGCCACTTAATTCATTTCAACTGCAATCTAGTACTTGATTCATTCATTCACTAAGTCAACAAGTATTTACTATTGAGTCCTGCTAAGTGTCAGGCAGTCTGGCTTCAAACGTGAACCAAACAGACTAAAAAACTTTTCCTTTATGAAGCTCACATTATACTGGGAAGACACAACAAGTAACTCAAATATTATATATTGTATTCTCAACAATAAGTGCTAAGAGGACAAAAAGTAAAACAGGGAAAGAAGATAAGAAATGTCTAGGTGTGACATTTTAGTAATGTGGCCAAGGAAGATTTCACTGAGAATGGGACTTGTAATAAAGAATGAAGGAAGCTGGTCAATGCTGTGGAGAAGAGCATTCTAGGGAAGAGCAAGCTCTAGAGGGAAGAGCAAGTACAAAGTGGAAGTGGGCCCAGCATGTTTGAGGAACAGTGAGGATGCCAAGGGGCCAACATAAAGTGAACCAAGGAGAGAGTAGTGGAGGTCAGAGAAATAACGGATGTTCAAGATCAGACAGATCTGAGCAACAACTTTGAGCAAGTGAAAATACCACACTGATCTGCTGCTTTATCAATGGACAGGTATTTGCAGTGCTGTGCCATTAAAACAATGCTGCAATGATCAACCTTTACATCTCACCATGTGCACATACACAAGAAATTTTCTAGGGTGCACATGCTTAAAATCAAGTAATCATGATGTATATCATAGTGCTCTCCAAGTTGGTTTTAAATGATTCACACTCCCACCGATTTATTGAAGGTTCCTGTTACCACACACACTCACCAACACTCAGGAATACTGGTCTCTTTAATTCTTCCCAATCTGAAGGACCCAAACAGTATCACATTGTGTTATTTACTAATGTATATATGCAGGTCTGTGTGGAGACCGTCTATTCTGCTCTATTAGCTTCATTTTTCTATATCTGTACCAATCCCCTAAAATTTTAATTACTAGAAAATAGACAGTTTCTTATTTCTATTGGCCACTCAGGATTACTCTTTTATGAAATGCTTATTTGTCTTATTGGTCCATTTTCTACTGGGTTTCTTATTTATTTCAGGAGTTCTTTGCATATTCTAGATATAAATCCTATCAGTTATATATGTGACAAATTATTCCCTCCCAAACTACTAATAAATTCATGGTGTCCTTTGAAATACAGAACTTTCTAAGTTTGATATAGTCAAATATATCAAGGTGACTGTTTTCATTGCTGATTTGTGTATTACACATTAAGAAATCCTTTCCTGCCTCCTGTTAAGTTTCCTTCCGAGTTCTTAAATTTCATTTTTCACATTCAGGCACATCTGCCCAGAATGTGGAAAGTCCAGAATGTGCGGAGGGTACCCCTCAGCCACTAGGGCACCCTCAAGACCTCCCAGTGCTGCCCGTGCTCCTCATGCACACGCAGCGCCTCCCTGTGGCTGCGTCCCTGTGCTGACCGTGGAACTGAACATTCCCCTTTCATATTGTTGAGCTCTGCATGATTTCATACAGCATTTTTACAAACAAACAAAACCTATAAACAGGTTTCTCCCAAAATTATATGGCATTATTTGCTCAATGTAAAATACAGAAGAAACCTACCTTTGACCACGTGCTCTTCAGAATGGTGGCTCGCTTTCCATCACCAAGGGCATTTCTAAAAAGAAAAACAAGAAATAAAATATTTAAAATTTTCATTCTTTTATTGTAAAAGTATTACATACTTTACGTACCATATATTTATTTATATTTTGTGAATTGTCTATGGATATAATCATCAAAAAATATTTTAATTTTAAAATCCATATAATGTACGTCCATTATAGGAAATTTGGAAAATACAGAAAAGTAAAACAAAGGGGAAAAGTCACCCAGAGTCACAATCACAACTACCCAGGAATAACTACGTTTAATACTTCTGGAGTATTAAATAGTTCACATAACTTATCAATATCTTATCTATGCATAACTTATTATTTGTATGGTTTTTTGCACTATTTCTGCACATCAGTAAGAATTCTGATCTCCAAAAATATAACTCCCAGGTCTTTCACACAACACACCAGCTAAGCTCTATGGAACAGAGCATGGAAGCTGGGACATGAGATCTGAGTTAGGTCTAACTCAATCACTAATTCTCTTAGGGCCTTTAGGAAGTTATAACCTCTCTGGGCCCACTTTCTCATCCATAAAGTGAAGATAGTAAGTCTATTCTACCTGTTTTAAGGCAGACACTAAATTAGATACATTAGAAAATGTACTTTTTACAATGTCAAGTACTAACAGATCCATACCCTAGTCTCTCAGTTTCCTGGCTCCTATATCTTCAGTGACCTCCTCCTCCACCCCAACTTAGCCACCTACCTACCACCACACCCCTGGGCAACTTAGCACCGTTCAAAACTGAACTCCAGAATCACTAATTCAGGTGTCCAACTCTTGCCCCATAATCCATCTTACTTGTTCAACTATTCTTACTATCTCCCCAGGGTGTCCAACTCACTGATTTATCCATTTTCTCTTTTTTTTACTTTCCTATTTATCTAGCTTAAGCTTTGCTGGTTCATTATTTCACATTCACATGCATACTAATTCACCACTCTTAAAAAGAAATTACAAGGAAGAACAAAAATAGGTAACTTATACTACCATATATCAACACCTACTAAAAGGTACAGATATGTAAGGGCAGACAACTTAACCAAAAGGATGTAATAGAGAAACCAGAAATGGACCCTTAGATATAATCACCTAATTTATGACAAAAGTGATACCACAGTGCACAGAGAAAATATACTCTTTTAATAAATGGTGCTGGATCATTTGGACATTCATATGAATCTTGAACCCTGTCTTACAGTAAAAACAGAAACCAAGTCCAGATGGACTGCAGAGCTAAACATCAGTTAAACAATCAAACTTGTAGAAGAAACAAAATTTTGGTAAACTTACAGTAGGCAAAGATTATAAACAGAACACATAAACCACTTATTATTAACATAAAAGGGAGAAAATGATAAACTGTACTATATTAAAATTAGTAACTGTTTGTAAAAAGAAAAATCAATAGTGAAAAGGAAAGCCACTGAGTCTGAGAAGATATTTGCAATACATACGTCTGACTAATGACTCATACTCAGAACACAAAACAAGAAAAAACTCCTACAAATGAAGAAGACATTCAACTCAAGGGAAAAACAGCAAAAGACTTACATAGGCACTTCACAAAAGGGAATATCCAATGGTCAATAACCATATGAAAAAATGCTCAACTGAAATATCCTTAATCGATTTCTAGAAATGCAAATTAAAACCACAGTGCCATACCACCAAAATGTCTAAAATGAAAGATGTAAAATAATAAGTGTTGGTGAGGGCATGGAACTAAAACTCCCAGAAACTCTCATCCACATCTGGTAAGAGTGTCAAGTGATACAACCAAAGTAATATTAAAATTGAATATAAGCACACCCTCTGTCCCAACAATTCCACTCCTTGATTACACATTCAACAGAAATGAATACACATGTTTACAACAACACTATCTGTAAAAGCCAAATACCAGAAACTACCCAAATGCCCCTCAACAACAGAATGGATAAAATGTGGTATATTCATGCAATAGATGAACACTTTACAACTACATGCAATAATATAGATCTCAAAAACAATGTTGAAAGCCAAGCATAAAAGAGCATATAGCATATCACTCCATTTGTATTGCACAGAAAAACGAGCAACATTAACCTATGGAAGTCAGGACAGTAGTTACCCTGGGGGAGGAGGCAGGTAGTGACTGGAATGAGAAACTTCCATGGCACTGGGGTTGGGATCTGTGTGCTGGTTACAGTTGTTGGATTTCAGAAAATTCAGCCTGTATACTTAGGATTTGTATACTTCTCAGCACATGTATTAAGATTAGAAAAAAAAGATTACAAGACGAAGATGTCCTTCTGCTGGAGATATCTAAGTTACGGTCCTGAGGGGGCATCCTGAGGACCAAGTTGCACACTGAGGCTGAAAAAATCTAGGTCTCTGACAACACTGTTAAGCCTCTAAATACACAGCCCAGAGCCACCTTCTTCTGGAACTCCTGAATGAAGTTAAGTTTTCCTCACCATTTAAGCCAGTCAAATCATTTCTGTTACCTGCAGCCAAAAACATCCTAATCCAATGGCACGGCTCTTAGGCTCCACACTCCATCTCTCTCCCTAACACCTTTAAAAGCTGCCGATGCTAGGCGTCTCCGTTTTCTCATGTTTTTCAATCCCATCTGACCAGCTTCTGCCCCAAGCTTCCTACTGACAGCTCTCTCCATGGTAAATAAACGATGTCCATATTCCTAAATCCAAATTCCATTACAAATAGCTTGTTAACAGCAACAGACACTGCTGGCCACGCCTTCACTTACTTCCACGACATCAAAAATCTTCATCCTACTTCTCTGGTCACCTCTAAGTCTCCTATGCAGGTTCAGCCTTCTCTAGCTGGCCATTAACTATCTGTTTCTCAAGGCTCAGTCCTGGTTCCCCTTCTAATCTCAGCCTATGCTCTCACTAGCCAGTGGGTCTCAACCTTGACAGCACATTGGTATTACCTGTGGAGCTTCTGAAAGCCCAATGCCCAAACTTTACCCTGTATTAATTAAGAATCTTTGGGGTGGGTGGTATTTCTTCAAAGTCCAAGTGATTGCAATATGCAGTCTGAGTTGAGAAACAATTCCCTAAGCAATCTCACCCACATCTACAACTTCAAATCATCCATGCTAACTATCCCAACCACGTCTCCCACCCAAACCTCTTCGAGTTTCAGACCCACATAACTTGGTATCTCCAAGACATTCCAATCTAAATGCTTCAAAGGCACTTCAATTCAGTATGTCCAAGAGTGAAGTCAAGTTCTACCTCCTATAAATTTATTCCTCTCCCAGTGATCCCAATGGTAGTGAGGGGGCTCATAATTCATGAAGCTGCTTAAGGCAGAAACCTCAGAACAATCCCAACCATTTTCTCTCTCGCATTCCATCCAATACCAACCATTGCAACTTCTGTCAACATTACCTCTAAAACATCTTCAATCCTTCCACTTTTCCATTTTCAATGCCATCTTGCTATAAGCCACCATCACCCCTACCCTAGAGTACTGCAACAGCCTCCTAAGCCACATCCATGCTGCATCCCCTTCAAATCTATTCTCACCACATCAGAACGATCTTTCATGAAGTCCTAATCGTGCTAATCTGTTTAAAGTCCCTTACTGTCTTCCCCCTGCTCTTAAAAGCCAACAGATTTAACACAGCCCTACAAGCCCTAGCACCTGACCACCTCTCCCTCTCCTTTGTAATCAGGCCATCTGGCACACTATTGGTTCCATAAATGCAGCACACTCCCTCCCACCACAGGCCTTCATGCTGCTGGCCCACTATCTGGAACACGGAGACTGTTTTTAATAATTTCTGACATCATCCACCATCAACAGAACCCTAATAATATTTATTGCATCAATGCTGAATGTTACTCCTATAGCACTGTAATAGTATTAATGTTTGTTATACTAGCTAGCATATATTATGTTTTAATATGAGTATGTACTGATGTTAATACTAGTAAATTTTCATATTTACTAACATATAGCCACACCTACTACTAAAGCAAAGCAGGTATAGTAAATTGCATGGTGCTAATGCTTATCTAAAACCTGCAGCCAGGATCTAAATACTCTAGTGAGGTTTGATGTCTGGCAGCAGATATACCCTGCACGATAGATTATGAAAATTGGAAAAGACTCAGGACATGCAAATGATTATTTACTCCTGAACACTGTGAGACATGGTGAGAGTACTGAACAGAGGGTAAGGAACAGAGTTCTTCCCAGGTACTCCACACCTTGTTACTATTACATGGGAAAGTGCATTTATTTCTCCAGGTCCCACAGTTACTTCATATACAATATGATACATTTTGCTCTAAAATATGGTGTTAGGAAAGAACAGTATTCCTCATTTCCATGTGAATTTGCTAGGTTAATTATTCCTCAACACTCTCCTCTTCCCACCCCTTGGTAACTTATCCCAGAGGATGAGTAATAATTTATCTAATGGTGGGGGAGGGGTACTGATCATAATAGCCTCTTTTTTCTCACTTTCTGGGAACTTAAACATCAATAGGACACCTAACTCCCTGTTTTTCCAGGCTTAAAGTTCACAATAGCCTCTGTTGCCCAGTTCTATGATTGTGAGCGAATTATTAATAGTAACGAGCCTCTAGGCTATCAGACTCAAGGCCTTGTTCTCCAGTAACCACATCAGTAATGAAGGCACTATTTGATCACCATTTGGCCATCTTCTGCATCCATCTATTAACTGATTTTGGACATAGAAGGGGAGGGAGATGCTATTTATTGACTCTCTCAAACCACAACAAATATGTAAGAACTATGCAAATCATAGAAGGGTTATTGCTTTTTTTTCCCCTCAATTATAAATCATTACTTTCAGGACCTGACCAGATCAAAAAAGATATAACAACTACCCCCCAACTTTCTAGATCTTACAAAAGCAGGATTCAGGTATAATGGTGAGTCACTGACAAATATGCAGTGACTAATAACCATCAACTGAATAAACACAGGCATTTTTAATCAAAACTGGATTTTGTCTGGAATTAAAATTATATATGCTCTTTCATTCAACTGAGTAAAAGAAATTTATCAGGAATTTATCCTACAGGTATACTTGTACCTGAATGTAAAACATAAAAAAATAATCATTATATAGTCGTATGTAACTTTTTAAACTGGAAATCTACATATTAATAAAAAACCTACAATAATCTATATATAAACACAAATTAAGTATGTATACAAACTGTATACTAATATAAACTAATGGATTAAGTGAGTAATCCGTCCAGTAAAATACTCTGCAGCCATGAAAAAGAATAAGGTAGATCTCTATATACAGATATGCAACAAGCTCCAATATTTATAAAAAAGTAAGATGTACAACAGTGTATGTTCCTACCCATTAAAAAAAAGAAGACATATACATTAAACCAAATTAAACTGCCTATATTCTGACTTACAAAAATAGCAATTTCATTTGGTTCAACATAAGTGCTTGTACAGGCATATAATATGGAACACAAGGATCTAAAGAGAAAGATTAGGGAATGGGTCTGAGCTGGGCAAGGGTTTTCAGTGTACCCTTTTTTTTAATCTTAATTTTTCACCATGTGCATTTGTTACTGCTTTTTTAAAAGAAGGGTGCATCCCAAAGAAGATTTAAAAAATTAAGTATTTTCTTCAAAAGCACACTCTATCTTCTAAGTAAAACTAAAGAGACCACATAGAAAGCACAGTGAAGATTAAATCACCAAACCAACACACACACACACACACACACAAGAATTTTTGAAATGTTCAGAGAAACACACAGGTGAGTTGCTTTATCCCTCTGGTCTCACAGAAATTCAGGAAAATAAAAACAGAGGAGTCATTTAAAGTCTATCTGTCTGCTACTAATCACAGTTGGGGTGTGATATAGAAGTGCATATCAGATGATGGGTAAATAGTTAAATAAATACCAAAAGGTCAAGTAAATAACAAGTTTAAAAAATACGTGATTTTCCAAAGCAAACTGAAAACCCATTCAAGGCTAAGCTTTCTTTTTCTCCAATTACATTTCCCTTCACACAGTTCACATTTCACCAAAGAATCTGAATTTGCCATATGTAAGTCCCACAAAAATGAATTAAACAGTAAGTGGGCAAAACCTAATCATATATACTGCATAAGCTGCTGTAACTACACAAGTTACAGATATACCTGATTCCTTTTTCTAGATTCTCCTCTCAACTGAAAATTTCTGATTACTTTAATTACAACCATCAAACTGCCCTACAGTTACCAAATTGTATTTGAAAAGTGCACTTCCAGACCAGAATAAAAGGGACATGTCATCCGAGCCAGGTGTCCTGGGATGCACACATTCCTCAGCCTGAAGGACTCAAAGGGGAGAAGCGCCTGGGTCCAGGGCGAAGGAGGCAGCGCAGCCCCCCACCCACGATCCCCACCCCTGCATGTCCCAAGGGCAACATCCACAGACCCGGAGGGGTTTTGATAGGCTCTCGGCCTCACTTATATTCACCCAAAGATGGCATGATTTACAAACTGTGTGACTGTTTTGGCATTAAAATCACCACCGCCATTTGACCATTTCTGAAGGAAGCATGTTTCCTCGTTCGTTATCTCACCTCAGGCTCCCCACACCCCACCCCTGCCACTGGCCTTAAAATATTTGTTTTCCTCTCCCTTCGAGATCATTTTTCACTTATTTTATCCTTGATATTTAGTGATCACTGTTTTTGTTTCTCTTTTGTTTCTCTTGTCATATGCATTTTTAATTATACTTTTTTTACTTTTTAGCAAATATTTCAAGTATACATGAAAGTACAGAGAATAACATTAACAAAATGAACACCCATTATCAACCGTGTACCAACTTAGTAAGAAATTAACATTTTGCCATATTTACTTCAGCTCTTTTTGGAGAAGTTTGCTGCAGTTGACATCCACGGTGTACTATTCCTCCCATCTCTCCTTTTCCCTCCTTCTCTCTCCAGAGACAGCCACTCCCTGGTGTTTAACATGCCCATGCATTTTTAAAACATTTTTCATACATATTCTGTGTTAATTATGGACATGCACATTGTTTTGCATGTTTTAAAACCTTAATCAATGGCACCATACTGTACAAATCATTCTGCAACTTGCTTTTTCACTCAACATTGCATTCATTTCAACTGCCATATAGAATTTCATTGTATGAATATACCATAATTTATTTATCCATTCCCCTACTGATGGACATTTAGGTTGTTTCCATTTCTTTACTCTTACAAACAATGCTATAATGAAGGCTTGTACATATCTTCTTGGGTACACATTTGAGAGTTTCGAGGGTATGAGCCTAGAAGCGGGCTGCAGAGTATGTACATCTTCACTTTGTCAAATTGCTCTCCATGATTGTACCAATTTACACTTTCTCCAGCCGGGTATGAGTTTCCTTTGTTCCACATCCTCTCAAACACTTGCTATTACAAGACATTTAAATTTTTGCCAATTTGACAGGTATGAAAGAAAAACTCACAGTTTTTAATCTGCATGTCCTGTAAGGATAATAATTTCCTCATAAATGTTTGACTATTTGGACCATTTATTTTTCCTTTTTTTCAACCTTCGCATTCCCCTTTTACTCTACCATCACCATTCCATAGTGAGTCATAGCAGAGACGCTGCATCCAGGCTGCCTGGGTTCAAGTTCTGGCTGTAACACATCCACCCAGTATCCTCGGACACTTTGGCCTCAATATGCCTGTTTTCTCATCTGAAAAGAGGCAGCAGCACCTACCTCACACGGTTGTGTTTTATGAGTTAACATGCATGAAGTGCTCAGAACAGTGACAGCCATGTTGTAAGATACAGTATTATTATTTTTACCACTTTAGAAATTAACCTTGTCAGTTATCTTTTAAAATTGAATCTCTTTTTCTTTTAATGTTTCAATTCATATTTTCTCATCTTTTAGGACTTAATGTTTTCAGAAATTTCAGCATTCATGACCTTAATTTTATTCTTTTCTTTTCTGTTAGTTTAAAATGTTCCATTTCTGTTCTCTTTGGACATGTCAATTCTTGCTTCTAAGACAGCAAAGAAGCCTGGCCTTGTGGAACAGCTGCAGAGTACATCCTTGCCAAACTGGGGGAGGGCAGATGCTTTTCCCCCAGCTGTCCCTGCAGCTGCTCAGCCAAATTCCCATGGCAGATCTAACAACCTTCTGATTGAGAGCATCAAAACATCTCAACCTTGGTAATTCAACTAAAAGACCTTTACAGGACATGGGTCCTCCTAAGTTAACTGCCCATATGAATTACTAGGCATGTGTTCTTAAGTCACATCATCTAGTCACTTGATAAGAAGTTTTGTATACTATGGACAATGAAAACATTATCCTTACGTTATTGAGCAAATCATATAAACAATGTGAGAAGGTAGGAAACACCAGCAAAACTAGTGTGGCAAAATGCTTCGTAAACGGGCATCCAATACATACTGATTGCCTAATAAGGAACGAAGGGCTCTCAATGCTGCTGACCGGCCTCTAATGAAAACGTAGATGGTGTTAAACCACAAGCTAGACCATCGGGAAAGAAGTACAAGGGCAGTCTACGACTCTGCTCTTTGCCTTTCCCTCACCACACTACCTGGCTTCTGTATTTCTACTTTGATTCACCTGTTGAAGCAGGGTTTTAGGAGGATCCTCCTTGTGTGTCTAGCATACAACACTCATGAAAGAGAGCAGAAACATCCTGGTTTGCCTCTCAGCTCTTGGAGCTGGAGAGTAGATGACCTTCTACCAGGCAAGGTTTCAGATAGGTGCCTCAATTTTCATAAGAGGCTAGCCAAGTTGCCAACCTATTCATCTGATCTTGAAAACATACAAATCCACCTTCGAACAGCACAGAATATATGCAATTCTGGCCCTAGCCAGAGGCAGTAACCTAAAGACATTTGCAGCTCATTTCTTGTCAGAACCAGGTGAGGACAGTGGTATTGATGGAAGACTGTGTCAAGCCCATCCATTCCTCTAGTCTAGATAGCCTCGGTTTATCCACGGCTTAAGCCATCTAAAAGCTGCATAACGTTAATACAGCGGTATTCTCCGAGGTGGTTGGATTACTGGTGATTTTTATTTTCTTCTTTTTAAACTCTTGTATTTTCCAAATTTTCTACCATGAGAATGTGTTCTGTTTATAATAAAAGAAAAACACAATAAATGTTATTTTGAAAGCTACATACTTGGAATACACCACCTTCCCCACTCCCACCCTCCCACATCCCAACTAAAGTGCTTTTATTGAAAAACAGTTTCATGAGAAAATTTTACCAAAAAACTTGTTTGTGAAACCCAAAACTGCACGTCCAGGGAGTTTTTGCTATGAACAGGATATTGCTGACATTACTCTGTACTCCATCACTCAATTAATATTTCTTGTAAGCCATATAAGAAATTCCTTTCGGAACTAAACACTATGAAAACACGGTTTCATCCAAGCAATTGGTAACTTGCTTCTTTATGGACGAGAATTATATAACTTGTCAAATTTTCCCTTTTCATTCTGGCAACAGGTCAGATGTAAATATGAATTTTAACTAATACCTATGCAGGGCTTTATGCATATGCAGCTATGTTCTGAGGATCCCAGGCTCTAACTTGGATTTCTAATTTGTTTTGAATATTCTTCTACTGTGTGGATGTATTCTTGAATCCTCCCTAAATCCTTCTTACAATAGGGCGGGACATTATTAAATACAATATTCTACCTTGCTCAGTATTAAGCAAGGTACTTTATGCTCTAAAACTTTAAAACTAAGGAACAATAAAATCACAATACAGTGTCTTTCTCAATCATTCTCAACTAACAAAGTTCAGCTCAAATTCAACATAAAGAACAAAGAATTAATTATGATTCCACTCTTATACCATTAAATTTTTTTGCTCTCTTTCACTTATGAAGGACATTTTAATTTTTTATACCAAGATAAATAGAGAAAAAATACAACAAAAATGCTTATTTCAGTGTATATATTATAGGTTAACTAAGAGCAAAAGGAGGCAATATATTACAGATGTTATAAACAGACTTTGGGATCAACAGATCAGATCTGTGTTCAAATCTTGACATAAATTTTTACTAGTGGTATGAGTTGGTCCACATGTAAAATGTGGAGAATAACATTACCTACCTATTACAGGTGCTGTGAGAATTGAATAACATATGTAAAGCACTTAAAATAATGTATAACATATTTTGCACTCAATCAAAACAGCTGCTGCTGTCACTGTTGTTATTACACAAAAAGCCTACAGTGCCCTCTTTAAACCATTTAAGTATTTCTGCCAAATAACTATTCAAGGATTTTCCTGCATACCTGCAAAACAGAAATGTTTCCCAAAAATGGGTGTTTAGCATAGTAATTCAGTGACTGGAATACTTTAATAAATTTACCTGAACTGTCCAGTACGAAGAAAGCAAAGAGCTCTGTTACCATAAAGAAGGTGGTTTTCAGGTCTTAAAAAGAAACAATGTTTATTTAGTAAAGCACATTACAGATGAAACAAACAAAAACCACACAGAAAACATAGGGAATGGAAATTTTTTTTTAAACTTTATATCTGTGTGGCAGAGGATTTGAGATCTTAACTAAGTCCCAGTTCCTTCCATTCTAACTTAAGTAACCTTGTTCAAACCAATCTAAACTCCCCTGTATTCGAAAGAAAGATAATTCTACTTGCTCTAATTCACAGGGCTGTTGTGAGGATCAAATAAGACATATTAAAGAGCTACCAAACTACAAAGCATGTTGTAACTTTAGGGGATAAGATTACTTATATAAGTCAGGCCATGCCACTTTGACAAAGAAACAAAGCCTGCAAATTGGAACAGTAACTTAAATAGTTTCATTTCAAATTTTGTTCTTTTTAGTTTGATCTGACTATGTGTGGTGACATTTATTTCTCCTTTCCTCCACCTCTTCCTCTAAAGAATAGAGCAGCAGACTTTCAGACGTGGCATGCTAACTGGATTCATGCATTCCCTGAAGAGATGGGCAAGATAGGAAAGAGAGTAGTGTCTACGGAGAACCCTCCAAAGGCTGCTACAATATTAGGTGGCCCAGCTGATGCTGTCGGTAGCATCCGAGTATGAGGCACATCTGAAGGAAAACTATAAAATCTAGCAGCTGAACAAAGAAGACATGGTACAGAGAGCACATGCATTTTTCTC
>NW_012139191.1:941502-943338 GCF_000956105.1 Propithecus coquereli | reverse complement strand
TAGGTTCTGCTACTTACTAGACTTCAGAAATACCACTTAACCTCTCAAAAGCTTAGTGTGCTCATTTCTAAATTAGGGATAATAACAGCCACCTTGCAAGGCTATTATACAGAAGAAAGAGAATCAGAAATGAGCCTAAATAGGTGTGCCTACAGGTGCTTCTCCACTTCTACCATAAAATCGCCTACAATTAGAGGCCTCCAAAACAACGAAGAAAACGTCATCGATCAGTGTAACACATCCCAGAGTCTAATAAACCTACGAGAAAGATCTGTCTTCATTTAAGTTTAATTCTCCTCTAGTACTTAAGTTAAAAATGCAAAATTTTCCAGATGCAGTGGCGCACACCTGTAACCCCAGCCACTCAGGAGGCCAAGGTGGGAGGATCACTTAAGACCAGGACTTTGAGATCAGCCTGGGCAACATGGCAAGACCTCATCTCTGAAAAAAATGAAAAAAATTAGCTGGGCGTGGTGATGCACCTGTAGTCGCGAGGCGGGAGGATCACTTGAGTTCGAGGCTGCAGTGAGCTATGACTGTGCCACTGCCCTCCAGCCTAGGCAAGAGAGCAAGACCCTGTCTCTAAAGAAAGAAAAATTTAAAAAAATAAGTTTTTAAAAAATAGTGCTAAATTTGCCCTCTTCTCAATGGAGATGGAAAATTATTGGTCAGGATCTACTAAAGAGCCAAACCTTTCCCATTTCAAGATTCCTAAAACTATACTACAAAAACACTACTGAGATTCATATGCTTTAAAGAAAAACATTTCACAAAGTAAAAGACATATGTAAGGTACTTTCCCCATACATAAAAAAATAGCAGACTCATCAGGAAAATGAAAATCACAATTTTAGCTTCTGTTACTTTTTCTTATGAAAGAATACATGAACCCAGTTGTGGTCTCTTTCTTTGAATAATATATATATACTCATGGCATCCATTAGGTAAAATTTTAAAAAGTATAATGTCATAACAATAATTAAGACAGGAAATACAGAATAAAACTAACCACAAGGTTAAAGTTCTCTTATTCAGGAATATATAACAAGAGAAAAATATTTTTTAAAATCCTAAGATAAATCGGAAATCACATAACTGCACATTCCATTTTCCCAAACAATACCTTTAAAAACTGAGTCAAGTAACAATTTAAAGCACTTATACTTACATTCAGTAAAGAAAATACTTAACATAGGCCAACAACTGTCAACTGATGCTAATTTAGTTAGAATTGTTACATCGCCTGCATATTTTATCCAATTCAAAGCTTCCTCCATTGCCAAGATTTTCTGTTTCAAAAGAGGAATGAAGAATGGGATTTGGGTATTAATTCTAAGCAAATTTATCTTACACAAGTATTTCAGACCCTTAATATAAAACTTCTACAACTCTATATTTTTGCTTCCCCAGCATGCAACCTAGAGCTGCTAGACTCTGACATACAAGTTAACAGACGTCCTGGACTCACGTCTGTTACATGTTCAGACGACCTCAGGCTACCCTCAGAGCTCACAATGCTTCTGCAGTGATTACAGAGCTGGAATTTGAGATCTACAACCTGGCAAGAGGCTGCCTGCAATGGCAGGCGAGTATAATATAAGGTGGACAGGGTTCTCATAACTTATCTAAACTAGGACTTTCATCCTCACCTCAAGATTAAAGGTATAGATTTACCTTTTACCTAAGGTTTACCAAAGGGACTACATGTTTTACATGGTCTTTGGCAAACAGAAGAATAAGGAGATTAACAACAAGAGGAGGGTATGTGGCTGGCCAAATGGGGACTCAGTGCAATGATCTTTACGAAGGCTCAAAATTCACGGAAATGTTATTTGT
>NW_012139191.1:934069-940279 GCF_000956105.1 Propithecus coquereli | reverse complement strand
AAAAAGAATAATAAAAAAAACCCTCAACATAGTACAAGGACACCTCTTCAAATCTGCCCTGGTAAAGTCTGCCCCTACCCCAAAGACAAAAATATTTGTTGAGATGGTGTGTTTTTATGTCAACAGATAGAGCTCATCACTTTCAGAACCTGTGACAAAGGTTTCTATGGACCAGGGCCCACTTTGATGTGTGACGAATTCCAACTCCTATCCTGTAATGACAAGCAGCAGTTCTGGTCCCCAACATGGCATGTCAGAACCATAACAGCAGCCATCTCCCTACCTCTCGAATACTGAGCACACACTCATGGATGGCAGAATCATCTCAGGTTAACCAAAACTAAAACCATTACCTGTTAACTGCTATAAACTAGTAATATGGACCTAACACCACATAAATATTTATATTCTTTAAATAGGGGTAAAAAAAACCTACATTCTACCACTTACAGCAACTTTCTTTGCCAAATCCACAATATCTTCCATCAACTCAAGATGCTGTAATTTCTTCAAACTTATCTCAGAAGCACGAGAATTGCTTAAAGACAAATTTATTTTTTGAAAGATTAGGTTCTCATATATACAAATTCATTGAACTTTATGCTGAACTATATATTGTATCTCAAACTATTGAAAAAAATTAAGTCATCTTTTTCTTCACTCTAGGACAATAACTAAGCTATTTATTAAGTGGACAAAGTACTATATATTTTTATCTCTTCTATAATACCAATATTTATAAACAAACAATGCTTCCTGACTCAGCTTCAAGTCTACCATCTAATACTATTCAGAATTTCATGGATTATAATGTTACAGTTATTCACTCATATGCAAATCCCAAGTATTTCTCTTTCTACCAAACAAAAGTAAAATTGAACAAGAATGAGACATAAGCCTTCCATTGTACTTGGCATTCGTCAGGACTGGGCAACATGCTTCTCACTGTTCATACAAAATGAATAACGTACAGTAACTTACTTGGCTTCCAGACAGGGATGCAATCGTGATATTACAGAACTATTCTGATGTTGAAACAGAAGTGGCCAGAATATGTTTATTTTAATGGCATCACAATAATCTTGCAGGAGAGAAATTGGTTTATTACACCATATACTGCAGATGTCAAATTCTTAATTTAAAAAAAAAGTTTAAAATTAATATCTGTACCTCATTTTGGAATGAATCAATGCTACTAATAGTAACAAGGTAAAAATGGATATGGAAAGAAATGAATGGAGGAAATATTTTAACCTGTTAGATGTTAAAAATATTTAAGTGTTGGCTAAAACTCTATTTTAACAAGAAAATTTTGGTTTCTAGTGAAAAAAATAGTAGGAATACATTTTTAAAAGATATATAAATCTGTTATATGTTGATATGACTAGATGGATGGACATCCCTTTATAGCTTTTCAATAAACTGACATTAAAACACCAATGTACTCACCTGAATTTCTCTCACTTTGGACATAATCTTTATACTGCATACCCTAGAAAGAAGAAAATTCTTTTGATTTGTATCTGGTAAAATACAAAAGTACAGTTCTTGATCTTTAATCTAAGGATTATTGGAAATAAACTGAAAACTTTCAGTGTACATTTACGCTCTGAACATATCTTCAGCCAGTGAGTCTTAACTTAAGGCCTTTCTCATAGTATTTCCTGAATTTGATTCTATGGCTCTTGCTAAGAGCTTTTCTAACCCCCAGTCAGAAAACCACTTTTCACTATCACTCATTCTCTGGCAATCACATTCTTATTGTAGAGTCACTGTTACCTTCCCTTCTGAAACCACCTCTTAAAGCATGTGTACCTCCATGTCAAAACCAATGTGCCACAAAACATCTTAACTAAGAAAGCTCTAAACCAGAAAACCTTTAAGACATAATGTCAAAAACAAAAAATTAAAAAACCTACTTACCACCCCATTATAGTAAAGCTGGGTCACACGAACATAATCATCAGTCATAAATTCAGGAGCAAAGACACAATCATCCACATAAGGGCAATCTTCTAACAAGGCATAATCTGTTACAGCGAAATCCTCCTCGGCAAAATCGTCCATGGTACACGATCCTAAGGAAACAATACAACCCCAATCAATAATTAAATCATTTGAGATGATCTGAGAAGCAGTTTTCCTGGCTTTTATGGCTTATTAGAAAAATACCTGGAAGCTATGCCCCAAGGAAGTAACTTCAATCAGAACACTGAGCTCTGGAAGATTCTCATCCCCATTCTGCTGTTCCTTTTCCCCTGACTCTCCCCAAATAGTTTAATCTATTTCTTCTTTTCCTTAGGTTCATATATTCACCATCTCTACTCTAAGTTAACCTGTTTAACATGTCTCCTTTAGATGGAAGATAATTAAGGGCATCTTATTTTTGTACATGCTTAGCATATGGTAAGCCCTCAAATAACTGCTGAATGAAGAAAAAACATCTTCCCACTGCTGCGCTTGTACCCCACCTACATCTACTGCACTGTGTAATGTGCCACTTCATCATACACAAACTCTACTATATTCTCATTCTCCTGTCCTGAACTAAATCTTGACTCCACTGAGAAATCGTTTCCTATCAGCTGCTGATATTCTATTGTCCATCTTTCAGCGTGTTTCTGTCTTGGGCAAAGGAGCGAGGCTAAGCGGTACAGGGTGAGTCTGTCGCTCTCTAACTCCCCAAGGCCACATCCAGACCTTCCATCCTCCTAACAATTCCTGCTCCCTAACACCTCACAACTACTGCAACACACAGCACTGCTAGATTACAAAGGGGAAAAACCATTCCCATTATCAAAAGCCATGTTTTATAAATACTTCAATGGAAGAAAAGGGGAATTAGGGCTGAAGTTTCAGACTAAGGTTTTTTTTTCCCTGCAGAAAGTTCAATAATAGGGATTTTTATAGCTATCAAAACCTAAACATCACTGAAAAATACAGCATTTATTACTTCTATCTCTTGCCCAAATAATGGCCTTCTCTTCCTGTCATCACCAGCACATCATTAACTTCTTTCCTTATACCTCTTCACGTCACCACTATATCCCATTATTGGGACAAATCAAGTTTCTTTTTTCCTAAGCAAGACCACCATCAGTCCTTGAAATATAAATCTATTTCTTTAATCAATCCATCCAATTTGCTATATAAAAATTCCACAATGTCAGAAGTGAAAACAGTAACAATCTTCCTAGCAAACTCTTTGTACTATGTGTCACATACTGCACCAAATGTTTCACATGCATCATCTCATTAATCTTCACAGCAATTCTTCTTGGCAGGACCAATTATCATCATCTCCGCTGTACAGATGGAAAACATTCTCAGTAAAATTAAATAATTTGCTCAAGGTCATCAAGCTAGGAAGGATTCAAACCCAGTCCTCTGATTCCATAGTCTCTTCTCTCAAACACTCTATTTCACTACATCTACTTTCCCATCACTGCCACCTGTTTACCTCTTGGTTACTGTCATGTTTCAAGAACACTGGCAACTAGCTCACAGTGTTCTCTTTCCTCCAAATCCCACCATCAATTCTAGCCACATAAAAAGGCCCATGCAGATAATACCTCTTCAACTAACATGAACTTCACCACCCACCTCACTAGGCTCTTCCTTGCCACGGCCACACCTCAGATCACTGCCCAGGTCTAAACCAGTTTTTAAATCTTTCACTCTGTTCAGCTCCCCTCTGACCACAGCCAAGGGTCATTACGGCTCATGTCTTCCCTGTCTCCTACCACAGCCATTCCTCAACCTCATCAGGAACTCTTCCTTTTTCTCTCATCCGAATCCTCTATTCTCATCCACTTTAAGTTTCCTTGCAATTTGGTTTCCACTTCTACCATTCAAGGGAAACTGCTTTCAATAAGATCATTAATGACCTTCTACAATAGACTGGTTATCTATGTCTACAACCTGACCTGTTCTGCATGAACAATATTTATAGAGTTTAAAAAATTTAACTCCAAAAGTGAACAATGACCAGAAAAAAATAAGACACTGGAGCACCCAAAGTATGGCACATAATGTGGGACATATGCTACCCTAGGAAATATATACACTTTTAAACTCACTTGTCTTATAAACTTTTTTGATATATAAATACAGAAAGAGCCAAGAACTGTCTCAGCCTACACATCATGGCGTCAATTACAATACAATTAACGTGCTCATACCTGGCAGACTGAAGCCATCATGACATGACGCTGGTCATTCAAGCCTGACAGATCTCACTTGATACAATACACAGCACCAATTGTACTGTAATTACGACACTGGTGTGATTTTTATTTTCTGTTTTGTTTTAACCAGAGAGGCAATGTGGCAATTTGGTTAAGAGAATGGACTCCAGCCAAGAATGTCTGGCCTTAAATCCTGGCTCTCCCAGGTGATCTTATGCAAGTTACTTAACCTCTCTGTGCTTCCGTTTCCTCACATGTGAAATGGGGATAACAATACCTCCTACCTGATTAATTAGTTAACACATGTAAAGTGCTTACAAGAGTACCTGGGCATAGGAATATACTGCAAATACCAGCTATCATTAACATTAATACTAAGTGAGTATTTTTTTAAAATCCACTGTTTAGATGCTTCCATCTAAGTTGTCTACCTTAATTGCTAAATCCAAAGAGCACTTTTTGGCTTACAACTTACTTGACACTGTGGACCACTTCCTCCTCAGAACTCTTCATTTGGACTCCAAAGACCATCTTCTCCTGGTTCTCCTCCTATTCGTCTGGCTGCTCTTCCTCAGTCTCCTTCATGGGCTCTTCTTCTCCATTCCCCGCCACCCAAATGTCAACTCTCTTTTCTTTTCACTCTTACTCTCTCCTTGGGTGACCTCATCCACCACACCCATGGCTTAAGACAGCACTTTCTGAACTTCCATCATTTGCACAGCTTCACCATGATTTTTGCCATTTCCACATGTTACATGTATTTTTACTTAATATTTCCCTTTTATTGAGCTCACTTGGCCTAAGTGATAATGTTCATGATATCATAGGTTTGATGTGCAAGTTATGTTTTTCATACACATTAAATTCTTACCTATTAAAAATTTTTCAAGTGTTTATCTATGTACCATTTTAAATTATCTCATATTGCACTATAGGAAACAATGACTTCCAAACTTCCAAATGCTGAAGACTCCCAAATCTCCCCAGGTTGGGTTGCATCTCTTGACTTCTAGAACCTTCTTATCAACTACTACTGGATCTTAACCAAGATGTCCCACAAGCCCCTCAGATTCAGTAAGTTCAAATACAAACATCTTTTTCCTCAAAAACAAACAAATGAAACCAAGTTCTTTCCTCTTTCTGTATGCTGTTTATTAGTTAATTGGTCTACATGCCACCTGGTTACCCAAACCAAAAACCTGGAAGTCAGTCTAGACTCCCCAGACTCCAACATTTCTATCCAACTGACCACTAAGTCCTGTCATTTCTGCTTCCCTGAGAAATCTAAAATTAGCACACATACACTTCTTGATGCCCAGTGCCACTTGCCTTAGTTGTACCTTCATCTTTTCTCTCCTGAACTAACTTAAAAAGCAGTCTAACTGGTCAATCTTAGCATCCTCTAAAACTCTGATCATACCATTTTACTGCTTAAAACTGTTCAATAGCTTCCCTTCGTCTTCAGAATAAAGTCCAACCTCCCTACTATAAGCATAGAAGGCCTTTTTTGATGCTATGCCTGCTTTTCTCTCCAGTCACTCCATGACACACAAGCTAGAAGCCAGTCATACCCAACTGCCCTTCCCTCCTAAACAAATCTTATTGTGCAATCACCTCATGCCTACCAGTCCTCAATACTCAGTCCCAGGAAGCATTTCCTCATCTTCCCACTACCGCCAAGTTTATGTCTGCACCTCTTCTCTGCAAGCCCAGAGCACCCTGCCCATAGCTTTGACAGTAGTTTTCGCACTGTTCAGTCATCGCAGGTTTATCTCTGTGGGGTCACTATGAGTCCAGAGGATACACTGTATAATACATTTATCACCGGTAGTGTTATTTACTCAATAATTTCCTTTAGAATAACTAAAATTTTAACTTAGATGTAAACTTGCTTTAATAGAAATTTTAATATCACCAAGAAATCCTACGTTTGGTATGACAAATTTTTCTGATACAAACTAAAATAAATATGTGACTAAAATTAAATATTGAAATAAAGAACTTTTAATCCCATCAGTTATGG
>NW_012139191.1:932042-933294 GCF_000956105.1 Propithecus coquereli | reverse complement strand
TGTAAATTCTGATAAAGAGAAACAAGAAGATGAAAAATACGAAAAATGAAGAGTAAGTGATCTGGAAACAGTTTAGTACATACACATGCAGTAAAAGTTCCACCAGGAGAGAACAGATAAAATCAAAGAGAGAAAATATTTAAAGACTACAGCGTTCAGAATCTTCTAGACCTCACAAGAGAAAATTCAGAATCAAGAAAGACATGTATCCAAAATAAGGACAAATAAAAAGTAAGCTCCATGGGGACTCAGAAATGAAATAACAACACCAAAGACAGAAAACCTAATACAACTAAAAGAAAAAGAATATTTTCTTCAAAAAAGCATAAATAAAACTGGCAGCATATTTTGCATGAGCAATAGTAGAATAGTATCTTCACCCTGCTGACAAAAAAGAGACTACCAGCCGAGAACTGCACATCAATCAAAATGATCTCTCAGGAGCAAGGGTTAAATAAAAATAGTTTTAGATGAAAACTGAGCTGACCACCAACCAAGAAACCTAGACTTCTAAACATATCAATGAAAAGACATAGATTGCCTGGTAGGATTAAAAGGAAAATCCAGTAATATATTCTTTTTAAGAGACACCTAAAATGTAAGGACATAAAAAAAAAAAATTAAAAGGAAAATTAAGGAAAAGGATATTCCAGGTAAATTAGCACCAAAAGGAAGATGGGATCAGACAAAACAGATTCTAACACAATAAAGCAAAATTAGGGATGGAGAGGATCACAACACAGTAAAGGTTCACAATCCACTAGGAAAATAGTGTTAAGCTTGCATGCATCTAATAAGAGTCTCAAAATAATAACAAAAATTGTTAGAAATACAGGAAATCTGTTGGAAAGGAGATTGCAACATACCTCTCTCAATTAATGATAGGACAAATAAAAATCAATAAAGATTGTTTGAACACAATTAACAAGCTTTACCTAATGGATAAATAACAATTAGAGAATATATACTTCAGAAGTACACACAGGACACAGGACGTAATTCACTATGTACAAGGCAATAAAGCAACAGCAAAAAGGTGTTTTTAAAAACATAAAATAGGCCAGGCGTGGCAGCTCACACCTGTAATCCTAGGACTCTGGGAGGCCAAGGCGGGAGGATCGCTCAAGGTCAGGAGTTCAAGATCAGCCTGAGCAAGAGTGAGACCCCGTCCCTACTAAAAATAGAAAGAAATTAGCTGGACAACTAAAAATATATAGAAAAATTAGCTGGGCATGATAGCGCATGCCTGTAG
>NW_012139191.1:899507-931252 GCF_000956105.1 Propithecus coquereli | reverse complement strand
CTCACAGCAACCTCAAACTCCTGGGCTCAAGCAATCCTTCTGCCTCAGCCTCCCGAGTAGCTGGGACTACAGGCATGCGCCACCATGTCCGGCTAATTCTTTCTATATATTTTTAGTTGTCCGATTAATTTCTTTCTATTTTTAGTAGAGACAGGGTCTCGCTGTTGCTCAGGCTGGTTTCGAACTCCTGAGCTCAAGCAATCCTTCTGCCTCAGCCTCCCGAGTAGCTGGGACTACAGGCATGTGCCACCATGTCCGGCTAATTCTTTCTATATATATATTTTTAGTTGTCCAGATAATTTCTTTCTATTTTTAGTTGAGATGGGGTCTCACGCTTGCTCAGGCTGGTCTCGAACTCCTGACCTTGAGCGATCCACCCGCCTTGACCTCCCAGAGTGCTAGGATTACAGGCGTGAGCCACCGCGCCCCCGGCCTCACCAAACTTTTAAGAAATAAATCAACCCAAACTCTCCCAGGGAACAGAAAAAGAGGAACTACTCTCAACTCACTGTATAAGATCAGTGTAATCTTAATACCAAAATCAGACAAGATAGTCAAAAAAGAAAAGTGAGAGGTAATTCTATTTGTAAACAAACACAAAAATCTAAATAAAATATTGGCAAACACAATCTACTAGTTCATAAAAAGATAATCCATAAAGACCAATTTGGCTTTATCTCAAGAAAGACTATAAGAATGAAGAATTCTAAAATCTATAAATTGGAATTATTGCATCTAACAGATTAAAGGAGAAAACCACAAGATAGTCTCAACAGATGCAGAAAAGCATGTGACCAAAAAAAAAACACAAAGATTTCTCTAACTTAATCAAAGGTATCTACAAAAACTCACAGCACATGTTATTCTTAACAGGGGAAACATTCTATTTAAAATTGGGAATGAGATCTGTATGTATGCCCACTATATTCATTTCTAATGAACAACCATAATCATTTCCATTGAACATATATCTAAAAGTGAGCTAATACATTAAGACAAGAAAAATAAATTGAAAGCAAAAATAATTGGAAAGGAAGAACCCAAACTGTCACTATTTGCAAATGATATAATTAAGCACATAGAAAACCCAAAGGAATTCCAGAAAATGTTAGACCTAATAAGAGTTTATCGAGTAGATGACTAAAGATTAATATTTTTAAAACTCATTAAATTTCTATTTACTAACAATAAAGTCAGAAAACAGAATGTTTATAAACGCCATTTATATCAGCAACAACAAACTTAGAAACATGAGAATCAACATTAAAAAAGATCTATGAAACTATATTGAAAAAATACATAAATGGAAATACCATATATTCTTAGGATGACTCAAAATCTTAAAGATTTCGATTCTCCCCCAAACTGTTTCAATCAATTCTAATTAATTCCCAAAGGGTTTTTCATATCATGTAACAAACTGATTCTTAAAACAAGAACAATGATCCTGAGACTCCAACTCCTCCTCAGCTATCAAGATGTCCGGTAAAACTATAGCATTAATAATTAAGACAGTGTGGTATGAAAAACACAGAGACAGACAAGGTGACAAGTGATACAGAAAGGCAACCCAGAAACAGACCCACACGCACAGAAACTAAACATATGAAAGAGATAGCACAGCAGATCACTGGTGAACAGAGGGCCTTCAATGCATGGTATAGAGATAATTAGAGCCACAGAGGAAGGAAAAATGAAACCATACACAAAAATTAAGCCCAGATGAATTATGAACTTAAATGTGAAAGGCATCATTTTAAAACTTCTAAAAAGAAACACAGAAGAATGTCTTCATAAGAAGTTTTCCAATTAAATTACATTAAATTAAGAACTTCTGTTCACCAAAATACACCATAAAGGGTGAAAAGACAGCCACAAACTGGAAGAAGATATTTACAATGCATGTAATCAATGAAAGACCAGTGTTACCAGTATATCAGTTTTTATAGACAACCCAACAAAAAAAAGGGTAAAAGATATGACCAGGTATTTTATAAAAGGGAAATAAAGATGATATGTCAACATATAAAAGATGCTCAAGCTCACTGATAATCAAAAAATGCATATTAAAACCACAATGATGCATCATTTTATACCCATTCCACTGAAAAATATTCAGAAGTCTAACAATAACAAGTGTTGAAAAGGTTGTAGGTTAACTCTTACACACTGCTAATCAAAGTATATAAATTGACAAAACTGCTGGCCAAAGTATAAGCTGGTACAACCACTTAAGAAAACAATCAGGCATCATTTTGTAAAGCTGAACAAACAATCGTAACTCTTGACCCAGCAATTCCACATCTAGCAAATAGCTTACCATGGCAGTATTCCAACCTTTTTTTGCTCACAAACCACCAAAAATGCTTTTAAAAATTACATTGCCTTCACATGTTAAGATAATATCTAAAAAATTTCACCATAAGTTTAAGTAATTGTAAAGGATGAATTCCTAGAGTACCATGGTAACATTTTAAAGTAAAATTGATATATCCTTCCTTTAAATGTATACTTATTACTAACATATAGCTGGTCAAAAAATATACGTTGGCATTTTTGAAAATGCATCTCTAGAGGAAATGCATGGGGAGGCGCCCAGATTTTAAGAGGCTCTCCCTAACACTATAAACTGTATTTTAAATTACCCCTTTGTTTTCCACTAGGGGCAAAGCCCTATTAAGACTCCAGTGGGGCTGTGGTTTGCCTTTCTTATGTAAAACTCTATTGTGAAAGGGAAGGTCCACCAGGAGGCCTCTACCTAGACCTCAGGCATTACCAATTTTAGGAAAGAGAACATGTGGAATTTAATAATCTAGAAACTGATTGATTAACATCATTTGTACCCCATACACTCCTTAGAAAATCTTCATTACTCCCCTGGGGGGTCATACACACCAGTGTGAAAATTAGAGAAAGTCTTACAACTGCATACTACACAAGAATCTTCATCATAACAGCAAAACCTGGAAACAACCAAAATGTCCATCAACAGGAGAATGCATCTCTGTGTTATATTCACCCATGGAATATTACACAGCGGTGAAAATTAATGACTTACATCTATACTCAATATTAGTGACTCAGAAATATAACATTGAGTGAAATAAGCAAGTCCCAAAAGACTACACCCAGCATTTTTTTCTTTTTTTACTCAACAACAGAAACCATACAATACATTGTTGAGGGATAGATACATATCTGATAAAATTTTTAAAAAGCAAGGAATAACACACATAATTCTGGATAGTAGTCACCTCTGGAGGTGAGCACATTCAGTATTGGTCATTTTGATTCTTGAACGGTGGATTCACAGGTGTTCATTTCATTGTTTTGCTTCACAGTATGCATATTTATTACATATTTTGAATGTATCAAGTATTACATAAAAATCAAGATTTTTTTAAGACATTTATCATATGAAAAAAGTATGCTTTTAATTAAATCACCTCACCTGCCACTATGGAGGTACACATAACATATCATGGAAATTCTATCTTTACATTAACCACAAGAACTGACATACATTAAGTACATAATAAATGTTCATTGGAATTAATCTTTTAAGGACCAAATGAGATAAAGGCTGAGCCAATTAGCTGTGAGAGATAAACCCATAGGCTGACACAGGGTTAGGGCAGAAGCCAAGGGGGCTGCAAGCAAATTTAGCAACAAGCTAAAGTCATAAAAGTTGGTCAGTAAAGAGAAGGCAAAAATGTAAAGTCTGATAAAATAACACGTTAGCAGGGATGTGAGGAAATGGGTGTTCTCACTCAATACCAGGGAGTGAAAATTGGTACAACCACTTGGAGAGCTTCTGTGATATTTGGTTAAGTTGAAAATGCAAATAACCTACTATCCAGCAAATCTACTACTAGATGTATTTCTTAGAGAAACTTTCAAATGTGTGCACAAGCAGACAGGTACAAAGATATTTATTGTAGGACTGTTTTTTAAGAGTCAAAAACTGGAAACAACTTCAAAGTCCATCAGTAGGGAATGTATAATTAAATATGGTATATTCATACAATGCAATTCTATACCAGCAATTAAAATGAATGACCCAAAGATAACACAATTATTCAATTTATTCATATATAAATCTCAAATGTGATGCTGAGCAAAAAAAAACGCAAGTTGCAAAAAACACATGTATAGTTTAATACCATTGAAGTTTAAAAACAAACAATACTATATATTGTTTATGGATTCACCATGATGAAAAGTATAAAATATGCAAAGGAATGATATACACAAACCTGAACACAGTGGCTATCTTTAGGGAAGGACGGGGAGGAACTGAGTGCCTCCAATATCTGCAATTTTATTGCTTGAAAAAAAGAGGATCTGAAGTAAATTTGGCAAAATAATTAAATCTGTAAAATTCTGAATCATGCATTGGTTAGAACCCCCCCTCTATATTTTATATCTGAAATATTCCAGAAATTAGAAGAAAAAAAAGAAAATTAGGCAAGATTAAGAAAATTAAGCAGAATAGAAAGAGACACCAAAATGCAGCCCTTGAGCAGAAAGCACGAACCTTTGAGCAAAAGGAGCAGTAATTAGGTCCTTAATGGGTCTGAAGTTTCTTTCCCTATGTATCCTTACACTAAATCCCACTTTCCTTAGGATAAAATGAAAATTTCTAGCAATAAAAAATGTCGTAACTAGAACCGTAATTATGAGGAAACTACTCCCAAGGAAGGAGAAGTAAAATCTGTACGATTTCTACCTTGTTTCCCCTGCCAGGGTAGGGCAAAATCGAAAGAGATTTATATGAACGCCATAAAATGTGAACCATTAAGTATTTTCAAGAACGCCAGGGACAGCTACAATATATTTGCCCAGTTGGCGTGTGCTTGTATTTTGGAAGGAATTTGCAAATGAAGGGTTTTTGGCGTCCGGGGCGCCTCTGCAAAAGGCACGCCGCACTGGTACCAGCCCAAATTCACCTACGCCTCGGCTCCATTTTTGGTCCTTGGCCCCCTACTCTGGCCCCAGACTAGCTCAACAAGCCACACTCACGTCGTCAACACTGCAGAGCAGCTGGCCAGACCCGCAACCGTCCTCCCTCCTCTCGTTCGCATACGGGGGAGGGTGGATGCTCAGAAGAGGGGCGAGGGAGGGAGGCGCGTAGGGGTTATAGCCGCCTGCCCTGGTCCATTCCTCAGGGCGGGGGCCGGCCCTGGACTGCGCTGCCAGTTCTCAGGAAAACAGGTGGCACCCACGTAGGGAACACAACGCAGCACCGGGCGTGCACGAACATTCACGAACACACACGAACGAAAATCCGCACACAAGCTATTACGCACTCGACAAAACCCATGCGCAGCACACACTCGGACGCACACTCGCGGGGGCGGTGCTCCAGGCGGGGGTCTCGCTCACAGGCGACGCGGCCACGCGCGCTGGGGGACGCGCGCCCCACGGGCAGAGGCAGTGACACAAAGAGGGGGGCCGCCTGAAGACGCCAGGAGCGCCCACGCTGCCACCGGGAAAAACGGGCGCCGACACAAAGGGGGCTAGGAGAGGACACACGGGTGCGTGCCCGCGCGCTCATCCGCAGGGGCCCCTCTACCCAGCACAGGTGTCTCCCACGCACCGAGCGAGACGCCGATGCGCGGGCAGCAGGGCGATGCGCACACAAAGGGGCTACTCCCACCCTTGCAAGGCACCCGAGGGCCCACGCTCGCGAAGGGCCAAAGGGGACATACCCACTGGAGCAGACAAAAGCGACCACACCCACTCATCGCGCGGACACCCCGACCCACGCAGACACACAGCAGGCACCACGGCGAGGGACACGGGGCGACGCGCACACACCCACACTCACCACACACCCATGGAGGGGGTGTGGAGGGTCCCGCTCCCCGGGCATCTCGGCTGCAGCGGGACAAGGTGACACATCCGGGAGCCCTGCCGCGAGCCGGGTGTGCACTCACCGGGGCCCGGCGCCCGCGAGCCTCGGACGCGGGCCGCCACCGCAGCCGCCACCGCCGGCCCTCCACGTCAACCAGACCGCGGAGGGAGCGGGCGGTGGCGCAGACGGCAGACGTGTCACGTGGGCTGGCAGCGCACATGCGCAGTCGCGCCGGCCCGCCCCCTCCTTCGCCTCCGCGGGCCGAGCGGTCTCGCCAGCCCCTGCGCTCGCGCGTTCCCGCCTCACGAGAGTCGTCGTGCGCCTGCGCCCTCGGGGGGGCAGCCTTCGGGCTTCGGCCTTTCGCTCAATTTTTCCAATGTTTCCCTGCTGCGGCTGCCTGGTCTGAGCTTGCGCAGAGAACTCAGCGCTAAGGTGGTCGAGGTGTCGGGAGGGGCCCGGGTGGGAGTAAGCAGGACCCAAGGTCGAGGGCCTCCCCCACCCCGCCTCTAATGAGCAGCAGAAGCCCCCACGAGAGGGCCCGGCCCAGCAGGCCCGCGTTCTCGTGGGCGCCGCGCGAGCCTATTCCCTGACCTTCCCTTCCCGCAGGAAGGCCAAGCTTCCCCAGCTGGAGGCGTTTGTGCCCCCGACCCCGCCCTCCTCTCTGTTGCGGGGTGTGCGCGCGCCGGCATGGGTGCCTGCGAGCGCGCGTGCACGCGAGGCGGGGGTGCTTGCGAGCGCGCGTGCACGCGGGCGTGTGTCGGGGGCTGTGCGCGGGATGGCACTTATGCTCCGCAGAGGCAGTACCCATAGCGAAGCGATGAGGTTATAATAGACCAATGGTGAGGGGGAGTGAATCACTGACGGATGATTGTGTTCTTTTCCGCAGAGTGTCTAAAGCCACAGGGGAAAATGGTGGAAAATTCACCGTCGCCGTTGCCAGAAAGAGCGATTTATGGCTTTGTTCTTTTCTTAAGCTCCCAGTTTGGCTTCAGTAAGTACTTTCCTGATGGATGGCCAGGGGCTGTTTCTGGTGTTCAGTGACAAGGAAATAATACATTTGTTCTTAGAATGTGCACACATGACCTGTTGATTCTTTATACCTACGTCTCGTTTTAACAAAACCTGAAGGGAACTCATGTTTTGTTCAGTGTTCTGTGTGCCATCATTAGCCTAAGAGAGTTAATCTCAAACAAATGCTTATACAGTACTAGGCACGATCGCAAAATGAATAAACCTGGTCCTTGCCCTTAAGGAGGTCGTGGTCTTGTGGATGAGACAGAGAAGTAAATACGCAGTTAACACGCAGTGTGACGATGGCAAGGGAGCACAGTGCAGAGACGTTGAAATCAGACTGGAAAGTCAGAGTTAGCTTTCTCCAGGAGACTTTCCCCCTGGTACTTACACTAATTAGAAAAGAATAAGTAGGATGGAGGGAAGACGTGGAAATGCTTTGAATGAAGGCATGAGAGAGTTGGGAAGTGAGTTTGGCTCCACTACAGCTGGGAAGTGAAGAGAATTAGGCTAGAGAAGCCATATTGAAATATGTGCCCTTTACCTCTTGAATATGACATTTTACAGTTAAGGAAACTGAGACACTCACCGAGACAGTAATATGTCCCGAGACACACAGCAGGCCCCAAGTCTCCCCAAAAGGATTTGGGTATTATGAGGCAAATGAGGGAGAAAATCCAGTGCCGCCAGTAGAACTTTCTGGAACTGTGTGGAAACCACAAAGGTGGAATGATAGTACTTCTGAACCCTAACTGAAAAATATCAACCTGCATCATCAGTACAGCTTGCAGATGGACCTAACAGGCTGTTGCCTAGCAGAGTCTGAAATGAAGAAGTTATGACCGAGTTTAAATTCCGACTCCTCCATGGATTACCTTTGTGACCTGGGACCATTTACTTAACTTCTTTGAGCCTCAGTGTCCTCATCTCTAAAAGGGTGTTGATGATGATAGTTGTTGCTTATTATGCATAAAACAATCTTATCAAATAGGTAATATTATTGTCTTCATTTTAAAGATGAGAGTACTGGGGTGTAAGTAACTTGCCTAAAGTCGCAAAGCTACTAAATGATAGAGCTAGAATTTGAACCCAGACACACTGGCTGACATCGCCCTGCTGCCTCTTATGACTGTTGTGAGGATTAACTGGGGTAATTTAGGTAAAGCACTTAAGACAATGCACAGGAACAAGAAGTACTAAATAAGTGTTAGCTACTGTTGTTATCGTTGTCTTGTAAATCCTTGTTCAAAAATGTTTCAACGATCAGAAACTATATAAATAAATAAAAACAATGACTTTAAGACTTAAATCCCGTAACACCCACAACCAAAAATTAATTCAGTTACTTATTGGGTGCTTACCATGTGCCAGGGACTGTTATAAGCCAGGGAGGAGCAAAACAGCCAAAAATTTCCTGCTTCCATAGAGTTTTCATTCTACAGGGAGGAGATAGTCGATGGACAAATTAAATAAGTAAAACATATACACTTTCAGATGGTAACATGTACTATGGAGAGAAATCAAGAAGAAAGAGTATTACGAGTGGAAGGAGGTTCTTCTAATATGCTTCTGTGTCATCTTTTATTATTCATTTATTAGCACTTATCACAGTGTAATGAAAATATCAATTTACTCCTCTCTATTCACCACTAGATTTTTAAGCTCAGGGAGAGCAGAAGCCATCTTTCACACTCCGAACATACAGAGTTCGGTAATACATATTTGTTAAAAATATTAATCCTTCATCAATAATGTGGGTATTTAATAGTTTAAAATCGTCTCTGCCACTCACCTTGGACAGATGAGATGATACAGCCTTTATAAGATTCCATTTCCTCATCTGTAAAAAGTACCACACACATGCCTCAGGGGATTGTTTTGAGGATTATGTGAAGTAATGTATATAGAATGCTTGGAACTGTGCTTAACTCACAGTGAGTGCTTAGAGCTTAGCTGTTGTTACTACATAGGGACAACAGTAAACAACAAAGATTTGGGGTTGAGGGAAATAAAACTACTCTGGGAGATAAGGCAGAAGCTCAACATGTAGTGGATCAGAAGTAGGGTAGAAAAGTTCTCCTTTAAGCGACTAAATGTCTGTAATTACTTCAGTTCTGTGGAGGTGAAGTATTGAACACCTACTGTACATAAAGCAAACTGATCGGTGATACAAGGATTACAGCAGTTGCTAAGGCATGATATGTGCCCTTGAATTGTTTAAAATATAGTGTGAGAGTTAAGACATGTTCAAAAATGGCCAATAATAAGGTAATTATGATAAATATAAGAATGGTACAAATAAGAAGCTAGAAGAACTGAAAGGAAGGAACAATCATTTCCGAGTGAATCTGGGACGCTTCAAAGAAGCTTTTTTGTTTAAATGAACCTTAGCAGATTGAATGCATGCCTTACTGACTTCTCTCTCTCTCTTTTTTTTTTTCCCCTTCTATAGTACTTTATCTCATGTGGGCTTTTATTCCTGAATCTTGGCTAAACTCCTTAGGCTTAACATATTGGCCTCAAAAGTAAGTTTAATATATTTCTTAAATCAGGATGCAGTTAATGCTGTTTTGAAGGATCATTTTTTTCCTTAAAACTACTCAAATCTTTAAATGTTTATTCTTTTAAAATTCATGAATAGCCATATAGAAATTGAAAGGTTTTTAAAGATCATTATTGATATACCTCTAATAAAAATGGTGGAATTAACACACATTTGTCTCAAAAAAATTTTTTATGGTATAAACCCACAGAAGCAAAGAATAGGATAGCAGATAAGAAGTATCAATTTTGGGAAAGTGGTTTGAGATACCTGAAAGATAACTGACTTGGTTTATGCTTTTTTCACATTGCTGAAGTAGGGAAGCCAGCAATATTTGTGCCCTAAAACTCCAAAATGGCTCAGATATTGGAGGTACCAGGTATCTCTTTAGCATGGTAATTCTGGGCTGAACTGAAAACATGTTTAAAGAGCGTTAGACCTCAAATCTTCCTCCCTTGGCCCTCAAAGCTGGGAGACCAACCCTGCCTTCCTCTGAAAGGCTGAGCCAGAGTCTCTAGCCTGGAGGCTACAAGGGTTAATTGAGTGTGGGAGTAAATGACAATCTGTGTGGCTGGCTGGGTGCAGTGGCTCGAGCCTGTAATCCTAGCACTCTGGGAGGCCAAGGCGGGAGGACCGTTTGAGCTCAGGAGTTCAAGACCAGCCTGAGCAAGAGTGAGACCCCGTCTCTACTAAAAATAGAAAGAAATTAGCTGGACAATTAAAAAATATGTAGAAAAAATTAGCCGGGCATGGTAGCGCATGCCTGTAGTTCCAGCTACTCGGGAGGCTGAGGCAGGAGGATCGCTTGAGCCCAGGAGTTTGAGGTTGCTGTGAGCTAGGCTGACGCCATGGCACTCTAGCCCAGGCAACAGAGCGAGACTCTGTCTCAAAAAAAAAAAAAAAAAAGAGAAAGAAAATCTGTGTGGCTGAATGATAAGGTCTACCCCTCCCCCAACACCTTCCCTCACTGGGCTCCCAGGCTCATACCACCCTAGTTCTCCCAGAAAAAGATAGGAGGTTCCTTCCTGAGGAAGCTGACCAGCCCAAGAGAAAGTATCTGTAATTTCTGACATTTAGAGGACTCCAGTGAAGTGGCCCAGTCCCATTAGGAAGGCTCACCAGTTGGCCATCCCTGCCCACATACACACAGTACTTTCAATTAGCTTGTTAGCACTTCATTTTTAAATATGAGTGAACTGCCTTAAGTTACCAGACTTTGAAGGAAAACCTCTAACTTGAGATGCAAAAGCAAAAAGAAAAGAAACTTGAAGGAAATGGACATAATTCAAGGAACAGAAAAAAATTTTAAAATAACATAAAATTCTCAAAAGATTATAACTCTGAAACAAGAACAGAATGCTATACAAAGAAAATGTTCAGGGAATTGCTATATTTAAATTGTAAACATGATAACCAAAATTAAAATTTTAATTGAAAGGTTGGATGATAAACCAAAGATAATCTCTAGAAAGTAGAACAAAAGAGAAATAGAAAATAGAGGAAAGTTTAACAGGGCTAAAAATCTAACTATTAGAAGTTCCAGAAAGAGAAAAGAGTGAGGAAGACATTATTAAAGAAACAATGCACTCAATAAAACATGGCAAGGTAGAGCACTTGATGTGCTTGACAGTATCGAGAGGCATAATAGAGTCCTATTAGAGAATTTGAGGCTCTAGTATTGATAGATACATACATACATACCAAGCAAATAGATAAAAACAATTATTAATTCCAGAAAAAACAAAAAGTTATACAAGGAAGCATATAATAATAGTACACTAAGGTTCTCAGTTGCAAACATTGTTATATATAGTCATAATAATTTTTTTTAAATGCTGATATAACCAGAAATTGTGATGTAAGCATAGAAAAGGAAAGGAAGAGGTAAATTCCTCATCTCTATGTTAGGAAGTATAGAGAAAATGCCTGAAATTGAAAAAAATCAAGAAATAATAATATGAACATGTTACATAGAAATGAAGAGGTAAGTACTAGAATAAGCAGATGTTTAAATTGTTTCTTTCTGGGGAGTGAGACTCCAGGGTTGGGACAGTGGGCTGGAGAACTACAGCCTTTCATTATAAGTCTTGTAGAACAATTTGTCTCTTATATACATATTAACATATTACTTTAATAAAAATTAAATTTAGTTTAAAAAATATGTAAACTTTGTGACTGTTGAGAATTACAACCTTTTAAGGTGTCCGTTATGTACTTCAATATTCTCTCTTGCAGATACTGGGCAGTGGCATTACCTGTGTATCTCCTTATTACTGTAGTAATTGGTTATGTGCTTTTGTTTGGAATCAACATGATGAGCACCTGTCCACTCAACTCCATTCATACAATCACAGGTGAATTTATAATAACAGGAAAGTGCTGGGGGAACGGAAGAGTGGGGTATTAGGAGTTTTAGCCAGAAAAGCAACCAAGAATAGGCTGCAAGACACACATTGGGTCAATAAAAAGAACCTAGAGAAATGAATAAAAGCTTATACAAAAGGAAATAATTACACAAAGAAAATAAGTTCTGATGAATATGCACTAGTTATATTCATGGAGGAAATAAATTCTGATAAATTATAGTGTATATACTATGTTCCTCAGCAGCTTTGCCTGAGAGAAACTTCTTTTGTCCTAAATAGGCACTGTTGATAAAGGGATGGCAAAAGGTACATGCAGACCTTGTTCAGGAGGAGGGATTTGAGGGTGTGTATCCTCAGGATCACTATGGACACCTTATTCCAATCATGTGGATAGAAGAGTCACAACATGTTTTTGTAGTTTTATTTTTTTTAAGTCTTTTCATTTCAAGTCTAAAGATGAAGATAAATTAGGATTCCTGAGCTTGCTTAGATTCTAGGAAGAAAAGTATTTTTTAAGTTCCCTGGTATGATTTTTCAACTATTCCAAACCTTTATTCATCAACTCATATAATGTATTTGGAAAATCAATTATAGTATTTTTAAATTTCAACCCTAATAACCTATATACCCTGCATTCTTGACTGGAAGTGCAGCAAATAGACAATTTGTGCAAAGAGGGGAAATTGTTAAGTTTGTATGAATATTTGCACCAAATGACTTAATAGTTTTGCAGTGTTGATATAAATACATTTTCAAGGCCTAGGTATAATTCTGTCACTGTGGGAAATGTGCAGATGGGACTTAACCACCATTGTACAGTTGAATGAAATATTAATTTCTTTCCAAGTCAGAGATAAGAAAACTACTTTGTTGATTACATTTTTATTTTAATGGGGACATTTCTTCTAAAGAGAAGATTTAAGACATTACTTAATTATGTTAAACGTGGTTATTTGTCGTTAACAAAACATCAGCTTAATAAACTATGTGGTGGGTCTTCCTTGGCCACAGAGACTATAGAAGAAATTGCTTGGGTTAACAGAGCTTTTTGTTCTTCTCTTGCAGATAATTATGCTAAAAATCAACAGCATAAGAAATACCAAGAAGAGGCCATTCCAGCATTAAGAGATATTCCTATTAGTGAAGTAAACCAAATGTTCTTTCTTGCAGCCAAAGACCCTTACACTAAAAGCTGAATTGTATGTAGACATGTTAACACCAAGCATTTGCTTATAAGTGTTTAACATAATTTTGACCATAATTATTTTGAGCATCTCTCTTACTAATACCCAGTATTGAGATGTAAAAAAAAGTAAGTTGGTCTTCTATTAGATTAAGTTCAATTAATATTGGAAGTGTTCTAAAGTATTATTAATGGACAGAATAAATAAAATACTACATTACCATATACCAGACTTTAAAAAATAAGCGTCTGTATAATCAAGAAGTTCCTCTCAAGAGGCATTTATGTTGTTATTTGCAAAGGATGATTGTGTCCTTCCTCCTGTTTGTCCTGAGGCATCCAGAATTCAAACTCTTACATTTGGGGGAAGGGTACATTTATTATTTGTGCCATCAGAGTCATGTGTAAGACATTTATTGAGTATTCCCTAGGTACCAGGTGTTTCTATAGGCCCTGGAGATGTAGTAATAGTAAGACTCTCCCAAAAAGCTTATGTTTTAGAGGCAGGTTGACACAGACTAAGCAAATAAAATATTATTTGTAATAAGTATTATGCAGAGAACTAAGATAGCATGACATTCTAGAAAGCAAAGGGGTGATTACTTTAGATTGGGTGGTCAAGGAGGGCCTCTCAGAGAGAGGCAGTTGGGATTGGGATTTGAATAGCAAAAAGAGGAGCCAGTCATACACAGAAAGATGGGAGGGGCAGGGTGAGCTTCTCAGTATGAAACGGCAGAGACGGCAAGGTGAGAAGGAGCTATGTCCTAAGAACAGAGGGAAGACTAGCAGTGAGCCTAGAGCATTCTGAACATGGGAGGATGTGGTCTGTGATGAGCCGGAATCATGAAGGCTTTCGTAGGCCAGTGTAGGAAGTTTGGACTTAAGTTTAAGTGTGATGAGTTTGGGGCACTTCAGGTACCAAGCTACTGGGGGTGTTTAAGCAAGGGAGAGGCGTGGCCTAATTTATGTTCTTAAAAAGTCACTGACTGGGAGATGGAGAATAGATTTGGAAGGGGAGTTGGGAATGGGGCAAGGGTATGGAAGTAGGGGACCATTAGAAAGCTGTTGCATTAATCCAGGCAAGAAATGATTGCTGCTTAGACCAGAGTGGTGGTGGAGTTGAGGAGTGGATGGTTTTGTAGTACGTGTTGGAGACAGCCGACTGGGGTATGGTCTGACCGTACAGGATAGGAAGGGCTGACTGAGAGAAATTGTGATCAAGGGTCATTCCAAGATTGTTCTGGATTAAAGAACTAGGTAGATAGTTATGCCTTTTATCGAATTGGACAATATTTGGGGAAGTTTAGTTGAGGGAACTGCAGGATTTGGTATGAGTTAGGTTGAATGGTACTGCATTATTAATATCTGGATGTTTCTTTTTTTTTTTTTTTTTGGAGACAGAGTCTCGCTTTGTTGCCCGGGCTAGAGTGAGTGCCGTGGCGTCAGCCTAGCTCACAGCAACCTCAATCTCCTGGGCTCAAGCAGTCCTTCTGCCTCCACCTCCCGAGTAGCTGGGACTACAGGCATGCGCCACCATGCTTGGCTAATTTTTTCTATATATATATATTTTTAGTTGTCCAGATCATTTCTCTCTATTTTTTTTAGTAGAGACAGGGTCTCGCTCTTGCTCAGGCTGGTCTCGAACTCCTGACCTTGAGCGATCCACCCGCTTCGGCCTCCCAGAGTGCTAGGATTACAGGCGTGAGCCGCCACGCCTGGCCGATACAAGTTTTTTTAAATCATATATAACTCAAAGTTAGCCAATCAGACCAAACCTAAATTTATTTAGCACTAACTTTTGGTACCCTAAATCTCTATACTAATCTGGCTGGTCTTTTTCGTTGGGATATGTACATGTGCATTTATTTCCACACAGAAGTTAAGTCAAAAATTCTAACTTATGCAAATTTAACTATACCTTCTGCAAAAATAAAACGGAAAAGAAAACTAATAATTTTAAGTAATTGGGAAAACCAGGACTTTTATTTCAATAACCATATCCTTACCCAGTAAGTCATGCTGGGTGACTTGATGGGTGACATAAATATGCTCTTCTTATCCCCTAGTTTGTCCCCTGTCCTATGTTATTTCATGGTAAGAGCATGTCACCACACTTAAGAGCAGTTTAAAGGAACCAGCCAATTCTATAAAGTATAGAATGGTAAATAAATAAATTGTGGTCTGTTTGCACGGCCACGCAAACAAGAATGAATTACCGCTATAGCTAACAACGTGAATGAATATCACAGACATAATGCTGGGCAAAAGTGACACATAAAGAAATGTATACTATGTGATTCTATTTATATGAAGTTCACAATTAGGAAAAATTAACGAATGGTGGTAAGTATTAGAAGAATGGTTACCTTTGGAGCAAGATATTAACTAGGAGGCACGAAGGAGCCTGCTGATAGTTGAAAATGCCCTACATCTTGATCTGGATGGTGGTTACATGGGTATAATACATGTTTTTAAAATATCATGGAGCTATTTTATTAAGATTTGTGATCTCGATATAAGTTATACCTCAATTAAAAAGGGAAAAAAAAAATCAGGCATGCAACAGGAAAGGAAGGTGCGGCCTCTGGGATCTGGCTGGGCCTTTCTCTCTCTTGCCCACATGTCCGCTGCTGAGGTCCATCTTAAGCTCCTTCTCCTTTGCTCCAGGAGGTCCGGGTGGCTCTGCCACAGCCTCTGTCACCCTGTGACCAGCAGGCATTGGGAAATTCATAGGGAGGACACCAGGACACCCCAGAAATCAGGAAATGAACTCTACCATCCCCATGAGAACAAGGCAATGTTAACTTGTTGGAGGATGAGATACCATGGGAGGGACAACCAAAGTGCTCAGTCGACAGCCAGCTCACCCACAGAAGCACAGCTGCCTAGTCAACCAGCAGCTGATCACACATGCCTGAAGGAGTCCAGCAAAGACCAGAAAATGGCCCAGCTGAGCACAGACTAAATTGCTGACCTGCTCAATCACAAGCTAATAAGCAGCAGTAGCTAACTAATATGTACACCCACTGCAGATAGAATGCCAGGATTAAATGACAGGTTGATTATTAGCTAACTGGCAAACAGAGGGTACCATGCATACTGATTTTATTTTCCCCATATTTAAAGTTGGATCTCTTGTCAGATGGTGTTGAGTTATACAGAAATACATGTATACATGTACACCTGTGATTGGTGCTTAAAATCAGATAGTTCCCCACACCACGGGAGGAAACAGACAACCACAGCCTGACAATTAGAACCAAGGCCAAATTGCAAAATAAATTTTCCTTTAATCTATTTGCTCCACATCTACATTCTGGAGGTCAAGGCCCTGTGGACAAATATAAAGACATGTATTTCCTTTTCCTGGGCCACCCTGTCCATTGTTCACTGTCTGATCTTTGGAAGGGGGATGAGCCCCTTCCAAGTAGCAGGTGGGAAACAGCGGTCTACCTGTGGACACTTCCTTCTTGTAGCTCCCTGCTCGCTCTCTCTGGGCACCATCTCTCCCACCCTTGGGCCTTGAATAGATTTTGGCAGGAAGAGAGTGTTCCCTACCCTCCGGCAGAAAAAGTGGATTCAGGCCCTTCACCTCCCTAAGGTCATTAGAGTCAGAACCCTCAGAGGTGAACTTCAATGAGGCAGCCACTGGCTACGTGGAATAGGCTGGTTTGAATTGGGATGTGCTGGAAGCTTAAAATACAGATTGGCTTTGAAAAATTTAGTACCAAAAAAACTTTGATAATACTATATTGATCACATTGAAATAATATTTTGGATATATTGGGTTAAATAAATTATTACGATTAATCTCAAAAATAAATAATAAATAAAAATAAAAAGGGAAAAAAAACAACATCTATGCCCACCTCTGGAAATGTTGATTCACTGGTCTGGAGTGGGGCCTAGGCAGGGTTAATTCTTTATTGTCTTCCAGACACTCATAATATGCCACCAGGGTCGAGAATGACTGCCTTACGTGATTGGACTTAACTGAGCTTGTGGTCAAGCGGGGCAGTAGCTATCCACTTCACAAGAGAAAGCCAGCAACTATCAGAGCAGTTCTGTCCCCTTCCTGGTGAGACTCCTGCTCACATCGGTAGTATTCCCGTCTCCCCTAGGACCAGCAATGGGCCTAAGGAGACTTGAAAACAGGTCAGAATAGAACCTTAACTCTGGTACTGCACTAGATGTTAAACCTCAAATTAACTTTTCGTCCTGTTTCTCAACCACGTTGTGCTCACAACTCATAAAAGGTTATACCAGGGGCCGGGCGCGGTGGCTTACGCCTGTAATCCTAGCACTCTGGGAGGCCGAGGTGGGTGGATCGCTCAAGGTCAGGAGTTTGAGACCAGCCTGAGTAAGAGTGAGACCCCGTCTCTACTAAAAAAATAGAAAGAAATGATCTGGACAACTAAAAAAATATGTATATATAGAAAAAATTAGTCGGGCATGGTGGCGCATGCCTGTAGTCCCAGCTACTTGGGAGGCTGAGGCAGAAGGATCGCTTGAGCCCAGGAGTTTGAGGTAGCTGTGAGCTCGGCTGACGCCACGGCACTCTAGTCCGGGCAACAGAGCAAGACTCTGTCTCAAGAAAAAAAAAAAAAAGGTTATACCAGTGTTTTTCAAACTATGGGCAGCAATTTTTTTGAGGGTCATGGTCAGTTTAGTGCAGCAATTCTCCACCTTTTTTATTCTCAGGATTCCTTTAACTCATAAAGAGTAAGAGCCCCAAAGACCTTTGTGTGTGGGGGTTATATTTAGAAGTTAAAATAGAGATTTAAAAAATATTTATAAATAATAAACCCATTACTTTTCATCATAAAATTAATTTTACTGATCACATTATTATCACATAATAAGAAATAGAAAATTTCTGTTACATGAACATTTAACCCAAATCATTGCTATAATAATAAGCTGATTCCAAAAGACAATGAAATTAACATAAATACATATTTTATGAAAAATAAGAATATTTCCAAACCAGAAAAATTTCATGAGACAAGCAGAATTGTTCACATTTTTGCAAATCTCTTTAATGTCTGGCTTAATGGAACACAGCTGGGTTTTCACATCTGCTTCTGCACTCAACTTGTTACATTACCCCACATCCACAAACTCGAACACTCCACTGCATATTCATGAGAGAATGAGAATGAAAAAGACAAATAACATCTTAGCATAACTATGAAAATGATTTTGACCTCAAAGACCCATTGAGATAGGGTCTCCAGACCCTAGACTTTGAGAACCACTGGTTAGTGGGCCTCAACTAGCCAGTGTGTGTGTGAGAGAGATGAACTAGAATAGAATAGAATATATCAGAATGCATCGCACTTAGTGAGGGCAAATATTTTGATTGAAATCTCTCGTGGCCGCTTCAGACCCTCTCTGTGCACCTCTTATTCCAGCCACGGATGCCCCAGACAGTTCCATGCAAATTTTGACCAGATCCACGCAGGTACCTGCCACTTGCAGTACATCCTGGAAGGTGGGGGTTAACATACGTAGGACCAGCCTGGAGCCCAACATGAGACAGGCATCAGTGGATAAACACACCTCCCCCCAGCCTCCAAGGAGACAGCTCTGCGCTCCATTCCATGAGCTCCTCCGAAGGTCCTGCGGGATTGAGCTGCGGTTGCCATGGCAGCGGTGAGCTCAGGCACACATGCCTGTGTGGGTTTGTGCTGTTTTCCTCCCTCTGCTACTCACTCCTCCACATGACCGTTTTCCCAGTAAACTGCCTGCCCGCGAGCCTTTGTCACAGCTCTGCTTCCAGGGGAACTCCAGCTAAGCTGTTTTTAGTTTGTAAAATTGGTGCTTCAGTTATAGGGCCATGATGTATAATGCATGGCAAAATTTAAGAAAAAGTTTGAAAAACACTGTGCTTTGCAATGAGCCCAAACAATAGCATAAAATACTCTAAATAGAAAGCACCAAAGGTTAACAAAACCTGCTGCAGTGATTACGCTCCCAGGGAGAAATAAAAGTCCAAATATGAAATCACCTAATGAAAAGCCAACAGAATTTGAATCCAAAATTCTGCTATTCCTACTTTCTTGACCTGCCCTGTTCTAGTCAAAAGGATCAGTCAGATGCCTGGTTTCCTCAAGAAGCTGCCGCCCAGGCTCTCATTAGAAGGGGTGCCATTCCCTCAGTAAATTGACCCAACCCAAAATTTCTTGTGTCTCCCACTTTTTCCAAGAGTCAGTAGGATACACAACAATATCAATATTAACAGCACCATGCCCACAGAACTTAGAAAACCCAACTAGATCAACTTCTACCTCAATTGTCCCAGAATCAAGGACATTGTGCAATACAGACCCAGCAGCCAGTAACCATGGCACAGACTTGCCGGAAGGTGGAGGAAGGCAGGCAGAAAAAGGGAGAGGAATGAGAAATTCTTAATTTGTCTCACTGGGATACAGGCAGGCTGTGGCAGTTGTCATGTTCTCAGTCACTCAATTTAATGATTCGGTTAACTGTGGCGCCGCTTACTATTTTGAGGTAGGAGGAAAATTATTTATTCTACCTTTTCTAGTCAGGACAGTTTTAAGTCATGCTGTGGTAACAACCGTAAAATTTCAATGGCTTAACCTAAAGAGTTTATTTTTCAAAGAACAGCACTTTAAGATAGCCACCAAATCTGAATGGGGCCATGTGGACAAGGACAGTGGATGTCTCAGTGATTACCTGTATGGACCCATGACCAGGACCAGAGGTTCTTTCCCCCTCTGTGCCTCAGTGCCATGTAAGTCCCAGAAGCCAGAGATGCCATGGAAACCTGTTAGGGACCAGAGGAGTCATGGAGTCAGTAATAATGGCGTAATAGAAAATAACAGTTAACGATTCTTGAACAAGTGCATCTGTGGACCAAGAATTACACATGATTCAAGGTAAATAATTGTCCAATAATTCAATACCAGCCTTAGGCTAATTCTGCAAACCCAGCATGCACAAGCTCCTCTTGTATAGGTTACAGTCACAGGGGACCACATGGCCAGGAAGATGCCAGCCAGAGCCTCACAGTGACTCAGATGTCACACTCCAATTGCACCGTAGTCAGCCAAGTGGCCCAGTGGTGTCGGAAAGCCTGTTTACATGGGCCTGGCATATCAGAAGCAGCTGTGAGTCAGCCTATATCAGCTGCTGCTGCTGCCCCAAGAGAACCATCTCTCCTTATGACATTTTGGTTTCTAATGCCACCTCTTATGACTGTTCTCACTTAATGTACCATGGGTTACTTAATGTATCACGGGCAAAGTTCAATCACTGTCTCCCCGCCACCGTTCTGTGAAGAACTTAAGCACCTGGTGAGAATTAAAATACAGTATCCACCTTATTACAGGCAGAGCCAGATTTCCAAATGCTGCAGAAACCTGAAGCCCAAAGCAGGCTTTCTTCCCTAAATCTAGACCTGGGGATGCATGAAGAGGGCTGGGCCCACAGACCTAGAGATGAGATGTGGCCCGACCAGCTGCATGCACAGGATCTTTGAGGGCCAGGCAGGTGGCACACAACTCCTGTGCAGTCACCCTTGGCCCATCTTTACCCATCGGGTGAGCTACAGCTCCTCCCAAGGTTATGAAGACTATGGGGGAGAGAGAAGGCAGAAGCGGCCTCCGACTACTTGCGCAAGAAGGCAGAAGGGCTTCAATCACTGAAGCAGAAACATGAGAGAAAGACAAGTCCCCTACACTGGCCAGTTGGATTGTCTCCTGTTTTCCTCTGTTTTAAACAATCGGTGCAAAAAACGTCTTCACAGATAAGCTTTGTGAAATCGTGTCCGTGGGCCAAGCTCTTTGTCTTGGATATATCACAGGGTCAAAGGGCTTGAACATTTTTAAGACACATAACATGTGATGCTACACTGATCTCCATAAAGGCGCTATCAGTTTGCTCCCCGTAACTCACCAACAATGGGGATTACCCTTGTACCCTTGTGAATTGCTCCTCAAATTCAAATGTGAGTATGTGAAATGTCACAGTGTTCCAGTTTTCCAAATATATTTTGATTTCCCACTGTCCATTGCTGACAAACATTTCAGAATCATTTATTACAAGGCTTCCTCACCCTCCCTTGGGTTGTTTGTTTATTCTATTCCAGAAAAGGGGAAAGCATATTGGTTTTTTAATCCATGGTGTTTGCTGTCACTGCCTTTGTGCCTTTTCCAGGCCCATATCCCATATGGCCAAGGGTTCCACCTCCTCCCTTTCCTCCCTCCCAAACTGCTGTGAGCTCGCCAGGCTCAGAGCTGTGTCCACAGGCACCCAGCTACTACCCTATTCAAGGCCCCCCAGCCTGGGTGCTCCCTCCGACCCTGTGTCCCAGTCTCAGGACCCCCAGGCATCACTGCTGGGGTTGGGCACCCACCACCCCCGATGGTGGCAGAGATTTTGGCATCTCCGTGTTTCTTTTCCCCATCTTCCTCTGAAATAGTTCCCTGTTTTTAACTAGGCACCTGGTGGCCCAGAAGAGAGCAGCAGAGAGTGAGCAAGATGCCAGAAAGTGGTTCAGTAATCACCACTTGTCCCTCTTTTGCTAATAAAATAAAGGAATGGTGTGTAGCTTCTATTTGCAAACTTGAATACTAATAAGGCTCCATATTTTTATTCAAATAGAGAATAAATATGCATCGAGTAGACAACTTCCAGGGAGCAAAGTAAAAAAAGCATGGGCCTTTGGCATCCGTTAAACCTGAGTTCAAATCCCAGCTCCACTACGTCCTGCCGATGTGACCTCCAGCAGGTTCCGTTGCCTCTCGGAGCCTCAGTTTCTTTCTCTGTAAAACAACACTCATTTCACAGACTCCTGGGAAACACAAAGTGTGTGAGATGCTTAAAACCATGCTTGGCCCTCAGTCGGCCCTGGAGTCCCAGAAATCCTTATTGCAACCCGGGCTATTCCTCATGGTGGTCACGCCCTGGACCCTGTGCTCACCTCCTGCCAACCCTTGTGCATCATTGCGTTCGTTTCCTGGGGCTGCAGTAACGAACTACCTCAAACCCAGTGGTTTAAAATAACAGAAATGTATTCTCTCACAGTTCTGCAGGCAGAAGTCTGAGACCAGTTTCACCAACATCAGGGCGTTAGAGGGCTGAGCTCCCTCCGGAGGCCGAGGGGAGAATCTCTTCCTTGCCCTGTCCAGCCTTTGGGGCCACATTGCTTGGCTTGTGACCCGTCACTGCAATGTCTGCCTCACTGGCCCCACCGCCCTCTCCTCTTCAGTATTATCAACTCTCCCTCAGCCTCTCCGCTAGAAGGACACTTATGACCGGATAATCCAGGATAATCTCACGTCAAGATCCTTAATGTAATTATATCTTCAGATACCCTTTCTTCATATAAGGTAACATTTACAGGTCCCAGGGATTAGGAGCTGATATCTTAGGGGGCCATTATTCAGCCCACTATCATCGTCATATATTAAAGTCTAGTTTAAAATGTAATTGATTAAACTAAAAAAAAAAAGATATTCCCTCAAGCCTGAGGATGAAAGCCAATGTGCTAAGGGTGACACAGCAGAATAGGAAACCAGTGTCCCCAACAACAAGGTCATGCCACTGAATACCCCAAATCTGGAAGCTCCCACTGCCATACGTTTCAACAGTATCGGCTCAGAAATCTCCATTGTGAAAGAGAGAGAGAGAAGGAAAGGAAAGGATAGGAAAGGAGAAAGGAAGGAAAAAGAGCAAGCAAGGAAGGAAGGAAAGGAGAGAAGAGTGAGAGAAGAAAGAAGGAATATTCTCTATTATGGTCATGTGCCACCTAACAGCATTTTGGTCAATGACGGAGTACATATCCAACAGTGATCATAAGGATTATAATAGAGCCCCAAATTTCCTACCGCCTAAGGCACGGGGGGGGGCCGTTTCCGACTTCGCCCCTCTCCTCGGAGGACAGAGCATGCGTGCTTAGGAGTTTGCGCTTTGGATCACACGAGCTCTGAACACTGGTTCTCAAGTCCTCGCTTCACCTCCTACTTGATGTGTTAGGCTTTGGCAGAGTTCACGCCGGAAACAAAGGTTTCCTCGCCTGTTTGATGGAGACACCCACCTAGATTATCCTGAGGGTTGAATGAGGTGGAGTGGGTGAGACTTCTGGAAGTCACAAAGCCTGATCCTGGGTCTCATTGCTTCTCTCTGCTCATTCCCTGGCCCCAGCCAGCACCCAGGTGGACTTCTGTCTCACTCTGAATGTACCCTACGGTACACACCCTGGCCCCAAGGCAGATGGCTGTTTTACTTGTCTTTGCAAGGACTTGTTTGATTCATCTTGTTTGCCCAGTGCCTAGCATGTCAGGAATCATCAGAAGTGTTACCATTAATTGTTTTGATGGTGCAATAAGAGAAGTATGAGCTTTTGTTCACATGTTGAGGAGGCAAGTAGTGTAAGGACCTCGATATTTAGAATCATCAATATGGAGAGCCTGTAACAAGCACCCTTAAATTCTAGAAAGCCATCATTATTTGCTATCTACTTTCAAATTTTGATAAGTCTTTTAAGATTTTCTTTCCTGAAGTGACTGAAGTTTATGAAACTAGTCCGAGAAGTATTTCAGCTCCAATTCCTCGTTGTCATCATCAAACGCGAAGATTAAATTTGGTGTGCGTGCAAGATTGATGAACTCCTGCGGGACAAAGAGGCAGTTAGGAGTAATGGCCTCTGGCCGGTGAGACACACACATTAAAGGACTGTCAACCAGGACAGAGATTCTATCAGTGATGAATCTGGCGTTTCACTTGCCTACTGATCTAGTGCAATTATGGGAAAACTAACTGAGATGACCCGAGTGAACACACCGCCTGGGCTGTTTGTCTCTTAAGTGAAATTTCCAGGCACCCAACTTCAGGCTTTGCTTTTCCATCACCACTGAGTGGCAGTATGGCAGAGAGAGATGACCTTTACTTAACCTTGAGAATAACTCTACCCCTTCCTGGCCAAAACAGGGAACGCATGTCAATGCCTACTGACAACCCATTTGCAGGAGTTATTGTATGTTTGGCCTATGCTGATGATATCTTTGCCTTTTTGAACTTTATTTTAAAAATAGATATCTTCCATAGTCCATCTTGGACATCAGAGAGGACCACACACCAGGAGCAGACGCATGACACATTTAAAAGATAACTTTTATCTGTTTTGTTTTGGCTTGGGTTTTTTTTTTTTTTTTTGTAACTCAAACATTCATCTGAATGAATATAGAGAAATAACCAAGTTTCACCTGCCGCCTCCTTGCTGGATGACAATCTACTTTCATTCCTTTAGGAATTTAGAAAATGTTTATTGCTGTCAGCAACCCAATAGATAAGTGATTCCAAAACAAATCCTAAATCAAGCACTGCTTCTAGACTTAACCCCTTCCCTTCCAAACATACCTGTGTAATGATTTGTTCAAAGATCTGAAGTAAACGACATCAGATCAGATATCCAATCCTTCAAAGAAAATGGTTTCAGTGAAGCTAAATCCCAAAACTTGCCCTCATTCTCACCTCTTCGACCCATTCCTTATCAGGAGCTTCTTGTCACCAATAAGATTAGTGGTACTTAATGCATTGGGCTAAATTGGATTTTTCATGTTGAGTTAATCATGACGATGTCATGAGTCAAATAACTTATGTGATCGAAAGGCACTGATGAAGCCCACCAACCACACAGTCTATGGAGCAATAGACTATATCAGAAAATACCCTTGATTTAAAGTCTGTAAGGTTTGGCTAAGGTTGTTTCATGATTATAGTATAACATTTTAAATCTACATAAGTGATGAATATGGAATGGTATCTGATGACTGACTTTTAACATATTTTTATTATTGTTTTTTAATAAGCATCACTATTTTATAAGTAATACATATTCACTCTAGAGAATTTTAAAACTATAGAGCAGGGGGTCCCCAACCTATGGTGAGTTGTATAATTATTTCATTATATATGACAATGTAATAATAATAGAAATAAAGTGCACAATAAATGTAATGCACTCGAATCATCCTGAAACCATCTCCCCTCTCCCCAGTCTGTGGAAAAAGTGTCTTCCATGAAAATGGTCCCTGGTGCCAAAAAAGCTGGGGACCACTGCTATAGAGAATACTTAAAAAATTAAAATCACCTGTAATCCATCATCCAAAGAAAATTACTCCTGAATAGTCTTGATAAATCCTTGAAAGTGTTTAGGTGTGTGTATTTAACAAATAAGTGGGATCACACTGTAAATATTATCTGTGTGCCTCATTTTTGAGATAACATTGTATTGCGAGCATTTAACTGTATAATATCGCATCATATGGATGCACCATCATTTATTTCACAAAGTCCCAATTACTGCACTTTTAGGATCATTCTAAGTTTGCATTTTTATAAATGTCATAATGACAGGCATTCTTGAACCAAAATCTTTGTCCTTATCTCTGGTTATATCCTCAGGAAAGATTTCAAAAGGGTAAGTGATATACAATTTCTAAAATCTCATTACCTATTGCCAAATTGCCAGGAAGGTACCTTCAATTTTACCCACCTGCAAAACATGACTGGTCACTTGTCAACATCAAGTATTATAACCTGTTTATTTATTTAATATGCATTTCATGCTTTAATTATTCAAGACAGTAATAATGGGTCTTCCATGATTATTTTCAGAATAGTGCAATAAGTTCAGAGAAATTACAAAATATGGTTTGGATAGCTGACAGGCCATGATTTCATAGGAATTTACTTAGACTTGTTTAATAAGCAAATCTGTATTAAGAGCTTAAGGAAGGCACAGGAGGCAGAAATCACTTATTTGTATGACATGACTTAAACTTTCAAACTCAACTAGGAAATTTTCTTCACATCTTTTGCAGGAATAAAAATGCTTATGGAGCTGGTTCAATTTTAAACCTGTGGTCCAGGTGTAATCCTAGCACTGTAGGCTCATACCTATAATCCTAACACTTTGGGAGGCCAAGGAGGGTGGATCATTTCAGGCCAGGAGTTTGAGACCAGCCTGGGCAACATAGCGAGACCCTGTAGCTACAAAAAATAGAAAAAGTTAGCCCAACGTCGTGGTGCGTGCCTGTAGTCCCAGCTACCAGAGAGGCTGAGGCAGGAGGATCGCTTGAGCCCGGGAGTTTGAGGTTGCTGTGAGCTATGATGATACCACAACACTCTAGCCCGGGCAACAGAGTGAGACCCTGTCTTAAAAAAAAAAAAAAAAAATTAAGCCTGTCTAAATCATCTTTTGTAAATAATTTGCAGCAACTTTCTGTAATATATAAAGACCTTCACAACAACGAAAGTGACCTAGCAAACTCTTCTCTGATGAGGTAGCAGATTGCAAAGAGAAGAGTGATTTAATTATAGTATGTGATTTAATTAAATAGTATAAATAATCAAATTAATTTCATTATAAATAATTAATTAATTTAATTATAAATAATTAAATAGTATAAATAAATCACATAGTGATTTAATTATAGACATATTTAACTTGTTAAAGACATATACATACCATTCTGTTAAATAGTTCTCAATTACAGTTTACCTCATGTTTAAAAAGAGAACATAGAAACCACAATTCTTAAATTATGGAAAAATTGTGTCCTTTTCCTTTTGGAGATTTACAAGATACGTTAGAAATTTGTGGAGCCTTAGCTTCATTGTCAAGGGCACCCATTGCTGCTTAGTTGTTGCAGCACACAAACATCGATTACGAGAAGGCCAGATAGTGCAACTTTTCTATGACCCGGGCCCTAGTCTTATTTCTCAGAAAAATTATGAGTTCGAATTCCCTTTTCCATGCTTTGCCTTTGTTTGGTCTGGTTGCACAATGTAGTATCTTTGAGGAAATCCTTCTATAAATCGAATTCCATCTTGACAACATCTTATTTCCGTCAGTAAGTGTCCAGGCACACAAAGTTTCTTTAGAAGGGTTTGCAAGCTCGACTTTTATGAGAAAGCTGCTCTGAAAAGCCTGTCTCAGGCTTGGACTTTAGTTGAGATACTGTTATCACAGTGTCCTCCTGGATCTGATAGTTGAACTCTCCAATGGTGTCAAGTGGAGCTGGGCTTTGCTTTGCAACCGGAAAGGGGCAGGAAGGAAGGGCAGTGCCACACGTGTCTATGTTGCGTTCACCCCATATCTGGCTGTCTTTAATCGCCACCCCGCTCAGACCAGGTTTTGCCCTATCATGTTTTTCATGGTGCGAATTGCAATTTGTAGTTTAGAGTAGTGCTTCTCAAAGTTTCTGGAGGTGTAGTTTGAATTTTTCTAAATTCCCAATCCATTGCAGTTCTATATTTTTGTGAAATATAATAAAAATGAATTACTAGCAAAATGAAATCAAAAAAGATGAACAATAGAAGCCTGATTTTTTTTTTTAATCAACTCAACAAACAGAAAATGTCTCTGTCAAATTATGATAGAAGTTTCTAAACACTTCTCTCCACATCTGGCTACCTCACCCCAGCCTGGCAACACACAAGCCATGCCTGGCCCTCGCGCACACCCACCTTGAGAATCACTGGCTTGTTTACTTGTGTCCCCGTGCACTGTAAGCTCCGTGGGACGGAACCTCATCTGTCCTATTACTGCTGTGTCCTAAGGCCTAGAATGGTACCTGGCACATCGCAGGTGTTCAGAACATTCCAGTGAATGACTGAGCAGTGAATGAACAAGCGGCCACTAGTAAAGGAGGGTACGTGGAAAAAAGGAGTCACCAGGCAGCTTGGCTGGGTTGGTCACTGCTGGCCAAGTGGCAGGGGGCAGGCTGTGACATCTGCCAGCATCCTTGGGACCAGCAGGGGTACAACGATGACTCAGCAACACTCCCACTGCCCAGGCCTGGGAGGGGCCCAGGGCAGTGGCCGCTGCCAAGGCACAAGCCATGCTCTATGCTCTATCTCAGAACGCTCAGCGTGGCCCGTGTCCCTGCTCTGCCTGGTGGCTTCCCTGATGTCTCACCAGATTCCCTATGAGGACCTAGGTGGGAATTCCACAGAAGCCTGGGGCCCCTGTGTGTGTGCTGAGGGGGAGACTGAGAGACTCGGAGGGGGAGGCAGGTGCAGGTGGGCCGGGCTGGCCGCTCTGTGCCCTCTGCTAATGAAGCACCCGCAGGTGCCTGCGCACCCTGCAGCCAGGTCAGGACTCAGGGGGAGGCCAGCAGGGACTCAGGCTGGAAGTAGGAGCAGATTCTGTGAGGGCTCGGGGGCAGGAGGGAGATGGGGGGCAGCTGAGTCAAGCCCGGTGGGCTTCCCAAGGTTGGCCCCTGCTGTTTAAGACACCAGACTTCAGGAGAGAGCAGGCGGGACAGAAAGCCACAATGTAGATAAGGAAACGGAACTTCTCTGGGCTTATCAGCCTAGCCAGGAGAAATGTTGTGGGCAAAACACTCAGGACAGAGAGAAATGGAAGAGGGGAGGGGGCTGGACCCAGGGGCCTCTAGGACAGGGGAGGAGGTGAGGGCAAGGTCAGACAGGAAGCCTGAGCGGCCAGGACTCTGGGGGCCCCGGAGGGTGGGGAGGGGCAGGACAGGAGCAACTGGCAGCTGCAGAATGAAAAGTCCAGCAGGAAGGAGAGACAAGAAGAGGGAAATGGAGCTGTGAGGACGAAAGATGGGAATTTCTTGAGCTGGGTCTGGCTTGGGTACCGGCTACCATTTGAGGGAGGCTGTCTGGTCCAACTTCCAAGTCGGACAGTGCGGTAGCCTTGGGTGACGTCCTCAGGATTCCTTACTAATAACAGATCCAGGAAAGGCAGATCCCACCAGAAAAAACTATCCTTTACAATCCCTAGGGAGTCTATGTGCCCACTATTTTCATTTCTTTCTGTATTGCTATTGCAATTAGCAGGAAGGAGTCTCAGACAAAAGGACCGTAGTTCGCTTGACCTATGGGAGGGAAAGTGCTATTTTTATAGGTCAAGTGGTCAGATATCAGCATTTTCACATGGTTCCACCTATTGTATTCGGGTCCAGGACAGAAGGCAGGGGGGGCTAAGGACACAAAGTTCTTCCTCAGTCGGTTCTGGGTGTGGAGTGGCGCTGTCCCCAAGAGACCAGAAGGCGATGCCAACTGTGAAGAGAGAAAGTTGGCTGCGTCCCCTTGGAGCAGAGGCACAAAGGGACAGTCACAGGGAAGTTCGCTCAGAAGAGCAAATGGGACGGGTCCTCACTGGGGGAAGATGGTCCTGGGGTAGGCCCTGGGGTGGTCGGTGTCCCGGGCCAGGCTCTCGCAGGCAAGTCTCGGGATGGGCTCCTTCTGTTCTCAGGACAGTCCTCAAGCCCAAAGGCCTCAGGGACAGATCCAGCTGGCCCGTGCATACGGGCTGTAAACACAGCCCTGTAGACTTGGGCGCCAGTGCTGTGTCTGTAATGTATGAAATGTAAGACTGTGTTGGTTTTAGCTCAGGGTTTTAATTGGATTAGTGGGTTTTTTTCTCCTAAGGCATCCCAGCCTTTGAATGTATAGACACCCTCACCCTGATGTCCCCAGAGCAGCTCAACACTGAAAATCCACCCCCTCTGGTGCGTTGAGGCAGCCCGACCATCCCAGGTAGATGCAGCCACCCTCAGTTTTGCAGAAGAAGAAATGCCCAACGTCATCGCCCCAGAACCACCCGAAGCAACAGACGCCCAGTCCGACCCTTGGCTGCCAGCCGCCTGCTGAGGTGAGAAGAGCCAGGTGAGAAGAGGCCAGTGGTGCAAGGGCTGCGGCAGCAGTGACAGCACCCTCCCCCATTCTGCACGCCAGTAGGCCTTTGCCCAGGCCTCGTGTGGGGAGAAGCTGTAACCTCAAAGCCCCTTCTGGCTCCGGATCCTTCCTGCCCTCCCCACTGCTGTCAAGACAGTGGGTGGCAGTGTGGAGAGAACTGTGACACTAATGCCTACTTGAGGAAATGCTTATTCACCGGGAGATTGCTCTGTTCCACCTTTGGGGTCATCCCTCAGGCTACTACACAGCTGTGGGGTTTGTGCTCCTCCCTTAGCATCCTGTGGCAGGGACACCTCTCCTCAATGCCACCCACAGAGCCCTGGGGACTCGGATGCTGGTCCCCACATGTCCCCTATGAGAGTTGAGCAAGTTATCAATCATTTGCACTTTGGTTTCTTATGGGGATAATAATGATAATTATATCATGGGGCTGTTGAGAGGATGAAATAAGCAAAATGCTTAGACTAGCACCTGGCGCATAGTCAGGATTCAGTAAGTGTTATATCGCACAATTATATAACTATTATTGTTGTTGTTGTTGAAAAGATGCACGGATCTGTCATGCAACCCAGAGCAGGAAGGCAGCTGGGTATCAGAAATGCAAAGGAAGCAAGAGCTAGGTAACCAACAGGACTCTCAGTGGCTCAGCTCTGCCCCTCCAAACAACCACTTCTGTTTCAGATTAGCTTTCTCTGCTCTCCAGTCCGACACGGCCAAATGTAGCTATCCATCCCAGCTCCTAATCACCCATGTTATAGGCCCAGCCATGTTCCCAGGTTGGCTTTCCTTGTGCACTGGGGGACAGTCCCCAAAGAAGAGAGAAATAATTGGGGCATATGCCCCAAAAGGGGTCTGCGACAGAACAAACGAGAGCATTAATAGGAATTCTTCATAGACCGCTTCGAAATGACAGTTGAAGTTCTGTCCTTTCTGGAGGTTTTGCAAAAGCAAAAACCTATTGTGAGCTTGGATATCACTGCCAATATGGATAAATTGGGGTACTTCTTTGACTAATACAAAACAATATTTTCTTTTATTTGGACTGGAACTTTGAAGAGATTGTGCTCCAAATAACAACCAGGTCAGATGGTGATGAGGAAAAGATGCAGCTCTAATCCCAGGGGCCTTGGCTATTCAGAAGCTATTCTGAAATTTGTAATGTTACTTTTACTGTACATAATGTTATCTTCTTGTCACATTTTAAATGTTTTGTTGAATATACGAGACAAAGACAAAAAAGACGGTTGCAATAGCTTTTCTGAGGTGACGTGTTTGGCGAAGTTCAGATCATACTGAAAAGTCCTTTGGGTAATTAAAATAACTGACAAATGAAATGATTAGGATGAGCTTTGTGTGCAGAAAAATAATTGAGCTCATTTTCATGGTCTTTTTATTATTATTATTTTGAAGATCTCACAGAAGAGCAGGGAGGAGAAAGGCTGATGGTTTGGACATTCATTTAAACCAGGGAACAGGAGCCACTTGTCCCAATTCAGGATTCAACAATTAGAAGAGGAATACTCACGGAGCACGTAATGTTGGGCTAGAATGCTTTTCCTTGGCAAAAGGCAAATAAATAAACATACAATCATAGATCCTGTTTACAATTCCTTTGTCGAATGTAGGCCACTCTTGAAAAGGACAGTCTCCTGTTTAAGAGTAACAGGGTTGCAAAACTAGAATAAACTTTAAGAAGCTATCTGGAGAAATAACCCTAATGTCCATGAATGGATAAATAAATAAACAAAATGTGGCATACCCCTACAATGGAATATTATTTGGCCATAAACAGGAATGGAGTACTGAGACTGCAACTTGTATGAACCTTAAAAACATTATGCTTAGCCGGGCACGGTGGTTCACGCCTGTAATCCTAGCTCTCTGGGAGGCCAAGGTGGGCGGATTGTTTGAGCTAAGGAGTTCGAAACCAGTCTGAGCAAGAGCGAGACCCCGTCTCTACTACAAATAGAAAGAAATTAATTGGACAACTAAAAATACATAGAAAAAATTAGCTGGGCATGGTGGCGCATGCCTGTAGTCCCAGCTACTCGGGAGGCTGAGGCAGTAGGATCGCTTGAGCCCAAGAGT
>NW_012139191.1:894647-897817 GCF_000956105.1 Propithecus coquereli | reverse complement strand
GACCTCTCACGGGCAGGCAGCAAGCCAAAGGGACCCTTGCTTTCACAGAAAGTCTTCTCCAAACCCAGGTGGACACCCAGTCCAGAGACTATGAAGTAAAATCCGTGTGGAAGCTCCCTGGAAGGTTGCGTTCGTTAGGGGCAAAACTTCTGGATTCCCAAGATGAACCTGAGCCGTGAAAACACCCCACTGGAAGCACCATGTGCTGAATCAGAGTCTCCTGGCTCGCACGCAAATACCAGCGTAGCCTGGGAGAGACGCACTGCGACATGAGGTGGTCTGTGAGCCCCCAGCCCCCAGAGCCGGCTACAGGCAGGAGCTTTCAGCCCAGCCAGGCCACAAAGGGCCACACAGCTCCAGAAAACAGAGAAGTCTGGGAACTGAAAGACTCAGTCCGGTATTATGACCTAATAATTACCCTGGGCTTTTTTTTTAATCAAAAATAAATTGATTTCCAGACCTTAGGAGGAAATTGAAGGAACTTAGTGTTTTCTTTTAATCAAAGCCAAGGCAGGGCTCGCAAGCCATGTTCATCCAGACTCCCCCGAAGGAGCTTGCAGGAATGCCAGGAAGTTCACACGGGCACGTTTCCCAAGGGCCGAACCCCACAGACGCTGTCCTCTGAAGAAGCAATGTTTGTGAGACCTCACACTCCAGTAACTTCGTGACTGATATTCAATTGTCCCGCCTGTAACAGTGTTTGCTCAGGTCAGTTCTGAAGAAGAATGAACGCATGTTTATATTTAGGAGATTTCTGCATTTAGGTATGTTTACACTTAAATCACTTTGAGTGGCTTTGTAGATTTTAGCAACATAAAATGATTTATGCTAAAGCTAACCATACGCATACCCTATGACCCAACAACCACTCCTAAATATATTTAATAGATTTTCAACAGAAATGTCCACAGATGTGCACAAAAGACAAATTCAAAAATGTTCATAGCCTCATTATTCATAATAGCCAAAAAAAAAAAAAAAAAAAAGGAAGGCAATCCAAACGTAGTCAACAATAGATTGGATAAATAGTGATACAGTCCTACAATACCACGGAACAATGGTTCATTCTTATATACAGTGTAAAAGAAACCAGACACAAACGAACACATAATGTATGATCGATTCCAGTTATATAAAGTTCAGAATTTGTAAAAACAAACTTATGGTGTTAGAAGTCAGAATAACGATCGTCGCTGGGAAAGACAGTAAGCGTGGTAGCTGGGAGGGGCATATGAGGGGTTTCTGGTTGACGGTAATCTTCTATTTCTTAACCTGGCTGGTGTCTTAGAGGGTGTATTATCTCTGAAAATTCATCAAGCACTTAATGATATACTTGCTTTTTGTTATCTGTTCTATGTTGATAAGAAATATATTTTGAAATAAATTTTCAAAAATATCTTTTAATCATCTATATGGTAACTATAACTATTGCTAGGGACCAGTATATTGTTGTGGAAAACTATGTAAAACTACTGAATTTCCAGGTGTAGTGTTGATGTATCTGGAGAGAGCCCATATTATTATTATTATTTTAGACAGTTTTGCTCTGTTGCCCAGCTAGAGTGCAGTGGCATCATCAAAGCTCACTGCAACCTCAAATGCCTGTGCACAAGTGACCCTCCTGCCTCAGCCTCCTGAGTAGCTGGGACTACAGGCACATGCCACCACAGCCAGCTAATTTTTTCTATTTGTAGTAGGGCCGGGGTCTTGCTCAGGCTGGTCTCAAACTCCTGGCCTCAAGCGATCCTCCCGATCCTCCGACCTTGGCCTCCCAGAGTGGTAGGATTACAGGTATGAGCCACTGCACCTGGCCAGAGAGCCCAAATTATAATAGTGGTGACCATTACTGTTTGGTATTGTTGATGTCTGAAGCCCTAAGTCTTATACCTAAATTTGGGTATTAGCCCTACTGCATTGTTTAGCAACCTAATCTTAGAGTTTAAAGTAATTTAAGATACTTTGAATGCAGAAAGAAGGATCTAGCCTAGTGATGACCTGAATCTGTGCAATTGGTCTTCCCTTCACGTCTTACTTTGGAACTGAATTCGTTATCCTAAGAGCACACCTGGAACCTCTTTACCTTTATGTGATGGATGGTTCACTGCAAGTCTTCAGAAGATGGGATCTTGATGAATAAACCCCAGGGAGTCAAAAACTAAGAAGTGTCAGAGAAGAAACCAAAAGATTTCTTTAGAACTTTTCCCTTTGGGTTACTTTTAAAAATTTAAATTTTATCATGCCCTCTTCCAAAACTGTATTATTCCTTAAGCAGCTCAGTGGCTAAAGAAAAAGATACAAATATTGTCTTAACAGAAGAGTCGAAGCTTTTTAAAGGTAACTCATTGGGGTGTATAATTTATATACTTATGTATTCACCCATTGGCACTGAACATTTCAAAGATATTAGTAAATTTCTAGACTTATGTAACTATCACCATAATCCAGTTTTAGAGTATTTCCATCACCCCAAAAAGTTTTCTCGTGCTCATTTACAGTTAAACCTTGCTCCCACTCCCAGCACAAAGCAAACACTGCATTGTTTTCTGTCACTATCAATTTGCCTTTTCTTGATGTTTCAGATAAATGGAATCATCCACTGTAGTCTGTTATGTCTGGTTTCTTTCACTTAGCACGATGTTTTCGAGGTCCGTGTTTTAGCATGTATCAGTAATTCATCTTTTTGTTGCTGAATAATATCGCATTGTACGGATATATCACATTTTATTCATCCATTCACCAGTTGATGCATATATGGATTGTTTCCAGTTTGGGATCATTATGCATAGAGTTGCCATGAACAACTTGTATGTGTCTTTGTGTGGACTAATGTTTTTGTCTTGGGTAGATCCTAGGAGTGAAATTGCTAGATTGTGTAGTAAATTTATATTTAACTTTTTAATGAAACCACCAAACTGTTTTTCTAAAGTTGTACCATTTTACATTCCCACAAATAATGTATGAGGGTTCTAGCTTTCCCACATCCCTGCCAACACTTATTATTTAAAATTGTTATCCAGCAATCCCTCTTCTGGGAATTTACCCAAAAGAGTTGAAATCAGAGTGTCAGAGAGATGTCTGCACTTTCGTGCTCATTGCGGCGCAATTCACAACAGCCAAGTCATGGAATCAGACTAAGTGTCCAGCAAAAGAGGAATGGATGAACAAAATGT
>NW_012139191.1:877853-880067 GCF_000956105.1 Propithecus coquereli | reverse complement strand
TTTTTAAAAATCCTGACAAACTTTAAAAAAATCTTAAAGCAGGAACTATTTAAACCTAAAAATGTCTTAAGCAAAAAGGTGATTATCAAACATTCTTTCTTTTCAAAATATTTATTTTAAGTGGAAATTTATACAATGTTACTATATATAGGAAGATAACCACATGTAAAATAATTAAGTCAAAAACTTTGAGGAATATACTCATTTGGTCATCAAAATATAAAAAACTCAAAATAATTTTACATTAGACATTTTAATTAAAAATAGTGATAGTCCATTCAAGTAACAAGCCCAAAGCTGTCATCAACTAAGAGGAGTTACAATTCTAATCCTCATATATTCATACAAACAGTCCTTATACAATAATCACGTACTTTTTTATCCAGAACTGTCTCCTAGACAACCATAACTTTGTTACTCTTATGGAAATTACTCAGTATTTTTTGTTTGTTTGTTTATAAATGAATTTTTTTTTCAAAATACTACTAAACGACTGCATCAAATCAACCCTTGGACAATGGATTAAAATTGGGATTTAATATCTAAATTATTTTTACAAAAGTAGAAATAGCTAAATAATGAGTCTCAGGTTAAGTGAGAGGAAGGGGTGGGTTACTAATCTATAAAGGAATAATTTGTGATCTGATCAGCAGAGTGACAATGCTCAATGAGCTTTGAAAGTTGGGTCTACCTGATAACAACCAGTGTTGACACAAACCTCTTTGTCCTGGAATCCTTTCTCAAAGGTATGCATGAGTGCACTGAAAAAGAATCCCAAGGAGAAAGAAAAGTAAAAGCTGAGTTCTCGCCATGAGTAGAGTGTTGAGCAGCCCCTGGCCTCTGCAGGCCCAGCAGTGGGTGCAAACTGTCCTGGCCTGGCTATGCCCAAGAGGGCAAGGGTGGGGCAGGCCTGGACCAGGGCCCTGGAGGAGCAGCCCGGTGGGGCTGTGGTGGAAGAGAGATGGAGTCACCGATTCATTTGTTGGAGGAGCACTCACAGTCCCCTGGGGGGTCACCGTGGGGAAGCTGACCCTTACCACAGAGGCCACCCCTTCCACCCGACGGCCACCCTTGGTGTAAGGGCCAGTCTCTGCTCTTTCCCCCTTGGCTATTTTCCTCCAGACCTTCCAACTCCTGGCAGGGAGGATGGCAGGGTAGAGTTTCTTCCTCTTGCTCCTCATCCTCGGAGTCAGACCCGTCAGACTCATCGTTGTAGAAGTGAATCGTGGCTTGCACTGGGAAACTGGCCAGCACTTTCTCCCCGGATCTCTGTAGGTATTCTTGACGTTTGGAAGCGGGTAGATAAAGTCTAATATTTAAAAAACAAATATATCGTTAATCAACCCGAAAACAGTCCTAAACTCCTTCTAGAGGATTCTTTTCCCTAGAAGCAGTGAAATCCCCAGTCAGTGTTTTCCTAAGTCACCAGAACACGGAACTGCAGGCACCTAATGGAGAGACCTGGTGATAAACCCCACCCTAGTTCCGAAGTGAGCTGTCGTCTGAACGAACAAATCCAGAGTAGAAAAGATGTGCTTGGGGAAAAAAACAGAAAGAAAAAAAAGAAAAAAGCTTAAATATATAAAATTTGAAGCTCCTAACTTTCAGGTGTTAAAGAATTTAGGATTCCCATAATACATGCAAAGTATTTCACATATTCTCCTCCTCCCCATAATATCTTATCCTTTACTTTTCATTCACTAATTTATTTGCATTTTCTCCTGTGGTCTTCTGAGGAAGTGACAGGGGTTGTCAATTCAGTACTGCTTATTTGCAAAGCTGATTTCAATATCCCCTTTTTTGGATAGAGAAAAGAGAGAGAGGAAATACCCCCCTACAAGTAATGTATGACAATTCTTTACTTCCTAAGATTTTCAATAGACCAGTGGTTCTCACCCCGCCAGAGGACATTTGGCAGTGTGTGGAGACACTTTTGGTTGTCACAACTGAGGGGAAGCTATGGGCATTTAGTGGGTAGGGGCTAGGAATGCTAGCAAACATCCTAAAATGCACAGGACAGCCCCCGCAACAAAGAGTCATCCAGCCCAAAATGTCAATGGTGCCAAGGCTGAGAAATTCTGCAATAGAGAGAATGTATATCTAAGACAAAAATATAAGCATAGTCGGGCCGGGCGCGGTGGCTCACGCCTGTAATCCTAGCTCTCTGGGAGGCCGAGGCGGGCGGATTGTTTGAGCTCAGGAGTTCGAAACCAG
>NW_012139191.1:875894-877803 GCF_000956105.1 Propithecus coquereli | reverse complement strand
ATAATTTCAGAGAGCAGTTTTATGCCTTCTTTGAGTATCTATCTTAAATAGTCTAGCCTACCAGAATTTACTCCTAAATCCTGAGAAGTATATTTTATGTGAGCATATTGGCTTGTTGGTGGTATGTGTTTTATATTTTTGCAGACTTCCTGAATAACTAATGTTCTGTTCTCCTTGCACGAAGACAATGCCGTGAAAATGGACTGTGCGCTGTGCCGTGGAATGTTCCAATAGGGTGTGACGAGTCAGGTATTGCGAGGTTCTCTGAAGTACTGTTGCTATTCAGGCCAACAGCAGCAATCTCCAAAGCAAGGATTTGCTTATTTCTTATTCAGAACAAATTTTCCTCTGAGCCAAGGTAACTAGATCCTGTAGAAATCAAGTCTGCTGGTGCAGGCATTAGTGCTGTACTGTAACTAGGGCAAAGAGGTCTCCACGGTTGGTGCACACAGCCCAGGGGACTGTGCAGAAGGACCCCAGGGAGTGGGGGTAATTGGGACTTCTGGGCTTATTTCAACCTAAAATTTTAAAAACCTACAACTTTAAAAATATAATTTAGAAACCGGACACAAAAGATCACATATTGACTCCATCTACTTGAAATGTCCAGGATAGGAAATCCAGGGGGACAGAAAGCAGATTAGGGGTTGCCGGGGCTAGGGGGAAGGAGAAATGGGAGTGACTGCTAATGGATACGGGCTTTTTCTGGGAGGGGCGGGGGTAATGGAATTAGATAGCGGTGATGGTTGTGCAATTCTGTGACTACACTGAAAACTGCTGAATTGTATACTTTAAAAGGGTGCATTTATCAGATGCAGAGGCTCACACCAGTAATCCCTGCAACTCCGTAGGCTGAGGTAGGAGGACTGCTTGAAGCCATGAGTTTGAGGCCAGCCTGGGCAACATAAAAAAGAAAATTTAACCAGGCGTGGTGGTGAGCACCTGTAGTCCCAGCTACAGGCAGGCTGAGGCAGGGGGAGTGCTTGAACCCACGAGATCAAGGCTGCAGTACGCCATGATCATGGCTCCGCACTCCAGCCTGAGAGGCAGAGCGAGACCCTATCTCTGAATAAATAAACTATACAAATTATACAAATTTAAAATTTTCCTGCCCAAGAAACTGGATTAAAGATAATGCAGACAATGCAAGCACAAGCAAGCCACGAGAAAATGGCAAAGCTGACATCTCCGCTTTTATTGCAAGTTCATCATCAGCCACGTAACAAGCTAAAAAAGATGTGGCAAAAAGTTATCGAAAAATAATTAAAATTATCAAGAACAATAATTGAATCATTAACATCTTTTATCACTGAACCTCAAGCAAAGCATATATTATACTTCAAATATTATCAATTGTATGTTCAAAATCATGTGATCCTCAATACAGCATTTTACAAAAACTTTGCTAAACGTAATAAGTTTAGCAGCCTGTTTTGCAATTCCTTGTTTAATACAGAGTTTAAAAAGAAACATACCACTGGGAAAACACTCCTTCTTCCTCCCACAGGAAAACTGGTTAAAATAGCAAATAGAAAAAATTGGCAACCAATTGAAATGCATTGTTTTGTTAGCAAATCCATGGGAAGACTCAAAGAAAATTGGGCTAGAGATGTGAGGCCACCAATATTACAACAAATCACACAGTGTGGGAGGTCTGAGTACAGTCGGGTGTAAGTACAGACGTTTCTAACATGTTTCAGCTTGTGATATTTGCAAGTTTGCGTTTCGACAATGAAATTCAGTAGAAGTTACTTTTTGTGAGCCACTAAAAGAAGGATGTGTCAGAGGTGTCATCCTCAACCATAAGTTACTTCTTTAAAAATGTATATTTTATGGAAAATCTAGCTAAGTGTAACCATAAAATTACTTCTTTAAAAATGTATATTTTGGCCAGACATGGTGATTCACC
>NW_012139191.1:873955-875844 GCF_000956105.1 Propithecus coquereli | reverse complement strand
AACCTCTGTGAGTTCAGCGGATTGTTCTGGATCCAAATAAAATAAAATAATGGAAAAATCCTAGTAAAGTGTAATTCGCGTGGCAGGGATGTGCAGTAGCAACAGGGAAGCCAGATGGCCCAGGGTCATCGTAAGTAATTCCTGGTGAATGATGTCGCCCCAATCAGAAGCAGAGAGGCCAGGAACAACAGGCCCATGCTCATTGCTGGGAAGAAACATTTTATAAGATGTGGGTTCTATTCTCAGATTTAATGCTTTCTGTATAATTACCTAATGGTTTTGTGTGTGTGTGTGTGCGTGTGTGTGTGTGTGTTTAGAGACAGTGTCTGGTTCTGTCCCCCAGGCTGGAGTGCAGTGGTGCAATCAGAGCTCACTGCAGCCTTGAACTTCTGGGCTCAAGCAATCTTCCGGCCTTGGCCTCCCGAGTAGCTGGGATTACAGGCTTGAGTCACCGTGCCTGGCCATATTTCCTCTGTATGTAAAGAGATGAGATGAGTTCAAGCCTTGGTAAGTTCCTAAGAACTTCGTGGAACCTTCGGAAAAAAGATCTTAGACTTCTCCAGAATCTTCTTAAGAGATTGAATGTTCCAGGTCTCCTTTCACACTTCCATGTCACATGCCGTTGCCAAATGAAGTAAGCTCCAAAGTCCTGTTACAAAATCCCAATTCAGAAAAAATAAAGAGCCCACAGACTGTAGTCACTTGCTGAACCCAACAGCACCTCTGAGAACTAGATCATTTGCAAAGATCTCAAAGAATGGCCTTTTTGGTAACCTTGTTCTTTTTTTTTTTAAGAGACGGTCTTGCTCTGTCATCCAGGCTGGAGTGCAGTGGCACGATCATAGCTCACTGTAACTTTGAATTTAAGCAATCCTCCTCCCACAGCCTCCTGCACAGCTGGGACTATGGGTACACGACACCATACCCTGCTAATTTTTAAATTTTTTTGTAGAGACAGGGTCTCGCTATGTTTCCCAGGCTGGTCTTGAACTCCTGGCTTCAAGTGATCCTCCGGCCTCAGCCTCCCAAAGTGCTGGGATGACAGGTGTGAGCCATCACGCCTGGCCGATAACCTTGTTCTTTTCCTCTAGAACTTCTTGGTCCATACCCCCATTCCCCAGTTCTTAATTTATATTCTGGTTAGAGGACACCAAACATATGCAGGGCAGACTTATAAAAATTGCGCCCTTGCTTCCCCTCCTAGAAATACACCCAATGGAAAAGGGTCCATGTGTCCATCAATAGCCATCTACAGGCATGGTCAAGGAGGTGTTATTTCTAATAGCCACAAACTGGAAACTCCAGATACTTATCCATAAGAGAATGAATGAATAAATATTGGTCTATTCACACAGGGGAGTTCTATTCAGCAATGAGAATGAGCTATCTACAATTTCACATAACAGTATGGAAGATTCTCCCAAACATGTTAAGGAGAGGAGCCAGACACAAAAGAGCACATACTGTCTGATTCCACTGACAGCAAGTTCGAAACCAGGCAAATGGAATCTACCGTGTTGGAGGGGTTGGTGACTCGAAGGAAGCGTGAGGGGTTACCCTGGGGGCTGGCTGTGCTGGCTTTGATCTGGCTGCTTCCATGAGCCTATTAACTTTGCAAAAATATGATTTTTTTGTGATTTATGTAGTTTTCTGTCGGTATATTATTCTTCAGTTAGAAGTTTGCATTGAAAAACTAGCCTAGAAAGAAGAAAAGACGGTTTTATTTCCTTCATATTAATATTCATAACAAAATTGCTATGAATTTTCCTTTAAAATATATGTGTTTCAATATATTCTTCACATGGACCTCTGAGATTTAAAGAGAAATGATAAGCTGGGCACAGTAGCTCTTGCCTGTAAGCCTAGCACTTTGGGAGTCCGAGGTGGGG
>NW_012139191.1:858553-863325 GCF_000956105.1 Propithecus coquereli | reverse complement strand
AGAGACGGGGTCTCGCTCTTGCTCAGGCTGGTCTCGAACTCCTGAGCTCAAACAATCCGCCCACCTCGGCCTCCCGGAGTGCTAGGATTACAGGAGTGAGCCACCACGCCCGGCCCCAACTGTACTATTCTTTCCACTTTTGTGTTTGTCTGAAATCTTCTGTAATAAAAACGTAAAATGAAATTATATATCCAGCGTGCGATGCACAGTTACACGGCTGTGGCTCGTGCCTCTGCAGTCACGGCATAAGCTGCCCCATTGATTCTATGAGGATTGAAAACCACTAATGTAAGGATACCAGGAAGGCTTTCCTCTAACCAAGCTGAGGGGCTCTGAATTTCATCTCTAGAAATGAGTGTCTTTGGGATAATTAAAGCTTTCTAGGGTAACCTTCCGGGATGTCCAGGGCAAAAACACCCCGAGGAGTGGTTAATTTTGGTGAAAGAAATGAGAGATTGAGAGGGAGAGAATAAGACAGATAAAAGCTCTAAAATGGATGCAATGTAGGCAGGATACAGCAGTGAAAATGCTGGTCACTGTCGGGACCACGGACGCACAGCCGAGAGGCTGGAGGAAAACACTCTGTGGAAGGCGCGCTGCGCCGCTGTGCCGGGGCCGTCTCCTCCCCTCGTTACTCAACACACAGATCCTGACAGTCTGCTTTGCACTAGACAATGTATTAGCTTATATCCTGGAAGAGAAACAGAAATGTGCCCCAGTATCTAAGTAAATAAATAGATATGCATATCCCGTTCATATGCGATTAAATTTAACCCAAGGCATAACATGTAATGAGAAGCGTAAATAAAGGTATAAAGAAGAGAGAGAGACCAATTGCACCTTGCGGCCGAAACACCGAATGAATGAACACATGAATGGTTTCCAGAAACCCAACAAAATATCTTCAAGTTCCTTGGTCTGAGGAAACTAAATAATATCGAAGAATATATTGAATTATTTTCCACTTTATTGAAAATTTATATGGTCAAAGACACGAAAGTGTATTAATGCTTCTGTTAAAAGGAAATTACAGATTTCTGAATGCGAAGTCATATATTACCTTACAGGATGCTGAAACCCAAAGGCTCCCTTTGATCCAAAAGTTTGTTGGGCACCTCCAGGCTCAGGCTGTAAAGACAGACACATCCAAACACAGACATAGTCAAGGAGCCTCTGAAGGTGACATCCTGAAGTTTTAAAAAACAGAATCTCAGTAGTCTGCAAATGTTCTGTACCAATTTGAGAGAGTTTAAACACCTTAGCAGTACCTGATAAGCCCCTGTTCCGTTTACTGTGGCCCGAAATGTCCCAGGCACTGTGCGGGATTCAAAGATGGAAAGGGTTGGATGCAGTGCCCTGGTCCAAGCACTTTGCAGTCTAACGGGACAGGTGCGCAGGTATGCAAATGACTAAGCTACAAAACATAACATGGTAAGACACTCATGACTCTAAGTGGAGAGAAGGATCAGGAAAGGGTCCGTGCAGGGCCTGGCAGAGACATCTGTGGCACGTGGGTGCGCGATTCAGAGGCTATCGTGACAGAGGAAAGCATCAGATTCAGAGGGGTGAGAAAACAGAGGGTACAGGCGGGGAACAGTGTGCAGCCCAGTGTGTAACGAATGAGACGCTGTGACGCTCAGAGGTCTTGATGGCAGAGCACCGTGAATACCCACTACTGAGTTTAGGTCTGATTCTAGATACAGGCACTGCTGACCGATTCTTGAGCCAGACAGTTCAACAATCAGATCTGTATTTCAAGGACAGTGGTGGCCACTGGGAGAGGTGCATAGACCATATTGGTGAAGAAAGGAAGGTACCAGTCTTGGCAAGAGGTTATAAAGATGTGAGTGCAGGTAACAGCGATGGGAAAGGAAAGGAAGGACAGAGTCCAGGTATACTTCAGTAGCATCCAAAGGTTGGTGACCACTTGAGTAGCAAGAGCCAAGGAGAGGGGCAGCTAGTCTGAGCACCAGGCAGCTAAGGACAACTTTAGTGAAGACAGGACACAGCAGAGAGCCAGGTCTATCCATCCTAACCTCTGAGCAGGGTCACGGGGAAGGTAAGGGGACAGTCACACTCTACCTGTCCAGGGTTGACCCTGCTCTGCCCAAACCCCTGAGGGTGCTGGGCCTGAATGGATGTGGCCTGAAATATAGCCAGGTTATCCCAGAGGCCGAGAAGCCAGAAATTGTCGTTTGACCTCAGGTCTCCGAAAGCTTAGTTACCGTGGAGAGTGGGGAGTGGGGCGTTCTGGACCATGCTGGGATGACCTGAAAATGAGTTGAGATGGGCTGAGACAGTGGATCTGAGAGACAAGGCCCTTGGATTCCACAGAGCTTAGTGGGAACCAGATCAGGGACCTTGGGACGGGGGCGGGGGGGGGGGTTGTGTGTGTACATGACATCTGTGAGCAAATCAGCCTGCGGGAGCCTCTGCAGACATTACGCTTTATCAGCCACATTTTTGTAATACACTGATGAGCTAAAGGAAGTACAATGAGGTTCTCTGGAACAAAATCTTTTCCATAAAGTTGTTCACTTTTTGGGTGCTACAGGAAATTAGTTCTGTGTTAAGCTCGGTTTGCAGTTATAAAATGCTCCTCAGGCTCCCTCTACCACCACAAGCAATCCTGTCCTGCGAAAGACAATTTTACACCCCAAGATGGGACAGGGTCCACCTGACAGGCAGACTTTGGAGGACACCGAAAGGCAACGGTAGGTGGCGCAGAGAAAAAATTGCTTCTTTAAGACACCTGGTTCTAACTAGCCTCTGTGAAACATACAGTACACCTTTATAAACTTTAAAAACCTTACGCCAGAAACATTTACAGCTTTAAAAATTTTACACTGCAAATATCCTGACTATTTTCTAGAAGGATCATATTCAAGATCCTTTTCTGATGAGGGAAATGTCTAGATATTGATGTATTATAATTGAACACAGGAACAGAAATGTATCCAAGGTAAGCTCTGTGTTTAAGGTATGTAGGTATGTGTTTGTGAGTGTGTTTTCTTCCTTTTTATTTTTATTTTTATTTTAGAGACAGGGTCTCACTACTACATTGCCCAGACTGGTGTTGAACTTCTGATCTCCCCCCTTGGCCTCTGGGTGTGTTTTCTCAAGAGCAAGAGAACAGGAGGGAGCAGAGAGACTTCCAGCGAGTGTGGGCCTTCTCCCATGTGTGCCTCTGACCCAGGGCTAAGGCCAAGGCTGGCAGATAGGACAGGCCCAGGAGAACAGTCTCTGTCCTCTTCCAGGAAACTGCCTCCTTGCAGTGCCGGCAAGTGGCCAAGAGAGAAATGCAACCGAGGTCAAGAACGGTTTAGGTTTTCCAGGCAGGAGAGGGAGATAGCTCTCTAGGTGTGGTAGGGACTCCAGGGGGGTGACGGTGGCCCCGCTGCTCAGGACACAGGGCCTTGAGGCCTTCCCTCAAATTTAGATTGTAGTCTAATTTTGATCGCTTGCCGTGAGTCCTGGTACAGGTCACCAAGCCATAGCACCCCTCACCGGCATCCCTCCCCGCCAATGGCATTTTTTGAAGAATTCAGAACGGGGCTCTGGAGCCCAGGAATTCTCCTGGTTTGTCGGGAGAGGGCGCTGTTGAGCAAGATGCGTTCCCTCCCGCGCAGGGCTGCGCTCACCTGCCGCGCTGCGGAGACCCGCGTGCGATGCGCACAGCCCCCGCGGAACACCCACTCTCCCCCAGCCCAAATCCATGGACACGACTCTTCCTCCAGGGTGAAAGGCAGCCGATCGACGAGAAAGTTGCTACAGTTTAACATTTCTCTGCAAGTAATCTTCATTTTTCTCACAAATGGCCTCATTATAAATAGAAAAACCGACCACCACCTGTCTTACTTAGGAAGTGTGCTATGGTATTTCCATTCTTGCAAACAACTGCTAGGCTCCACACACATTTCATTTAAAAGAAAATTGGATAATTATAAACATCTATATTATCTCTCACACGAGCACTTTTAAATTTTTTGTTTAAGAACTTAAGTTTGAATGCAAAAGAAGGAATTATTTTACATTATTTAAATATTGCATGTAAGAATAATTTAGGCTAAAAAATCATATCGCTTGTTAATTTGATATAGATTTTATTTGCTTCATTCTTTAAAGTAAATAACAGTAACTGAACTAAAACTCCCAATATTCAGATTAATTTAATATAGTAGCTGAAATATCAAAATATGGTGAAGGAATGCTTTCCTACACCCAAGTGTTCTTACTGTATTCCAGATAACTGCACACTAAGCCATATATGACATGTGTTATGTAAATTAAATACATGGTCCTTCCCAGCCTGATTAATTCCAGCATTTTAAGTAACTCATCAAAAAAATAAATAAAAGTCATCAATTTATATTTTAAACGTATTTTAAATGTTTGTTATATAACAAAGGAAAGGTAAATTCTATGAAAGCAAGTCATTACATCAATAAGTATAAAGCAATTTAGTTACCCACGCAGGCAAACAAAAGAATGGTAGTGGCAATTAATCTTTGCCCACAAAGCACTCGGCTTGAGTGTATTTGCTCAGACAACATGAGTTACCCCAGGAGTGCTTGCAGACAGCACCAAAAGTGCTTCAGAAAGGGCCAGACGGCGGGTGAGGGCTTTTAATTGCAACTTCTGGGCTCCTCAGCCGGGGCTCTGCCCTATTTGCACTGTGTGGCACCAGCTGAGAGCTAATGGTGCACTCAGCTTTTTTCTAAGGTGAGGGGCCATGTCAGCCTTCTCCCCTCCCCTCTCTACCTGCTGGTTTG
>NW_012139191.1:826153-858503 GCF_000956105.1 Propithecus coquereli | reverse complement strand
ATATAAGCATAGTCTAGTTTTTAACCATGTAAAAAATTAGGTATTTATGCTGACGTATTTGTAGGTGAACTTGTAGGATATCTGGGATTTGCTTTAAAATATGCTAACAACAATCGGGCACAGTGGCTCACACCAATAATGCCAAGGCAGGAGGATCGCTTGAGGCCAGGAATTTGAGACCAGCCTGGGCAATGTAGCAAGACCCTGTCTGTAAAAAAAAATTGGTGGGTGTGACGACGTGCACTCATAGTCCCAGCTACTCGGGAGGCAGGAGGATGACTTGGGCCCAGGAGTTTGAGGTTGCAGTGAGCCATGATGACACTGCTGCACTCTAGCCAGGATGACAGAGCGAGACCCTGTCTCAAAAATAAAATAAAATATGCTAACAACAGCAAGAAAAAGTCATTGGGGGGTGATAAATATGATCAGATCAGAAGAATGTTGATAACTATTAAGGCTGGTGATTGGGTACACGGGGGTCCAACTGTACTATTCTTTTTTTTTTTTTTGAGACAGAGTCTCACTTTGTTGCCCGGGCTAGAGTGAGTGCCATGGCGTCAGCCTAGCTCACAGCAACCTCACACTCCTGGGCTCAAGCGATCCTACTGCCTCAGCCTCCCAAGTAGCTGGGACTACAGGCATGCGCCACCGTGCCCGGCTAATTTTTTCTTATATTTTTAGCTGTCCAATTAATTTCTTTCTATTTTTGGTAGAGACGGGGTCTCGCTCTTGCTCAGGCTGGTCTCGAACTCCTGAGCTCAAACAATCCACCCGCCTCGGCCTCCCAGAGAGCTAGGATTACAGGCGTGAGCCACCGCGCCCCGACTCAAATCCCTTTTTTGAAAGGATTTGTTCCGTAAAATTTGGATTCAGTGAAAAGGCTGCACTCAAGGATCCGGAAGGCCACATGTGGCCCCAAGACCTCAGGTTCCCCACCCTGTCCCGATCACAGAAAGATTTCCATTCTATAGAGTTCTACAACGCAAAACAGGGAAAATCCGTTTCTCCCCTTTGGCTACCTGGCCCATCCAGCCCCTTCCCTACCTCCCCGGCTAATTTGATTTCCTTAAACTAGCCCTTTTTCAGGAAGGAAAAAGGGCTGGTAACAGAGACAGCGAGCGCTGATCCCCAAGCGCAGGGAAACCAAAGACTGCCACCAAGAAAGTGACAACGCGAGGGGATCCCTTTGCGAGGCTGGCTCACGGGTCCCGAAACTTCAGTGTTTCCCAGTCGGATAAATTCAGATCTTCTATACACCGAAGTGTTGGCCCATTTCCTCGCCAGGTACCTCCTGGGCCTCCGCGGTTCAGAGCTGTACATTGGGGCCCAGAGAAGCGGGCGCCGGTCTCTGTCCTCGCTAAGGAACTTGCTCGGCGTCGCCGTCGAGCTCCAGGGGCTCCGCCCGGCCTCGGGGGTTTCAGCGTCGCGGGAGCCCCCGCTCGCTGCGCTCCCCGCACCCACACCGCGCGCGCCTCTCCACGCGTCCGCCTACGCCGCGGGGACACCCTCACCTGTCGGGCCCGCGCGGTGGCAGTGGCCTCCGGGGCCCGTCCTCGGGGCAGCGACAGATGCTGCCCGGAGCCTCCCGAGCTCCGGCCGCCGCCGCCTCCGGTCTCATGGTGCCGGCCGAGCCCGCGTCCCTGCAGCGGCGCCGGCCCCGACACCGCGCCTCTCTGCGCTCGGGCGAGCGCACTCACCTCCCCGCGCGCCGGGCGCCAGGTTTAAAAACGGGGGCGGGGCGGGGACGGGACGCAGGAAACGGCGGGGAGTGGGGGGGACAGGAGAGCTCCGGGAGGGGCTGCGGAGAGGGTCAGGGGTGGCAAAGGGGGAGCCCAGGGAGGAGGAGGGGAGAGGACCAGAGAAGTTCCCGGTGGGGACAGGCAAGCGGGGCATGGGGAGCGGACCAGAAAAGCTCAAGGACGGGGCGCCGCGTGGCCGGGCGGGGCAGAGGGGTGTCAAGGAGAGGATTTGGGGAGGCCGGGGCAAGGGTGTGGAAGAGACAAAGGAAAACGCGGGAGGGGGCGCCAAGGGCTGGGCGAGGAAGTTCGGGGAGGAGACGGCGGGAAGTGACAAGGGCAGCGCGGAGAGCGAAGGCAGGCACGGGGGGCGACGGGGCGTTTCCATGGGGCGCGCTCCCTCCGGGATGGGGGGGGCGGCTTCGTTTTTGGGGCCCCCGTTGGCCCGGCGTTGCTTTGGGGGTTGGCCGGGGGGGGCCGGGGCGCCCCGGCTTTGGGGGTTGGACCCGGGGGGGAGGGGGTTGAGGGGGGGGGGGGGGGTTCTTTCGGGGGCGGGGGGGCGGGGGCCGGCCGGGGCCGGGGGGGGGGCACGGTGGGGGCCTCCCCACCGTAGGGGGCTGGGGAAAGATTAGGCTTATTTAGGCTGGGGGCACGACAGGATTTCCTCCGAGTGGCCCCTGGCCCGGCTTGGAAAGTGCCTCCTGGGCGGCGGGGACACTCTCCCGTTGCAGGTCGGGTGGGAGGGGCGCCACTGGGGTGGTGGCACGCGACGGGCCCGGACCCCTGGGCTCCGCGCTTGGGTAGACTCTGCCCTTCCGGGGGCCACTGGCGCTGCGTCGGAGCACTGGGACTACTCCGTGTCGTTTAAATTACCTTAAAGAATGTTAAAAAAATCGAAGAACTTCAGGGATTAAAATGTTTTCACATTTCTTTCTTCAAAATGTTGTCAACAATAATTAAACCTAATTAAGGGCAAACGGTAAAGAGGAAGAATTAACAGCTTCGAACAATTTTATGCGAATAATTTAAGAGAAACTGAGTATACTGGGGGGCGGGATTAAAAGGATATTGGCCTCATGGCGGCAATAAGGTACCGTATTACATCTATCGATGCGGAAAAGGTTTTTAAAAAGAACACTGAGCAACCCGCTGTGGGTGCTTTAAAATGAGTGTTTTCAGGGTGGCTGGTGGCAATGCAATCAGGGTACCTTTCTGAGAAGGTCTGATAACCTGTATCACGCGCCTTAAAAATATTCATTCACCTGTTGCCTAGTCATTCCACTTAAGTGTCTGTGCTAAGGATGTATTTAATCACAGAGAGGTGTCCATTTGAGTGTTATTTATAATGTTGAACAATACGTCTAAAATATGGCAGTGATTGAATGATGGTAGAATATTACACAGCTATAAAAAATATTTTTACAGTTTTGAACAGCATGGGAAAATGCTTACAATATAATGGGGTTTTTTTGGTTTTTGTTTTGTTTTGTTTCTTTGAGACCGAGTCTTGCTCTGTTGCCCAGGCTAGAGTTCTGTGGCGTCAGCCTAGCTCACAGCAACCTCACACTCCTGGGTTCAAGCAATCCTTCTGCCTCAGCCTCCCGAGTAGTCGGGACTACAGGCATTTGCCACCATGCCCCGCTAACTTTTTCTATATATTTTTAGTTGTCTGGCTAATTTCTTTCTATTTTTAGTAAAGACAGGGTCTCACTCTTGCTCCTGACCTCAAGCGATCCTCCCGCCTGGGCCTCCCGGAGTGCTAGGATTATATGAGCCACCGCGCCTGGCCACAATATAATGTTAAAAGAAAAATGTGTATAAATAGGATGCAAACTGTGTACAAAGGCTACAAAAGACAGAAGTGACTGCTGAGTACTGAGATTACTAAGGATTTTGAGAGGCTTTCAGAAATGTTTTCTAAGTTTTCATCAATGAATGTATTACTTTTTTATTGTGGTGAAATATACGTAACGTTAAAATGATCATTTTAACCATTTTCAAATGTAAAGTTCAGTGGCAGTAGACATACTCACATTGTTATGCAACCATCCCTCTATCTCCAGAACTTTTTCATCATCCCAAACTGAAACTCTGTCCCCGTTAAACAATAACGCCCCATCCTCTCACCCCCAGTTCTTGGTAACCACCATTCCACTTTCTGATCTATGAATTTGACCATTCCAGGCACCTCATATAAGTAGAATCATTTGTTCCTTTGTGGAGCATATATTAATTTTATAATCTTCACTCCAACCCTGCAAATCAGGCATTATCCACAGTATACAGATTAAGAAACTGAAGTTCCTAGAGGTTAAATCACTAGTGCAGTCACCATCTGGTTACAGAGCCAGGCCAGGCTTTCCTGCCAAGTACATGAGCTTTAGAAACTGAACACCACTAAAAATAAATTTAAAGGGCAAAAGGATCCAACATAACACCTGCACCCAGTAGATACTTGGTTTTGTCTTATTTTTTGTTTTTTCTTCTGCCAAGTACCATGTAAGACCACAATGACCAACGCTGGAATAGTTTGAGCAACAAAATAAAGTAGCATTTGATTATAACTCAAAGTATAAAATAAATATCCATGAGTTCATACTGAAATCAATAAATATTGAATACATGAAAACGTGGGGAGAAGAGACACATTTCCTTAGTAGAAGAGTCCCAAATAATTTATGTAGATAATCTGTCTTCTAGGCAGCAAAAGATAACTACATAAACAGTAATTAAAATCCATGATTATGTGTATTTTTGATGAAAATGTATTTAATGAAATTCACTGGTAATATAAAATGAGGTTTTTAAAACAAAGTTCTTCTTACTGTAGATAGAGGAATTAAAATACACTAAAGAAACAAATTGTTGTTGAGGTGGTTGGTAATTCAAAGGGCTTTTGTGTTACCAAGAATATTATTATTGTAACTATTTCTTAAACTTTATTTGGATCTATGGAAGATCTTTATGATAGAGGAAGTCATTTGGGGAAGGAGAAAGAAATCCTAAGAAAGTTAATTAGGCCACTGGTTTGTAAGCCAGGAAAAATTACAAAACTTCAAATGTGTGAATCCCTGCCTGGGAGGTAAGTAAAATGGAGATTCTATTCCTTACTCTGCTGTCTTTAATTCAAAATTCTTTTTCATGTGCTGACTTTCAGTCCTTGCTTAGAAACAAAGAGTAAAGATGTCAACCCTGAGGGTTTCCGGCCTGCCTAGGAGGAGGACACCAAAAGTCAAAACATCTAAGAGGGCAGAATATTTTTACATAAACAGTGTCGAAGACAAGCAGGGAAATGATAATTTCCTTTCCTTCTGTTTAGTCAGGCCATATTTCCTGTTATCCACTCCACAAAGCGTTCTGCAATTCTTGAAGCTGTTTTAGAAGATACAAGATACTGTTTAATTAGTTTCTAAAACATTTAAGACTCCCCCAAAAAGTATATTTGTTCCATAGGAATAAGAGACATATTTGTTTGTGGGGGTTTAAAAGATGTATTTTTATTTTTTAAAATTGTGGTAAAATACATAAAATGTAAAATTTACCATCTTAGCCATTTTAAGTGTGCAGTTCAGTGGTATTAAGTGCGTGAATGCTGTTGTGTACCATCACCACCACCCACCTGCAGAACTCTTCATCTTGCAAAATTGAAACTCTTAAATAATAACTTCCTATTTCCCCTCCTTCCAGCCCATGGCAACCACCATTTTTTCTGTCTCTATGAGTTTGAATACTCTAGGGACCTCATAAAGTGGAATCATAGAGTAATTGTCTTTTTTTTGACTGACATTTCATTTAGCATAACGTCCTCAAGTTTCATGCCTGTTGCAGCATGAGTCTGAATTTCCTTCCTTTTGTAGGCTCAGTAAACATTGGGGAACCTGCGGCCTTGGGGCCACATGTGGCCTTCTGGATCCTTGAGTGTGGCCTTTTGACTGAATCCAAATTTTACAGCACAAATTCTTTTAATAAAGTCGAGGGGCTGCACTTGGGGATCTGGAGGGCCACGTGTGGCCTTGAGGCTGCTGGTTCCCCACTCTTGTCACAGACCCCGTTTGTTTATCCATTCACCCGACTAACTGTAGATGGACATTGGGTTTGCTTCTGCCTTTTGGCTTTTGTGAATGATGCTGCTATGAACACCATTCATATGAGCATCTGCTTTCAATTCTTTTTTTTTTTTTTTTGCAATCAAAAGCATGGTTTAATATCAAAGTGGCGCAACAGAATTGATAAGGTACCTGTGACAATCAATTGGCTCATATTAAAATGTTCTATTTTTTTCACCAAGGATCCTTTCAAATTAAAACCTTTAGGTCATAGAACTCATAAAATCAGCACCCATCACAATAAGTGGACATTATCAGTTTGTAAGTTTAAATCCCCATTGACTCCCAACTGAAAAGAGATACCCACACCCAGAAATCCAGGAGTTCCCTCACATCCTCAGAGCTGCACATGGTGTGTATCTGTCTCATGTTTCGTAGTTTCCAATGTGTGTAATGTCCTTTTGGAGTCATTTATCTTGCTGGTCCATAGGAAGGGTACACTAGTCCAGGAATCAAGACATCAGAATTCTAGTTCTAGCTCTGCCACAGAGGAGCCACCTCACCGTGGGCAAGTTAGCCAATGTCTCAGCCATCTCTGTCACCCATGAAAGGGCTGGTCAGTCTGATGGCTCCATTAAGCTCTTTGAGCCTGCGCAGTGGTTACTCTTGAATCTGGACTGAAAAACACTATGTATCAGATGAGATAACGGATAAATGTTGCCCTTTGTTTTTGGAGTTTTTTCTTTTTCTTTCTTTTATTATTTCAAAATATCAAGGGAGTACAAATGTTTTTGTCACATGGATTGCTTTTATAACGCTTAAGTCAGGGCTACCAGTGTGCCCATCACCTGAACAAAGTTCCTTGTACCTGTTAGGTAGGTCCCTCCTCCCCAATTCTTTTGGATATATTCTCATAAGTAGAATTGCTGGATGGAATACATTTGTTTTTGAATTCTTTTTTTAAGGTCTGAGTTTGCTTTTGAAAAAAAATTTTAAGCTGAAATTTGTATTCAAGTTGTGAAGGGGAATTGTAAACGTTTCGTAACCAAGCTTCTCCCTGTGACTGTGGAGGTCCCCAGCTTAACCATGTGAGAACTGATGCGTGGAAGCTGGAACCATCTCCAGATACTCCCTGAGTTGAAGCCAGAACCATAGCAATGGCCACCAGACCCTGCCTGATGTCCCCTCCAGCTCCTTTACCCCTCAGACTCCCCCTAGAGACCCTGGCCTCTGGGCTATTTCTGGACCAGGAGCAACCCAGCCACACTCTCCCCTCAGACCTCTGCCTGCAGCACTGTCCTTCCGTGCGTCTGCACGGCTTGTCCCCTCACCTCCGTCAGGTCTTGCTCAAATGTCCCCTGGGATGACACCTTCCCTGGACGCCTGTTTAAAGGCCCCCTCTCCTTCGCACGCACAGATGCACGCACCTCGGCTTTTCCAGTCCTCTCCTGCGTTAGTTCTCTCCATCACATTGAACATACTACATTTTTCACATCCTTACCTATTGCATTTAACATACTATTTCTTTCTTATTTATTTTATTTATCATCTGCCTCTCCCAGTAGGATGTCCATTCCACAGGGCAGGTTTTTTTTGTTTTGTTCACTGCTATCTCTCGGTGCCTAGAACAGCATCTAACACTTAATAGATGTTGGTGAGTGTGTGTGGACATGATCTTGGTTAGCTTCAGAAGAAAATGAAGAAAGACTTTGGAGTTGTCCACTTTAATGATGTCCTTTGAGCTAACACCCAACAGGAGAGAATATGGAAAGCAGAAAATGTTATCCACATGTAGCACATAATAAGTAGCATCTCATCTCAGGCTGTTCCGAAAGCACACGGGATGATATTCCACCTATAGTGAGTGCAGCAGCGGCCCCCCAAAAGATATATCTGGGTCCTAATCCCCAGAACCTGTGAATGTGACCAAAAAGAGTCTTTGCAGCTGCAAGTAAACTAGGGATCTCGAGAGGAGATCATTCTGCACTCAGGGTGTGCTATGGTTTGAATGTCCCCTCCAAAACTCTTGTTGAAATTTGATTGCCAATATAACGGTATTGGAAGGTGGAGCCTTGAAGAGGTGGGTTTAATGCCTTTTAAAAAAGGGGTGGGTGTGGTGGTTCAGTGGTGGTTCATACCTGTAATCCTTTAGCACTTTGGGATGCCAAAGAGGAAGGATTACTAGAGGCCAGGAGTTCAAGACCAGCCTGAGCAAGAGTGAGACCGCATGTCTACAAAAAAATAGCGTGCCTGTAGTCCCAGCTACTTGGGAGGCTGAGGAAGGAGGATCACTTGAGCCCAGGAGTTTGAGTTTGCAGTGAGCTATAACGATGCCACTGCACTCTACATGGGGTGACAGAGTGAGACCCTGTGTTAAAAAAAAAAAAAAAGGCTTTCGGGAGTGGGTTCTCACACTTCCCCTCCTATGCTTTGTGAGGAACGGTGTTCCTCCTCTCCAGAGGATGCAGTGTTCAAGGTACCATCGGGGAAGTGGAGACTAAGCCCTCACCAGACACCAAACCTGCTGGCGCCTTGATGTAGGACTTCCTAGCCTCCAGAACTGTAAGAAAAAGCTGTCCATTCTTTATAAATTACCCAGTCTCGGGTATTCTATTATAGCAGTGCAAAACAGAGTAAGACAAGGTGGAGCCTAAATCCAATGACAGGTGTCTTTATAAGACAAAGGTAGAGGGACACACAGAGACACGTGAAGACGGAGCGAAGACCGGCAGAGACCGCAGTGATGCGTCTGCAGGGCGAGCAACACGAGGGCCGTCCGTGACTCCCGGGAGCTGGCAGGAGGCGCGATTCTCCCTGAAAGCCTCCGGAAGGAAACAGCTCTGCACACACGTTGATTTTAGACTTCCAGCCTCCAGAACTGAGGGAATAAATTTCTGTTTTAAGCTACACCATTTGTGGTAATTTGTTACAGTAGGCACAGGAAACTAAAACACCATCCGTAGCTGCATCTAAACTGGTCCCTGAGTTTATCCCTGTAATAAGATTCACCCTTCTAGTTGTGTCTCTAGGAGAACAGACGAATCTCCTGTTAGTTTCATATTGCCTGGTCATACACAGTGCTGTGCGGGGAAAGAAATGGGACCGAGGAAATCACAGTAGCCAGAATCGCAGATCTCAGAGCTGGAGGAGACCTTCAACATCATGCTTGGCTCATTTCCTCATTTGAAAGATAAGGTAACGGAAGCTCAGCAAACAACTCGTCTGCTGCACTGAGAGTATTAGTAGCTAATGTCATAATGACTCTGACTAACATTTATTGAGCATTTATTGTGTCCCAGGGACATGCTTTGTGGATATTAAATTACTCGGTCCTCACAACAAGCATATAAGGGAGACGGGAGTATTATCCATATTTTTCAGGTGAGGAAACCGAGTCACAGAGAAGTTAAATCATTACTTCCAAGGCCACCCAGAATATCAAGGGTGTGACAAGAACCCAGGCAGGGGCTTAGCAAGTCTGCTCCACAGGAGACTACGCTGCCTTTCCGACCTGTTCGAGTCTGTCTCACTTCGCAGTGGCACTGGCTTTCTCGGGACGATCCGTGTGAAAGATAAACTGCAGATGGCCAGTCGGCCTAACTGGGCTGACGGCGGAGGCCACTCAGAAGACTGCAAATACCTTAACACTCAGGATGCCGCTTCACTCTTTGCCTAGGGAACGGCTGTGAGCGGGACCTGTAGCTCATCCTGACCATCCCCTGAGGAAAACCGTTCAAGCTCTGGGGCACGCCGGAATCCAGCTTCTGTGCTGATCAGTTGGAATTCAGGTCCACTCCGTCTCCTCTGCCTGTCTGGGCTTCCACGTTGTTGGAAAGGCAAACATTTCCCATGTCTCTGTGTCGCAGTGGAGCTGGAGACGCATGGGCAATATGCGGAAAAAAGAGCGGTGGTATCGTAGGCATCTATGGCTCCTGGAAATGTGGAGGAATTTTTTCTAACCTTTGAGAGAAAGATGAGTACATTTTCCCATCCCGCTGCCCATTCCTTGTGGGTAAACGACCCTGCTCATTTCCAGCCTTATTTCACCCTTGGCCACATGCAGCTAGAACAATGTCATGCCTGGTACATAATACACACTCAATAAATGCCTTTTAAATGAACAAATTATGTTATTTTTTTAAAGCATTTACCTTTCCAAATAGAGTAGAATTCTATCTACTTTGTACTCTCAGAACCTAGAACAATCTCTGTGAATTAGTGTAAATGTAAATTTGGCTGCATTTAGAAGATCCCAAATAATAGTGACTTACATAAGATGGGCGTTTATTTTTCACAAAACAGTCTGGAGGGAGGTGGTCTGGAGTGGGTCGGGCAGCTCAGTGCTATGAGGTCGTGCAGGCTCACAGGCCTCTCTTATCCTGTTACTCCACCTTCCCCAGGTGCTGTCATCATGCACGTGATCCAAGGTGGCTTGTCACTATGTCCATGTTCCAAATAGCAGGAGGGAGAGGAAGGACATTCCTCCTCTGGCTTCATCCATTCAGGCTGCTATAACAAAATACCATAAACAAGGTAGCTTATGAACAACAGAAATTTATTTCTCACAGTTCTGGAGGCTGGAAGTCCAAAATCAAGGTGCCAGCAGATTCCGCGTCTGGCGAGGGCCTGCCTTTGGGTTCATAGATGGCACCTTCTCTCTGTGTCCTCGCATGGTGGAAGGGGTAGGCAAGCTCCTTGGGGCCTCCGGTAAGGGCACTAATTCTGTTTAAGAGGGCTCCACCCATGACCCAATCACCTCCCCAAAGCTTTATCTCCTAATGCCATCACATTGAAGATTAGGCTTCAACATATGAATTTGAGGCAAACACACATTTAGTCTTGTCTTAGTCTATTTTCTGTTGCTACAACAGAATACTTGAGATTGGGTCATTTATTTTATAAAAATTATTTCCTACAGATCTGGAGGCTAGAAGTCCAAGAGCATGGCACCAGCGTCTAGTGAGGGTCTTCTTGCTATGTTATAACGTGGCAGAGAGCATCACTTGGTGAGAGCAAGAGTGTGTCAGTTCAGGCCTCTTCCTCTCCTTATGAAGCCACCAGTTCATCATGGCGCCCCACCCTGATCCAATTTATTGAATCCTTCCAAAGGCCCCACCTCCAAATACCATCAGCATATGAATATGGGAATTAAGTTTCCAACACATGAAATTTGGAGGACACATTCAAACCATAGCAAGTCTATAGCACCCTCAGTTTCTGGAAAAGACCCAAATGTTGCATGCATCACTTCTGCTCACATCCTATTATGAACTTGATCACATGGCCACATTTAATCACAAGGGAAGGTGGGAAGTATAATCATTATTCTGGACTACCCTGAATTCAGCTGAAAATTCTATTTTTGTGGAGGGAGAAGGGAACAATACTAATAGACAACTAGAAATTTATGCCATACTATGTCTCATAATAGATGCTCAATAAATATTTGCTGGACTAATGAAATGTCATCAACGAGGAATATAGAAATGTAATAATTATAATGCTCTAAGGGGGCATTAAAAATACCCTTGAAGCGTGGATGTTTTGTTAATGTAAATTGGAATATTTACCATAGACAGAGCCAAAGATTTTTATGGAACGGAACAGAAAACATCACTGGATTTTGTAACCTTGGGAAACAACTCTAAAAAGCTGTTCCTAAACGTAAGGACATAGAGAAGAAAATCAAACTAGCTAGCATTTTCTCTGGGAAGCTGAACTATGCATTATGATGTCCATGTAAATTCCAAATCCAGATCAATACAAAGTCTAAAATGTAAGCAGCCATAAGCAGTATCTTATATGCCAAAAACAAGTAGACTGGATATACTTACAGGACAGGAATCACTTCCACGATTATGACGCATTGATCTCAAGCAGCACTCGATATGTAAGAAACTCAGCTGGTCTCTCTCTCTCTCTTTTTTTTTATCTTTCTTGTAAAGCTGTGTCTCCAGCCCACTGCCACTGTTGGTCCCAGTCCCATCACTTCACACCCAGATAGGGCCGTAGTCTTCCGCATTTGGGTCTCTCCTCCCTCTGATCTAGACTACACCCTGCCTTCAGATTTTTCCTGATGCTGCGTCCTGGTGCCAAACATCTGATGATTCCCCCATCAACTCTTAACCTCTTCGTTTAGCATTCCTGGATTTCCGTAGTCACTTGCTATTCAACATATCCAATTTGTCCCTCACTATAGAAAATCTGCTGTCTGAACGCTCCCCTTATTCACTTTCAATTTCATTTTATTAGTAGGCGATGTGTTTATATGGCTCAAAAGTAAAACAGCACAGAAAGTAATATAGTGAAAAGTCCCCTTCCCTCCCCTACTCCCACCCTCTCTGTTCCCCAATGTCCCCCCACTCCAAAGAGCTTTAGGGTCCTTTATGCAAATATAAGCAAATGCAGTTATGCTTTCTTATCAGCCTTCCCGCCTTTTACACAAAAGGGGGCTTACTATATTCCAGATATTTCTATTTCTATACCAACATACAAAGAGCTTCCTTATTTTTTTTTTTTTTACTCCCCTAACCTTTGTAAAAACTGCATAGTGTTCCAGGTCATGGAGTACCAACATTTATTTACCTGTCCCTACCTGTTGGATACATAAGTGGTTTCCAACCTTCTGTTAGTATGAACAATGCCTCAGTGAATAACTTTGTACATACACACATTTTGCACATAGGTGACCACGATCTACGGGCAAGTTCCTAGAAGGGGTGTCTGAGTTTTTCCCCACCCTGCTAGATCCCCTTTGGTTTGGTACCACCTACGGGCCTGGGCCTCTTTGCCAGGGGCCTGTCACCCTCTCTTGGCTCCTTGGAGAGATTTATTCCATAGGAGAGTTGGAGTAACTGGTATATGGTATGCATAACTCATGGGACATGACGAACACCTTATCTTCTGCCATCTCTTTAAAATTTATCCACTGGAAAGTATCTTCACTTGTCCCAGATGAAAACCCTAATAAGCCTGTATTTGTCTCCCAGAGTTTCTGTAACAAAGTACCATAAACTGGGTGGCTTAAAACAACAGAATTTTGTCTCACAGTTCGGGAGGCTGGATGCTGGAAATCAAGGTGTCGGCAGGGAGGCGCTCCCTCTGAAGCCCGTGGGGAATCCTTCCTCAATTCTTCCTAGCTTTGGTGTTTGCCGAATCACTCCAATCTCTGCCTTCGTCACCACGTGGCATTCTCCCTGTGTGTCTCTGTCCTCACACGTCCATCTTCTTATAAGGACACCAGTCACATCGGAGTACGATCTCATCTTAACTAAGTACATCTTCAAAGACCATATTTCCAAATTAGGTCACATTCTCAGCTACTGGGGGTTAGGACTTTAACGTGTATTAATATTTTTTAGGGGGAAACAATGCAACTCGTAACATAGGCCCAACACTTTTCTGCTCATGTTGTTAATAGGTAGAGGACAATCTTAGGGACAACTTTAAAAGACAAACTCATTCTCAATTCCGGACCTAGTATGTCCAGTCCCAGATATTTTTTAGTCCTTCAAGCTCCAATCCAAGGGCGGCTGTGGTCGGGGCTGAGGCCATCTGCCTGCAGAGGGGGTGTGGCTGATGGTTTCCGCTCCCTCTGCTGGCCTTGGTGCCCTACTGAACTCCCCACCCCGGGAAGGCGAGTGGGGCTGGTGGGCGGATGGGACAGGTCTGACCAGGCTGGGAAGCTCTGTGCTCTCAGGGCCTGTCATTGCTTGTCTTTTTCTTCTTACCAATATTTTTGGAGTTTCTCTGGAGATTTCTACCCTGAATCTCCTAATTCTGGTGAGTGTCACTTAATTTTGGGAAGTGACTTGTAACTTCTTCTGCCCCTAGAAATCTAGCATTTCTTCCTCTGTCCCTTAGGTAGCCCTTTTTAAAAATTAAAAAAAAATATTTTTTAGAGACAAGGTCTTGCTCTGTCACCCAGGCTGGAGTGCAGTGGCATGATCATAGCTCACTCTAACCTCGAACTCCTGGTCTCAAAGGGTCCTCCTGCATCCGCCTCCCAAAGTGCTGGAACTACAGGCCTGAGCCCCCATGCTCAGCCATAGACAGTCCTTTTTGAAACGACCCTAAATGATCCAATGCCAGCTCTTTCCCCGCTCCCCCATGGCAGCTGTCTGGTTCAAGGATCCCTACAAGGAGTGCAGATGGGGACGGATGGAGGGCAGCAGCCTGCTCCCAGCCTTGCCACCAGGCCAGCTGCTCAGTTCTTCTCTTCTCTGGATTTCCTAGGCAACGTCAGACTCATTCATGGAGTCCCCCAGCCACATGGACACACTGTCAAGCTCTCCAAGTGGATTAATTGAGCTGCTCTCTGGGCTTCTCCTGGGGGGATGAATCCTCATGGTGAGATAAGGGCTCTCCCCAAAGAAATCTCACCCCAATCCTCTCCTCACTCTCCCCCTTGTATTTCCTCGCTGTGGCTGAGGAGCTGAGGGACCAGCTCAGCATCACTTTCTTGGCGGTTTTGTGGTTGGCGGATCTTTCTCACACTCCCTTTGTATCTGATACCTGTGTAACAGTCTTGACACCTCACAGAAGATTCCCATTCTAGTTTTCTCTGACCATAAATATAACACTGACCATAAATATAACAAAGCAGTTATTTACAAATTCTCTCTGTCTGCCTTTCAAAGAAGGTGGATCCTCAAAATTGAAGGGCTTTTAAAAATTTTTAGTTTTTTTAAAAAATAAACTTTATTTTTAGAATAGCCTTAGATTTATAGAAAACTTGCAAAATAGTGCAGAGGTCCCATAAACCATTTTCCTGTTATTTATTTGTTAAATCAGTACAGTGCACTTATTACAATCAATAAATGAATATTGATACATTATATCTATATTATTGGAACATACTTTATTCAGATTTCTTCCATTTTCTCCCAATGTCCCTTTTCTGGTCTGGGATCCCATCTAGGACGCCACTTATATGTAACCAGCAGGTCTCCTTACGCTCCGCTTCCTCACATTTCTTGTTTGATGATCTTGTCAATCTAAATAACAGCAAGAGGCTTTCTACATGAAAATGATTTTTATTTTAGAATAGGACATTGCAATGGGAATACGTGTGCCACAGTAGACTATGTGTGTATTCAGAGAGGTAAAGAAAAACAAAAGTTTCTAAAGAAAAAATGAGGAGGATTACATAATTGTTTTGAGATAATTATCCTTGGCTACAAGAATCAACAACAAGGGTGATCCCGGTCCAAGGCTGGACAGGCAGTTGTTAGGCAGATGTCCTTGTAAAAGTATTTTTCATGTAAGGTTGTGTTTTTTGCAGTCTTTTGTGATATTTTTATCAGGCTGTTAGGGACAGAAAAACAAGTGAGGTAATGGAAATCAGAAAAACAGAAAGGAGAAAGCAGTTATAGAAAAACAAGGAGAAATAGTTGCAGAAAAATAAAAAGAGGGAACGGTTATTTCAGTCTTCAAGAATGGGGTACTAGGCACGGACCACCAGTCAGAGAATGACAAAAACACCATAAACAGGTTATGGTACTTCCCCGCCATATGTACAGTAGAAAGAATGACTGAAACATAACCTTTAAGTCATGTCCATACCTGGAAAGAACTCAGTCCCCAAAGCAGTGATGTATAGTTATGAATAGCTATAACTAACTTTTACCTAAACATAAATATAAAAGGAAAAACATAGAAGTAGACAGAGTCTTCTCCACTCGCAGGGACAGTCCCATTTCCCCTTAGGAAATGTACTTTCGCTTTGCACCCTTAGACTTTACCGGCAGTAAATTCTTCACGCACACTTGCTGAGTGTCCATCATCGCTCTCTGACGAGTGGGCCAAGGGTTGTGACTCTTCCAAGTCCCGAGCCCAAGAATTGGGACAACACTTTAAAGTTCAGCAGTGAACAGGGCCTACATACATGAGAACCCTTCTCTTCATTGCCTTCCCTGGGCTCTATTTGTCAGGGTTTTTTTTTAACCACAAGTGACTCCATTTTGATTCTGACAAGTTTCACAACCTTGACAATTTTTAGGTTAGCTATTTTGTAGAATGTCCCTCTGCTGGGATTTGTCTGATGTTTTCTCACAATTAGACTGGGTTATGGGTTTAGGGACTATGGTATAATAAAAAATATATTTGTTTTTTGTCTCCAGTTCCCAGCACAGAGCTCCCAAATCCCTTGGAATTTCCTGAAATACGTATCACTGTTATTTATGAGTCCCTTTTAATCTAATCTGAATTTATGCTAATGAGGTGACTACTGGTGGGCTCTTGGACGGAATCCGGATGGGGCTGGTGACCAGAGGAGCCAACCGTGGGATCAGAGGGTTGTAACTTTCAGCAGCAACAAGCCCCTCCCCCACTTTAGGGAGGGGACAGGGGCTGGCGGTTGATTTCAATCACCAGCGGCCAATGATTTAATCAATCATTCCTTTGTAATGAAACCCAGAGAAAAATCCTTAAGCATCAGGGGCCAGAGAGCTTCCAGGCTAGCCCGCACAGGGCATGGAAACTCCATGCTTGCCCCAGGCACCTCTTCCCTTGGCTGTTCTTGAGTATTTCCTTTATCTGGAAATAGTAAATTAAGTGCTTTCCTGAGTTCTGTGACTTAAGCAGGGAATTACTGAATCTTTCAATTTCTAGTGGGCGGGGCAGAAATGTGGGTGGCCTGGGCACCCCACTGTGGCTGGAGAAGTGTGGTCGTGAGCCCTTAACCGGTGGGGTCGGTGTCAGAATTGAACTGCTGGACACCCAGTTGGTGTTGGAGAACTGGGCAATTGGATGTTGCTCCTAGAAAAGACATCGCAGTGTCTGGTGTCAGGAGGAAAAAGCCTGCTGGGGAGCAGGACCCCAGAGGGAAAGCGCAGCGCCTTTACTCTGCTGAGCACAGTGAGACACTGATACGTAAGGGCAGGGCGCATCGCTCGGAGGGGGCGAGCCTGGAGGAGGGACAGCAAGGACAGTAGAAAAGGTACGTCTCCATAGGCGGCGTGGGCGAGAGAGGGCTGGTGGAAGAGAAGCCTGAACCGGCTCTCGGCGAAATCCGCTACGGCCCCGAGAGCGCGGCGGCCGCTGGCGCAGGAGGCCGGGGCAGGCAGGCGGTCCTGCGCAGTGCGCGGGCTGCACGGCCGGGCCGCCGCCAGGGGGCGCAGTGCGCCGGAGACTCGCGCGCGACCACCCGGCTGAGGAGCCGGTCGAGCTCGGCCTCAGAAGTAAGTCGGGGCGCGGCGGGCCCGGGCGGGGGTCGCGCGCTCGCTCTGGGAACTGGGGTTGGGCGAGGGTCTGGCGGTAGCGGCCGGCCCATTGCAAGGGGAAGGCGCGTATCTTCGGTCGGGGCCGCCGGGTGGCAACAGGGATGGCCGGAAAGCCGGCTGTGACCCGCGAGAGAGGGCGGGCCTTCCGGTAGGGCCGCATGAGGGACCTCGCGGGCTGCGGGACAGCGCCGCCTCCTCGAGCCTCTCGCGCTCCCCCCCGCCGGTCCCCGGTTGGCTCGGTCCGCTCGTCAGTGCGCACGCGCGGCCGTCGCTGCAGGGGTCCCGGCGCCCGCGCCTCCGCCCCGGCCCAGGTTCGGCGACAGGTCCTTGACGCTGGTGTCAGGGGAGAGAACGGTACGCGCCCACCCGCGGCGGGAAGACGGGTGAATTCCTCTAGAACCTGGGTGGGGAAAGGTTTTCTAGTGACCGAAAGCCTAGACCCTAGAAAAAAAAAATTGATACATGTGATAACATTAAAAACAAAAACTGTCGCATAGCGCGCGCGCGCGCGCGCACACACACGCATAAATCTCCTACCATAAATAAGTAAAAGACAATTGGCAAACTGGGAAAAAAATGTTTGCAACGTATATCGCGGATGACGGGTTAATATCCCAAATATACATGTAACTCTTAAAGATTGAGGGAACCAATGACCAAAAATCCAATTTTAAATAGGCAGAAGGCATTGTGGACGGAAAAACGAAGTTCTGCCAAAATATTTAACGAGGTTTATTCTGAGTCAGCATGAGTACCGTGGCCTGGGGAACATAGGCTCAAGGGGTCCTGAGAAAATGTGCCCGGGGCGGCTGGGTTAGTTTGGTTTTATACATTTGTGGAGACAGGAATTACTGGTAAAATCATACATCAGTATATGAAAGGTATACATTGGTTTGGCCCAGAAAGGTGGGACATCTTGAAGGAGGGGGACTTAACAAGTCATAGGTGGGTTATAGGGATTCTTTAGGGGATCGTTGGTTGAAAGAGTAAAGCTTTGTCTATTGGAGTCAGTAGAAAGGAATGCTTGAATTAAGTAACATAAAGGGAGGGTCTTCTATCTGTCATGCGATTTCCATATCAGAATCAGGTTGGAAAGTAAGCCACGTTATACTGGGTTAATTAAGCCGGGCATGGTGGCTCTCCCTGTAATCCTAGCACTTTGGGAGGCTGAGGTGGGAGAATCGTTTGAGCCTAGGAGTTTGAGGCTGCAGTGAGCAATGATCCAGCCACTGCACTCCAGCCTGGGCAACAGAGGGAGACCCAGTCTTTTAAACAAACAACAACAAAAAAAACCACTTAATGAGATTTTGTGGTTTATAGGGCATGTGACTCATCAGGCCTCTTAGAAAGGAATTTGGGCAAGAGAAGACCAGAGTTCAATCTTCAACATGAACCAACAGTCTTCACAAAAATGACATAAAACTGGTCCTTAAACAAACAAAAAGATGTACAGTTTCTCGCTTAATAAGAGAGCTCCACAGTGCTCTGAGTTATCACTTCTATCCAATTTGTAAAAAGTGAAAAGCAGTAGGACATGCTGTGGGGACATAGGTGCTCTCATACGCTGCCAGGGGGGAAGGCAAGATGGTACAACGCCTTTAGAGGGAAATTTGGCAATGTCTGACAAAGCAACATATACATTTACCCTTGACCGAGCAATTCTACAGCTAGGACTTTACCCTGAGCAAACACTTATGCCAATATAAAAGTATGTATGTGTGTGTATATACATGTATGAGACCACTCATTGCAGCATTGTTTGCAATGGCAAAATTTTGGAGACAACCTCAATGCCAATTGGTTGAATAAACTCTGGTACATCCACACAACTCAGTACTAGGTGGTGTGGTTATAAAAAAGAATGAGGAAGATCTCTATGATCTGATACAGAGTGATTTCTAGGATATGCAGTACTGATGAGTAAACAAACGTTAAATACACAAGAGTACATATTGTGCTCTTTTTGTGTAAAAAATGGGGAAATAGTAAAATATTTCGATTTTTCCTTATTTTTGCAAAAAAAGAAAATAATAAAGAAACTGAGGAAGAAAAAACTAGAAACTAATAAATTGGTTGCTTGCAGTGGGTAGATAGGAATGGGCTAAGTCCAGAAGGAAATGATACCTCTACACATGCCTTTTCTGGGTAGTTTTGACTTTTAGAAGCATGTGAATGTTTTAGTATTTAAAAAGTAAAATTAGATCAACAGAGATGGGGGAAAAGATACCTAAAATTGAATATAAGCAGAAGTGAACAAATGCACCAAACTGTATAGTAAATTAACCACGGAAAAATAAACCCATATAACTTTAAATGTAGCTCTTTGACTATACACCTGCTATATGTAAACAAGCAAACAAAACTACAGAGAAACTTTGAACGTAGTTGGTAGTAATCTGGTGTAGCAATTCTGAAAATACTTTCTGTGTATTGTAGGATTAAGCAAATAAGAAAATATAATGACATTGGGAGCCAGGACCCTCACTGTGAGAGAAGGGGTACAAATATGGAGTGAGGGAAGGGAAGGGAGAGCTCTATGGACTGGAATGAGAGGCTTTTTGTTTTGATTTGTTTTAAGAATTTATTTCCTAGATCTGTCTGCTGAGAGAGCCTGGGAGCAGGGCCACCCCAATAGCAATGAGCATTCCTCGTGCTGTGTCTTGGTTGCTAATACCACTGTCTGTTAAAAGGAGCCAGAGCTCCTTGGAGAAATGGCTCATTCAGGCAAGGGCAGGGAGAGTGAAAGATGAGCTAGGAACAGCTTGTGCCAGAAAGCAAGAAGGTGCCCAAAGAATGGTGGAGATAGGTCAAAAGGACACAGGGGCCAGCTTTACAGGGCTCCAGTGGCCAAACCCCGGACAAGTTGAACATCGAGATGAATAATGACAATAATGAATTATCACATTGAATAAAAAAGAATCCACGAGTCCAGAGTGATACTAAAAAGCAAATAAACTTACTAATAAATAAATAGAGGACTCTTCTTTACAGTGGAATGCAAAGTAATGAGTGAGGAAGGAACAATAGAGTTAGGAAAGTTGCCATATTTCTACTATCACAATAATAACTGATTCAGGCAGGGATAAGTAATGGATGCTAAAACCACTGGGTGAAAGCTTATTGGGTGTCTTACTCCGTTTCATGCTCCTGTAACAGAATACCTGAGACTGGGTAATTTATAATGAACAGAAATTTATTTGGCTCTTGGTTCTGGAGACTTGAAGGTCCAAGATTGAGGGGCCACATCTGGTGAGGGCCTTCTTAATGTGTCATCCCATGGTAAAAAGTGGAAGAGCAAGAAAGGGAAGGGAAGGAGACTGAACTCATCCTTGTACCAGGAGCCTACTCTGAAATAACAGCATTCATCCATTCACAAGGGCAGAGCCCTCATGACCTAATTGTCACGTCTTAAAGGTCCTACCTCTCAACACTGTTGCATTGGGGATTAAGTTTCCAACACATGAACTTTGGGGGACACATTCAAGCCATAGCATTGGGGAATAAGTCTCAAAGAATCACTCCATAGATTATTTATTAATTACAAAAGTGAAAGAGGAACCTTTATAGTGGGGAAGTAGATACCACCTTAGCCATGTGATCAAAGTCAGCATCACCAGTAAGGACTGAACTGACATGATGTGCCAAAGATGCATAACCTGAATTGGAACCTGAGGAAACATCAAACTCAAATTGAGAGACCAGCTACAATGTAATAGGGCTCATTTTTTTTTTTTTTTTTTTTTTTGGGACAGAGTCTCACTGTGTTGCCCAGGCTAGAGTGCCATGGCGTCAGCTCACAGCAACCTCAAACTCCTGGGCTCAAGCGATCCTCCTGCCTCAGCCTCCCGAGTAGCTGGGACTACAGGCATGCGCCACCATGCCCGGCTAATTTTTTCTATATATTTTTAGTTGTCCAATTAATTTCTTTCTATTTTTAGTAGAGACAGAGGTCTCGCTCTTGCTCAGGCTGGTTTCGAACTCCTGAGCTCAAACAATCTGCCCGCCTCGGCCTCCCAGAGAGCTAGGATTACAGGCGTGAGCCACCGTGCCCGGCCAGGGCTGACTTTTAAAAGATGTCAATTTCATGAAAGACTAAGGGACTGTTCTGGATTAAAGGGGAGTTAAGAGACATGACAACTAAATGATATGTGTGTCCTTAAATTGGGAAAAATAATATTGCTAGAAAGGATATTATTGGGATAATTGGCAAAATGTGAATATGGATGGAATAGAAGGTACTAGCATTGGATCAGTACTAATATCTGAATTTGATCGTTGCAGTGATACATTTTCTGAATTTCCTCATTGCAGTGTGGAATATTCTTGTTCTTAGGAAATATACCTTGAAGTGCTTAGGGGTGAAGGGTCATGATTTTTATAACTTAATTTCAAATGATTCTGGAAAGAAAAATGTCTGTGTTATACCTTGTACCACTGAGTAGATATACAGTACTCCCCCTTCTCTGTAGTTTCACTTTCCATGGTTTTTTAGTTACCTGTGGTCAACTGCAGTTTGAAAATGTTACATGGAAAATTCTAGAACAATTCATAAATTTTAAGTTATGTGTTGTTCTGAGTAGCATGATGAAATCACTCGTCATCCAATTCTGTCCCACCTGGGTTGTGAATCATCCCTTCTTCCAGCAGATCCATGCTGTATACACTGTCTTCTCTTTAGTCAGTAGCCAGCTAGGTTATCTGATCTGTCCTGGTATCACAGTGCTTGGGTTCAAGTAACCCTTATTTTACTCAGTTGTTCTATTTTATTATTAGTTGTTAATTTGATACTGTGCCTAATTTATAAATTAAACTTTATCATAGGTATTTATGCATAGAAAAAAACAGTTCTATGTAGGCTTTGGTACTGTCTGGTTTTGGGCATCCACCGGGGGTCTTGGAATGTACCTCCTGTGGATAAGGGGGCACTACTGTACCATAATTTGCTTAATGTGTTCTCTATTGAACATTTAAAATTTTCCAATTAACAATCACTCTTATAAACAATGTTACTATTCAAGTCTTAACTATAATTTCTTTTTTTTGTTACCATTTTTAGGATAAATGCCCAGAGTTATGAATACCACATTAAAGAGGTAAATGTTTTTATGGCCTTTAAGGAGAGTGGCTGATTTAAATAGAAGGTTGTATGTAACATGGGAGGTGAGAGTGTTATGGCAAGTGTTACAGTGACTGGTCCCAGGGGAATAACCGAGCTGCACGCAGAGAGTTGGAGAGTCATTGTTTAATCTCTTAATGCCAGCGGGCCTAGAGGAGACAAGTCTCCAAATTCTGAGCACCTCTTCCGGGTTTTTGTCAGGTTTTATACTTTTTTTGGGGGGTTAGTCTTATCTAATAACACACACAAGCATAAAAGTTAACCAATTAGTAAAAGGATTAAAAGTTAGCCAATTAATAGCAGCGTTTATATGCAATACAGTTACAATAGGCTTATAACAAACAGTATAGTTATGATAGGTTTACAACAAGCAGTACAGTCATGACAGGCTTATAACTCTGCTTACTTGTTTTGTGGTTTCAGCTAGCTGGTGCATATTCTACCTACTTGCTCTACTTAGCTGCTTTGCAGTTTTAAGCAGAACTGGCATGGAAATTCCCCAACAAGAGCAGACAGCTACAAATAGCTGTAGATTCTGAAAGCAGCTACGCAAGCTATTGTACAAAGGATTCTCATATCACTGGGAAGACTCCCCACACCAAGCTTACATCAGACTTTTTAGGTTAGTAACATTGTCCTGGGACCCATAGGTCTAATTTAAGGCATGATGGCCTATGTTTAGACTTTGGGCAGTAGGGGATTTGTAATTAGTTGCCTCATTGCTTCTAGAAGATTTTCTTGACTAAGAACCACAATATGAATCTTTGTGTTGGAGGACCTTGTGATTTTCCAAGACAAATGTGAAAATCAGTGTACATCTAAAATCTAAAAAAGTGTTTGACCTAAAAAATACTGCGTTGAATACAAAAAAATCACTAATTGTGGGAGTGTACATTGGTATAACTACTTTAGAAAACAGTTTTGCATTATCTTTTAATTGTGAACATTAATTAGCGTACTCTGCCTATGCCTGACACAGTAATTCCTCTCCTATGTCCATACCCAGAGAAATGCTTGCCCAGTGGATCCAGGAGACAAGTAAGTGGATATTCAGAGCAGCATTGTATCAGAGTAAACAAACTGGAAATAACCCAAGGACCAGCAGGAGAATGGCTAAACAAAGTAGGATATAGGCAATCATAGAATATTACATAGCAGTGAAAATGGATACAGTACAGTTATGCACAATATATGTGTGAATCTTAGAAACATTGAGTGGAAAGAACGCAAGGCTCAGAAGCCTGCTTATTGAATAATATTATTTTTATAAAGCAAAAAACAAAATGATGTACTGTTTAGGGATACATTAATTTGTATTTAAGATTTATTTTTTAAAGCAAGGGAATAAACATAAAATTGAGACTGGGGAGCCCAGAGGAAGGGATAAACAAGTAGAGAGGTATTGGCCATATTCTAGTTCTTAAGTTGGGAGTAGGTACACAGTGTTCATTTTATTACTAGACTTTGTACCTTACCATATAGGTTATAGAAATTCTATTGAGTGTATTGAATAATATATGAAGTTAAAAAAAAAAAAACACTTGTAACCCCATTTCTCTAAGGTATCTACTGATTGTGTATGTTGCATTTGCAAATAACCATATAGATAAAATCAGAAAACCAAAAATTTTAGAATTGGAAGAGGCCTTCAAGATCATCATCTAATCTGAAGTGTAACCATTTAAAAATTATAAGTACTTGGGCATATTTATGGTTTTCGAAATTGGGGAGGACTTTCTAAATAAAGTCCATGGAAAAAGTCATGAAAGAAAAAGTCAAGAAGTTTGACTTGATTAAAATTTTAAAATGGTGCATCAAATCATTGCAAACAAAATTAAAAGGCAAATGATAAACTGGGAAAAAATATGCTATATGAGAGCCGAAGGGTTAGTATCTCTAATATAGAAAGCACATATATTAATCAGTAAGAAAAATATTAATACCAAAATCCATGTTAATTCATAAAAGAAATGCAAATGACTGGTAAAACAACCAGGGGAAAAAAATCAGTTTTTCTAGCAATTAAAAAGGAAAGAAAAACTTTTAAAGAGGGATTCCATTTTTCATTAATCAAAATAGCAAAGATTAAAAAAATTGTATATATAGCACTTAATGTTGCAAAGGGTATGCTAAAATAAGTGCTTAGTCTTTTATTAAAAGATAAAATTATACAACATTTGAGTAAGAAATTGGCCTTATGTTTAAATAGTCTTAAAAGTTTCACACCCTTCGACCCAGTAATATAATTTATAGGAACATAGGGATATATTCCTAAAGAGTTACCAGAAAGGTGGCTAAAAAGTTTTGTATAGGATTGTTCTCTTGAGTATTATGAAAGCAAACACTTGGGGAAAAATGGTCCACCGATTGAAGAGTTAGTAAACAAATACTGGACCACTCAAATATGGAATATTTTGTAGCCATCAAAAATCATGTTATTGAGAACTTTGATTCTGATCATCCCTGAATTTCTGCTCTCATATTAACTAGAAACCCTAGCAGTGATAGGATGTCCCATTTGAGATTTTCTTTGACATAGGGTTATTCTGTAGACCATCCATAAACACTTCCCTGAAGGTCAGACTTGATTACTTTTTCCCATTCATTTCCTCCTCTTTTGAGGAGAGTATTCTAATCCACAGCATGTGTGTCCCACCACGGACTAAAGAATCCCCTGTTCCCCCAAACCGAGAAGGGGAGGCCAAAAGTCTTTGCCTGAAATTGCTGTGCTGCAAGTGAAGGATTCAGGGTTCAGATGGCAGAATCAAGACTCCACCCTTAGGGTAGCAACGTTAATCTGGCGGTGTCCTTAGCAAAGGAAGAGAAAGAGTTAATAGAGCCGGATCTCAGTCCCTCGTTGTAAAGAGGGAGGAGTAACACGGGAAAGTCGTCCAGAGTAAACAATTTAAGCTACACGAGGCACCTCCGTCACCAAATAGCCTATCAAGATATTTGATTACTTTTCTTTTCTCTCACTCCTGTAGCAAAACCTTCGGCTCCTTTATTATGTACCATGAAGACAGACCCAGTGCCTGCCCCCACAGGTTTCCAGTCTCCAGGGGGAAGGCTGCCACACTTCGCACAAGCAGTTAATTGCCAGGCTGGTGAGTGTGGTTGCAGCTGGGAGGGGGCCACCTAGCCCAGGGGTCTGGCCATGCCTCCCTGGGGAGGTGACGTATAAGCAGAGCCCTAAAGGGATCTTCCAGCAGACAGTGGGGCCGGCTAGGCAGTGTTCTGGGCGCTCGGTGGAGGAGGGCAGCTGGAAGGGCGCTCTGTTGGAGCCAGAGGGGCCAGAGGTGTCAGCCAGTGTGGCTGGAGGTGGCCGAGCACCGCCTGAGTGGGGCTGGAGTGTGCGCAGGATTTGGGGCCGCGCTGAGGGGTGTCTGGCTCTGTCCCACGGTTTGTTCAGGTCACACGCCTCAGCTGCCACCCTGGCTGTCCTCGGAGACGACGCCCCACCCCCTTGCGCCACCTGCCCGGGTGCCCGGTGCGGGACAGCCCTCGGCCTGGGGAGGGCGGGGCTGGGGCTGGAGCGGGGACACCCGGGGCTGCAGGTGCGCGCAGACCACTGGGGACCTTGGCTCGCGCCGGGACACGTGCCGGTCAGCGGATGCCCCCAGATATGGCCGGATTCCGTGACTCTGGTTTCGTGCCTTCGATGCTGCTGTTTATCCCCCTAGTGGTTATTTATAGACTGGAATCGTTTGCTAAGGACTGGCTCTTCTGGCTTTGCCTTTTTCTTGTTGGGGGTGCTTGATTGGGGGCCCGACGCCATCGTCCTCCCAGGGCTGAAATCTCGTAGAAAGTGGGCGCATCACCAGTCTTTCTCTCTTTAGGGCTTCACCGATTTATAAACTGGGAAGACATACTAGCCCTGTGGTTAGTGACTTTGCTTCTCCCTACTGCTGTTTTATCATAAGCTACCTGCAATGCGTTTGGGCTAAAAGTGGGGTTTGCATAAACTCATTTTAAAAATCACAAGTTGACCTGCAGAGCAAGGGACATCAGCTGGGGCGCACTGCAGCTTCACAGGACTCCCTGCCGGGGACTCAATACTGGATGCCTCTGTAGAAATATAAATCAGTGAAAATAAGGGAGTTTGTTCCGATGGCTGAGGAATGTAAAGGGATGTAAGTAATGCTCCCCTTTTCCCACCCTATTTTCCACCAAATTTCTCTTTCCAGCCCCATGCAATTTCCAATATCAAAGGTTTACAAGAGCTATGATTTTTTCTTTTTAAGCAGTGATTGGTTTTCCCTAAGCACAGACGTCTCAGTTCCTGGAAGACAATGTTCAGGCTGCAGAGGGAGAAGAGAAAATTCAGTTATGTGACTCATCAGCCCTATTTCATGAGCTTTCAGCCGCAGGAAAGGCTGCATCCCTGCTGGCACTACCAGTGTCTGTAATTTCAGGTTGAGTCTGCTTTTATGTCGTTGTTGCAGGGACAGGGTCTTGCTGAGTTGCCCAGGGTGCTCTCGAATTCCTGCCCTCAAGCAATCCTCCTGCCTCAGCCTCCCAAAGCCTTAGGATTATAGGTGTGAGCCAGCTTGCCTGGCCTGAGTCTGCTTGTGACTAGTTCTCTTCATCTACTTTGTTGGGTGGCACCTGTATTCCTATGGCACTCTGCCTCAGGGGCTCTTTTAGGCTTTTGACCTTTTAGTTCTGCCACTTTCCCACTCCTGCCACTTTTTCCCAGCTTTGCACCCTGGGGTCTTTCTTGCCCCCTTCCCAGGGTTCATTCAGGTATGTTCCATCAGCCCCCCACCTGCAGTCTGCAGGCTGCAGTTTGTGTCAGAATGCTCTGGCTTCCTTCCCACACCCTCTCAGGTCTTACTCTTAATTTTCCCAATGAATGTGATAATAAAAGCAGCAGCCCAGGACTTGAAACTGACTTCAGTTTAAATCTCTCAGTTGGGAGATAAAATGACTTCACCTGAAGGACCTGTTCAAGTGGTGGGGACTTCTGACACTGTGATTGGCCAGTTGAAAATTTTTAGGCAGACAGGCTTTTCTATGTCTGCAAAAGGCAGCTGATTTACCGGGAAGGAGTTGTCCTCCTGCCTGCTTTGTGTGATAATATCCTCCTCAAACAGCTCTCGTGTTGACGAAATGAAAACACCTTACTGTTCTGTTCCCTTCCTGTTGGCTCTGTCCATGTGGGTTTTTCCTTAGTCACCGTAGCCACTCCTCTTGCCCTGTGTGCCTCTTCTGTCTCTCTCTTTTTTTTCAGAGAGACAGCGTCTCACTCTGTTACCCAGGCTAGAGTGCAGTGCCATGATCATAGTTCCCTACGGCCTGGAATTCCTGGGCTCAAGCGATCCTCCTGTCTTCGCCTCCTTAGTAGCTGGGACTACTGGCGCATGCCACCACACCTGGCTCATTTTTTTTGTTGTTGTTTGTTTGTAGTGACAGGGCCTTGCCATGTTGCCCAGCTGGCCTCAAACTCTTGGGCTCAAGTGATCCTCTCACCTCAGCCTCCCAAAACGCTGGGATTACAGGTGTGAGCCACCACGCTTGGCCCTGTTCTGTCTCTTAAGCCTCATAACCAACACTAGGTGGCTGCTGTAACTATTCCCACATTAGAGCTGTGGAAAGAAGTGCTTGCCGGATCACAAGGTCACTGAATATGCACACGTGCATGTTGGGGGTTAGGGGTCAGAGGCAACTTTTGAACCTAGGATGTCTCAATCCAGGCCACGGCCTCTGTTGCTTCACTGCACAATGGCAGCTCACACTGGCCCAGTCCTGGCTGCTAGGAAGGGTGCCCTGGCTGATGCTTTTTACACCGTGGTTGTAAAGGTTTCAGTCAATTTCTTCCCATATGCATTTATCTGACCTCTTAAATCAGCCTCTCTCCAAACCCTTTAAAACTGAAAGCTCTAAAAGTGAAAGAAACAGGGACAGGACCTAGGAGACAACCATGCACTTACTAGGAGTGGCGCTGGCCCATTTACAGTTCAATCTCTCATCCATCAGGTGGTTTAGACTTTTCAGGCTGCTGAGTGCTTGGGGGTGGGGGTGGCATTGAGTTTATTTGGAAGCTTATGGTACTAGTCACCCCAACTGGAGGTCCTGTCTGATGGCAGGAAACTGCTCACAGCTGGTGACTCCCTTTCCCCAACCCTGAACTGACTGTTACATGCCAGGGATGTAAGGACCACTCCCCTCTGCTGGATGAAGATGCATTTGCTTTCAGTGGAGAAAATGTGAGCACTTTGCTCTCTAGTGGCCAATTGGGTAAAAGAGATGACAGTTCTCCCCCGTACTTTATAAATAGAGGTATGAGCCAGTTTAGCTTCAAAAACTTCTATTGAGCACCTAGTATGTGTAGGCTAAATGTATGGTGCTAAATAACAGGGATGTGAAGGTGAGTAAGAGGTCACTGCAAATTATATTTTTGTAGATTGAATCACATTGTAAACATATAAATATATTCTATAAATATAGACTCACAGAATTTTAGAGATTGAGGGGAAGTCCCTGTTTTTTTTTTTTTTTTAGTAGTTAAAAACCTGGGACCCAGAGGTGACATAATTTAAGACCACATGGCTAGTTAGGAACAGGGGAAAAACAAAAGGAGTGCTAATGAAATTAAGGGGGAGGTCACCATCTCATTGTTGTAACTTTTATTTTGAAATAATTTCAGAATTACAAAAGAATTGCAAAAATAGTACAGTGCGTTCTTTATTCCCTTCACCCAGCTTTCTCTAATGTTAACATCTTACACAACCATGGATTTACCAAAACTAATATGTTAACATTGGTGCAACGCTATTCCTGAAGCTACAGACTTCAGATTTCACCAGTTTTTCCACTAATGTTCGTCCTTTTTTCTGTTCCAGGATCTAATCCAGGATACACATTGCAGTTAGACTCTTAATTTTTAACTGTGGATTTTCCTATACTTGAAGTTCGTTCAAACAGTAAGGAATTACTGACACTCAGCTACTGTACAGGAAGCACACCACGGGCCTCTTTTGTCTTTTGGATGATGCTTCTATGTTCTCAGAGCAGGTTGTTTTCCTTGGTCATTTTGAGGAAATTCCAGCTGCAGGTTTTTGGGTGTGTCTAAGTGAGAGGCAATCCCAGCCCACCTATCTGATCTGGATGCAAAGGCTGTCCGGGCTGGCAGTGGCGCACTCTGAACTTTCTGCCACCGTTCCGTCTTGGATCTTGAGTTCCATTTCTGTTTCTTTTGCTGGTAGAGCATTGTTTGTTCTCAGTTGCCTAGTTTATCCAGTGATGGACTTTGGAGCCTGAAAGACTCCAAAGTTACGGGACCTTGAGCTCAATTGCTCTAAAATTAAATTTCCTCCTCTGCAAGATAGTCACTTGCAGTTAGTGAGAGGATTAAGCGTCCCCAGTGAGTAGCGAGGGCCTGGCGTGCAGCAGGTGCAGAGTGAACGTGGAATGACGAATGGGGAGAACAGGCCCGGTGGGTACAGCGGAAGGTCCTCAGTGCCAGGCAAGACCCCCTGAGCTTCCTGGGGGAGGGGCAGGCACTGCAGCGGTTGGAGGGGGAATGATGGGATCTGAGCTGCACTTTAGAAAGTCAAACGTGGAGGCGGAGCTGCGGGAAGTGGACATGGGCACAGGGTGTGCTGCCGTTCACCTGAGAGCAGAACTGGAAAGAGGGACTGTGTGGAGGTCCCACCCCCTGCTACAGGAACAAACTAGACGAAGGGGGAGGGAGAAGTCAGGACTCCACGGTGAATAAATCCTGGGTCTCAGTGAACAGGACAGTGCGACAGCGACAAGAGAATCAGGATAAAGAGGTAACTTGTGGGAGAAAAATGCATTTGGTTGTGTTCATGTTGCTTTTTTTTTTTTGAGACAGAGTCTCACTGTGTTGCCCTGGCTAGAGTGCCGTGGTGTCAGCCTAGCTCACAGCAACCTCAAACTCCTGAGCTCAAGCGATCCTCCTGCCTCAGCCTCCCGAGTAGCTGGGACTATAGGCATGTGCCACCATGCCTGGCTAATTTTTTCTATATATTTTTAGTTGTCCAGCTAATTTCTTTCAATTTTTAATAGAGACGGGGTCTTGCTCTTGCTCAGGCTGGTCTCTACCTCCTGACCTCAAGCGATCCTCCCGCCTTGGCCTCCCAGAGTGCTAGGATTACAGGCGTGAGCCACCGTGCCCAGCCCCTTCATGTTGCTTTTGAGACACTGATCTGATATCTGAGCAGCGAAAAGTGGAAGTGTGGTGAGTGTGGCATTGGAGCCTGGGCGAGGCCAGAGCTGGCCATGAGGACTGAGCCTCACGGGCAGAGGTGGCTGCTGAAGCCACGAGGGAGAATGGGGTCACCAGGGAAGAGAACACAGAGGAGGCCAGAAGCTGGGGCAATGACGCACGCCCAGGGGTTCAAGGAAGAGTCAGAGACAGAGAAGGGGTTTCTGAGAACCCGGATGTGTTGGTTTGCTAGGGCTGCCATAACAAAGTTCCACAAACTGGGTAGTTTAAACAACAGAAATTTATGTCCTCACAGTTTAGGAAGCCATAACAGAAGTCCAAGATGAAGGTGTCAGCAGGGTTGGTCTTGTCTGAAGCCTCTCTCCTTGAGGCGTAGATGCTGTCTTCTGTGTCTTCACATGGTCAGTCCTCTGTGGCTGTTTGTGTTGTAATCTCCTCTTCTTTTCTTAAGAGACAGGGTCTCTGTCTCCCTCTGTCGCTCAGGCTGGAATGCAGTGGTGCAATCATAGCTCACCGCAGCCTCCAGCTCCCAGGCTCAAGTGATCCTTCTGCCTCAGCTGCCTGAGTAGCTGGGACTACAGGTGCATACCACCACACCTGGCTAATTTTTTTGTTTTTTCTAGAGACAGACTTTCACTTTGTTGCTCAGGCTGGTATTGAACTCCTGGCCTTGAGTGATCCTCCTGCTTTAGCCTGACTGTATCTCGAAGCTCTGTTATTAAGTATGCACATATTTATGATTATTATATCTTCTTATGTCTTTTTATTTATTTATTTTTTTTGAGACAAGGTCTTGCTCTGTTGCCACCACCACACCCGGCTAATTTTTTAATTCTTTGTAGAGATGGGGTCTCACTGTGTTGCCCAGGCTGGTCTCGAATTCTCACCCTCCTGTGATCCTCCCACCTCATCCTCCCACAGAGATAGGATTACAGTGTGAGCCACTGCATGGAGCCCTGATCTCCTCTTCTTATAAGGACACCAGTCATACTGGATTAGGGCCCACCTGGTGACCTTATTTTACCTTAATTACTACTTTAAAGGCTCTTATCTCCAAATATAGTCACATTTTGAGGTACTGAGGGTTAGGACTTCAACATAAGAATTTTTTTGGGGGGGAAACACAATTCAGCCCATAAACATAGGAATAGAAACAGAATATTGAGTTTTGAAGGAACCCTAGGGAAGAGTTTCAGAAAGGACAGGGGCTGGCCACAGGCCTGTGTGTTCTTAGATCCACTCGCACCTCCTGCCGCTGCTTCCCTCTCTGCTGTGATTCATAAGGCAGCTGAGGCTCCTCTGCCCTTCGGCTTCCAGAGAGGTTTAGCCAAGGGGGCTTTGGAAGGCCAGAGGAGTGGAGGAGCTGGAGAAGTTTTCCTCCTTTTACTTCTGCTGGTGTCCCCAGCAGCAGCTGTTTCCCTGTGGCTCCATCTCTACAGGACAGACCTGTGGGGCCCAGCTTCCACCAGGTGGCCCTGGCTTGTAAATCCACCTCTGCTGTGTGCCCAGCCCTGCAGGGGTGAGGCTGCCTGCTCTTGCTGTCGTTCCTTGGGTCGCCTCATGGCCCCTTCTCTGGTGTTTTAGCACCTTCATCGTGTTGTAGCCAATTCTCCATGTTCGATCCTCTCTGTTTGAGTATCTAGTAGTTTCTGTTGACTGGTAGAAACACCATGGTCAGGAAAGCCAGGTACCACAGAAAGATGGGAGGGATGGAAGTGGAAAATGGTTAGATCTTTGAGCAATGCAGGTAGAAGCCAGAATTCCAGGGCCTGAGAAGAGGATCTTTGCCAACCTGATGGGTTTATATTAATTCTTAAGAAAGTTTTAATTTGCATATGCTTTTGAGATTGAGCACCTATTCGAGTTTATTGGCTATCTTGGGATACTCTGTTGCTAAAGTGCTTTTTGTCTTTAACCTCTCCACCTTTTTTGGTTTTCTGAGTTTTTCTTGTTGATTTGGAGTTCTTTATATATTCTAGATATGAATCCTGTATCAATTATTTGTCTTACAAATACTTATTCTCGTTCTAGAGCTTGTC
>NW_012139191.1:823334-825413 GCF_000956105.1 Propithecus coquereli | reverse complement strand
AGTTCTTTTCTCTCAGCACTTGGGAAATATTATTCTGCAGTCTTCTATCCAGCTGCTCTGACTTTGGGTGTTATCTGTCTTCTTTCTCAGATAGCTTTTGAGATTGACTCTTTCTTTGTTTTAAGTTATACTCTGCTGTATCTAGGTTTTTAAATTATACTTATTTATTATGTTTGGTATGTTGGGTTACTGTGGAAAATAAATTGAACATCTGATTTAAAAACAAGAACTACCCTGTAGGCAAGAAGGAGGGGAGTGTTTGCCCCACCTCAGTCAGGTCTTGTACACATGCATCTCACAGCTGTTCTTTTTTGTTTGTTTTGAGAGACAGTGTTTTACTCTGTCGCCCAGGCTGGAGTACACTGGCATGATCATCGCTCACTGTAGCCTTGAACTCCTGGGCTCCAGTGATCCTCCACTCTCAGCCTCTGAAGTAGCTGGGACTACGGTGAGCTGTGATTGCAACACTGCAGTCCAGCCTGGGTGACAGAGCGAGGCCTTGTCTCTAAAAAAAACAAAAAAGAAGGCCATTTGAAAGAGGTCATGGTGTATGTCTAGAAAAACATTTAGGATTTTTATACTGTGGAGAATTTTCCTTTTCCTTTCTCCAGCTACTGATGTGTCTTAAACGGAAGGACTGATTTCTTTCTCCTCTTCTGTGGACGTGCCCGCCACTCATTTACATCTCTGTACTCACAGACACGCGTTCCCAGAGATCGTACCTGCTCACCGTCATCATAAGAGATCTTCAAGGAAATAGGCACAGTGGGCCCCTGGTTCAGACCCAAGTCTTCCTTAAATTAACTTGTTATGCACTCCAATTGCCTGATTATACTGTTCTTATCAATCGAGCAGATTCGACATGTCAGTATGGGAAATCTGACGTTCTCTTAGATGTTTCAATCCTGTTCATAAACTCATTAAGACTTCTATTGAAAACTACCTATTTCAAATTAGTTATAAGGCTGTCCCTAAAACAGCCACATTTTCTGACAATTTCAAGTATATATTATACCAAATATGCATAGATTCTTTATTAATCCAGAATCATAAATCTATGGTTTTGCTTCTTTCAAGCCTTTCTATATGCAACTCAGAGTTTTATTAGGTCATTAAATATGAAATGACTGATTTTGAATCAAAAGTTTAGTTTATTATATTTCTAACAAGAAGCAGTACAATTAATCAAAGTATGTACCTAAACTATTGACACAGTTTTGCCATCTTAATGGTAGCTTGTTCATGCCAGCAGTAAAGAAACCTGGAGAGCAAGTGGCGATGAAATCTAGAAAGGTGTTTTCCACAGCTTGTTGAAAATTGAGTATTTTTCCTTGCACAAAGTGGTTCAAAGCCTGGAAGAAGTGGCAGTCAGTTGTTGCAAGGTCTAGTAAATACTGTGGATGACAGAGAGTTTCCCAGTCCAGCTGCTGTAGTTTGAGCAGCATTGTTTGTGCGACATGTGGTCTTGCAAGAGGATTGGCCTGTCTCTATTGACCAGTCTCAGCTGCTTAATCACAAGTATCCTCATCATTTCATCCAGTTGGTTGCAGTAGACATCCACTGTAATTGACTGACCAGGTTTCATGAAGCTGTAGTGGATAATACCAGCGCTGGACCACCAGACACCATTAGCTTTTTTTGATGAACATTCGGATTTGGATTGTGTTTTTGCACTTCATCTTTATCCAGCCATTGTGCTGAATGCTTGTGATTGTCCAAAAGAATCCATTTTTCATCACACATAACAACACAGTGTAGAAATGGTTCGCCTTTATGTCATGACAGAAAGGCAAAGAAAGCCAAGCTTCGAGATGATTTCGTTTCTGATGCTCATTTAATTCATGTGGTACCCATCTGTCCAGCTTCTTTAACTTGCCCATTTGTTTCAAATGGCCTGATACTGTTGGAATAGTAATGTCAAATAGTGCTAATTCATGCACAGGTTGAGATAGATTGCTTCCACTACAGCTTTCAGCTCATCATTATCCACCTTGGTCACCCACGTAGCTCATTTTCAGACTAAAATCACCAGAATGGAACTTTTCAAACCATTGATGTACTGTGCATTCATTAGCCACA
>NW_012139191.1:810088-822494 GCF_000956105.1 Propithecus coquereli | reverse complement strand
GCTAGGATTACAGGCGTGAGCCACCGCGCCCGGCCTCAAAATTAGTATTTAAGGAAATTGGACATTCCATACTTAATAACCTAATAAGTTAAGAGACAGATATTCTTTAGGGAAACAGTTACTGTCCCAGTTAACTGAGATCATGGTCCATCAGAGATTTTTTTTTTTGGTTTCTTTGCTTATCTTTAATGAGACAGTAAATCCTACTATTATCATGTTGTCAACAATTCGTAATCTCAAGGAAGGTGATCCCTTAGCCTCTTCTCTGGATTCAAGTGAAAACATTACTTAGCTCTGCTTGCTCATAGAAGTCTGTAGCTCGCACACAGGCTGATAAATTCTCAGGATAGGTTTAATTTTTACAATCTTTGGACCTAATGAAATCTTGTACCATGTTTTATTTTTAGGACCATCCAACTCTTTTTCAAACTCTGTAGCCCAAGCTGGAGTACAGCGGCCTGATCATAGTTCATTGCAGCCTTGAATTCCTGGGCTCAAGTGATCCTGCTGCCTCAGCCTCCTTAGTAGCTGGGACTCCAGGCATGTGCTACCATACCTAATTTTTTAACTTATTTATTTATTTTTGTAGAGATAGGGTCTCACTATGTTGTCCAGGCTGGTCTTGAACTCCTGTGCTCCAGTGATGCTCCTGCCTCGACCTCCCAAAGTGCTGGGATTACAGGTGTGAGCCACTGTGCTGGACAAGACCATTCAACTCCTAAGGAGCCTTAAAACCAGATCTGACTGAATTTTGATTGGTTATCCCCCATGGCTCTCTCTGCTTTGGAATCCCAGCTTATATATAGGGTGTTTGTACTGATGCTCCCGTGGGTCAGAAACAACCTTCTAAAGGGTTAAATTATAACTTCTAAATTTACAATTTACTAATCTTCAACAACAAAATAAATGAATCAATAACACAAACATGACAAAATAGCAAGACTCAACAGTAACATACTGTACGCACATTCTTGCAGAACATTTAAGCTTTTCCCTCATTGAGGCTCTTCATGGACTCCTGGCTCTTCAGAAATTTGATGTATTTCAATTTGATACTCAAATCATCCTAATTGAGCTAGTGGGAGCATTTTTGGGTTGTCTCCTGCATCCTTTTGACTGGCCCTGTTTTTCTTTGAAGCTTTCCCTGCTTTCTAGCACAAGATGTTCTGGCTTATCTGGTATCTTCCCAACAGCTGAATCGGCCGTTTTTCAAAGGATCTCTAGTTTCTTTTAATGGGTAAAATACACACATTCCAGGATCTGAGCACTCAGGTGCACTCTGGGGTAATGTTACTCTGAGGCCATCTCAGTGGACAAAGCTAGAAAAGATAATTTTTTTTTATTAAAGACATGAGTTCAAATTAATATTTTTAATAGTTTAAGGTGTTCTAACTTAAATTCTTTTGATGCTCTCATTTTATCTTCTTTTCTCTTTGATTAACAATATAGCAACATTCTTTTTTTTTTTTTTTTTTTGAGACAGAGTCTCACTTTGTTGCCCTGGCTAGAGTGAGTGCCGTGGCGTTAGCCTAGCTCACAGCAACCTCAAACTCCTGGGCTCAAGCGATCCTACTGCCTCAGCCTCCTGAGTAGCTGGGACTACAGGCATGCACCACCATGCCCGGCTAATTTTTTTTTTTTATATATATATTTTTAGTTGTCCAGATCATTTCTTTCTATTTTTAGTAGATGGGGTCTCGCTCTTGCTCAGGCTGGTTTCGAACTCCTGAGCTCAAACAATCCGCCCTCCTCGGCCTCCCAGAGTGCTAGGATTACAGGCGTGAGCCACCGCGCCCGGCCCCGCAACATTCTTGCTTCAACTTTTCACTTGATTTGATTATATGATTGTTCCCAAAGAACAATATATTAATATAAGTGGGAGCATCGCTTGAGGCCAGGAGTTCGAGACCAGCCTGGACAACATAGCAAGACCTTGTCTCTAAAAAAAAAGAAGAATAAAAATAAAGCTACTGAATAGAGATCAAGCTTCTCTATACCGTTTCTATGGTTCTTAGAAAGTGTCCCAGTAAGGAAAGGCTTTGTAGTAACTCATCTCTCAATCACTGTGGCTCTTCAAACAGTCACCTGATTGGAGAGTTCAGTTCCATTGTTTAATTTTTGTCTTGAGGGTGCTGGCATTCTAATAGCTGATAGTTTCAAGGCCTTAAAAATTTAGCAACCAGTCACTCACTACCACTTTTACTGAATTACTGGAGGATGGTCCATCTTGCCATTTCACTTTAAAATCAGTCAGTTCTGTCTACAATATTCTGTATAAGTTTCATTTCATCACCATCACATTCATCTACTGTCACTTAACACATATGAATAGTTATAAGATTCATGTATGTGTGATCTCTAGCCAAACATACTGATTCTGCCTCCTGTTATTTAATTTCTGATTGAACCTACATATTTTTACACAGTTGGTAAACACATTTTAACTATACTCAATCCTGCCTTGATCTTAAAATTCGTACATTTATTTTGCTTCCTTTTCTGAGCAAATATCACATACATTTAAAAGATCTTGTAAGATCTTCTTTTAAAATATATGTAATGTTCCCTTACCAATTTAATGTCATATTACATAGTTATACTAAGACTTATCATGAATAAATTCAAATGATTTTCCCAATTAGCATTATCTTACTTTAGTACCAGTAGATGTATTTATTCTTACTGTAGGGAAATCAGGGAGATAGCTATTATTTAGGAATTCCCTATAATTAAGAAAGAATAACACATTAAATATAGGCTCTTAAGGTTTTATGTGAAAGCATCTTTTAATTGTTCAACCAAAATTCCCATCTTGTTTTCTCTCTACTATTATCTGTATTCTTAATTACAGACAACTCTGGTGTAGAACCCAGAGTCCTTTTGATAAATATAAAACATCCAAGAGCAATAAATAATATTAGAAAAATAACTGAAGTATATCAAAATAAAATATTAATGCAATGAAATAATAAATTTCTCAGCTTCATTATATAATCATAAGGAATCATTTATGGAAATTTAAGGAGCATTTAAAACAAAATTTTCCTATTTGGAATAAATGTTTTTAAAAATTGGGATTCCCAAATTAATCTTTACCAAGGATACCGGTGGTGGTGATTGGTTTGATACCTGCCTACGTGGGCATTTGCTCATTGGCAAGATTTTAAATAACTTTTTTTTTTCCTTTGAGGCCCTGTTCACAGCCCAAGTCCGAAGTCTTTAGCCTTTGGCTTTGATTACCAGTCCAAAATTAAATTTCTCATTTTGAGTTTAAGCCAATAATAAAAAGGATTATTGGTTTAATAAAATAGTTTAATTCACTTACCTTTTAACTGCATATGCAGATATTCATATTGTAGCTTTCTGACTAATAAACACACATACCGTAGACAGTCAAAGAAAAGCTCTTCACGTTGTATAGTTTTTACCAATGAAAGCCTCATGATTTCAATTAAATGTATATTTAAATTGTTTATTCAGAGGGTACATTTTCAAACAGTTATTCTTGGGATTTTGGATATCATTTTAAATGCAGAAACTTAATCTATGTTTTTTAGTACTCCAACACTGTTGTGGAGGGAATGGATTCTTTAATTCATAAAACAGAGACTATGTACTTTAACTGCTAAAAATGAACTGCTTACAGTTAAATTTCAGCATCTACTCAATGCTTCCAAGTAGACTGGGATTCTTCATTTCAGAAACAAACTATCCTTCTTAGCTTAGCTCTGGCCAGTTGACTGAGGGGGGGCCTGAGTGCTCTGAGTCTGTGTTGGTCTAATAGGCTCCTGCTGGGGATTCATCAGCTATTAAATGGGGAGTAGGACAGCTTCCTCCCGGTAGTGATATTCTTTTGGTAAACACTCCACTTTTGTCCCAAACCATTATTTCCAGGGCATGTCTTCCTAAGAGCAGGAGACTAGAGACTTTTTGAGTCTGTGCAGAACTTTTCTGCACAGACTCAAGCCGGTCATTTTGATGGGTTACTGATGTGCTCTCATTTCTTTCCATGGTGACAGTGATGTTCTTATAAATGACAATGTCTTGCTTTTAAATTCCTAGTCTGTGCTCTTAATTTCCATATTAGTTTGGAAATGTCTTGTTAAGAGTCTACAGCAACCCAGGCCCAGGTAATAGCAGAGGTGGAATTTAGCAGTGCTTCTAAACCTTAATGTGTTTGTGTTTGTTAAAATGTAGACACTGATTTTGGGTTGATTGGGGCCTGGGAGTCTGCACATCTAGGGAGCTCCCAGGTGATGCCAATGCTGCTGGTCTAATGACCACACTTTGAGTAGTGAGGTACTCTAGGATGAGGATCAGGGACACGCACGGTGCGATCCCTTGATGTATTATTTTTGCATCCTTCCCCTATTCCTTTGCTATCTGGGGATGATGAAGCTAAACTCCATCTTTGACTCTTTGAAAAATGAAATTATTCTTCATATTTTGGGGAACTGAAAACAAAGAAAAGAAAAATGAAATCATTTTAGGGAGGGATCACAAACAGAGCTTGTTGTGTCACTGTTCAACTTCTCTTACTCCCTCACTTGTATTATATCTTCCTTCCTCCCTTCCTTTCCCAGGCATGAATGACATCGGTGCTTTTTAATGCAAGGGGCAGTTCATGTTGAACCACGGTGGTCCCCATTCTTTATAACCTAGAATTGGTGTAAAGGATTGATCCCAAAATGTAATTTTCCCATGGTGTATTCTGAGACTATGACATCTGGAAACACTGAAGGGTAAACATGGAAAATTCCCATTGGCCAGATGGAGTTACGTTGTCTGTAGGAAGGCAAGGTTGCAAAATCCTTAAGCACCTTGGGAAAACTGGAGATGCTGGTGACCTTCAGGTAGAAGAATGATCTCTCCATACCTAGTGGGGATGGGGAGTGGTCCTTGTAGCCATAATTCAGCAAACTTCAAGAAGGCTATCTGAAAGGTTAAGTGTTTGTACAGTAAAACATTTAGGATTTATCACTTTGTTGAACACTTTTCATTTTCTAATTCCTGACTTGTAGCCCTGTGTTATCATGGAGGGGCTGAACCCCTTCTCAGAGGGTACTTGTTCATTTCTTTCTCCAGTGACACAATTTTAGGTTTTGTTACCCTACAGAACCTACTTCCTAGCTGCCACTGTCCCACAGGGAAGTGCAGGATGCAACTTCAGTCCTGCTCATCACTTACTGTCTTTCTTCTATTTGTGGTCTATATCAATGCTTATCTTGTCTTCAAGCCCAGTTATTTCTTTTTACACTCTCTTTATAAATCTATTGTTGCTATATGCAATGGGGAGAATTTACTATGGTATCTGACCAGAAGTCTTAAGTTCTGAGAGTGGGTATTTCTATACTGCTATTTTAAAGCAGGTGAATAAGTAGCCAGGGTACTTTAAAAATCTATCCTTGGATTAAGGAAGACTTGGGAGTGGTGTACCTGATGGCTTTTACTGCATCATGCTATCTACTTATGTCAGGGGCCAGAATAGGAAGCAACTCCATGGAATTCTTTGCTATAATTCAGGGTTGTTGAGGACATTGTTCTTTTACACGGTACCTAAAGAAATGAGGATCCATGGGAGAAATATATCAGTGTCAGGAATCATTATGCTTCTCTTGGGGACAAGAACCCTAAGGGTCAGTTGATGTTTTTCTTTTTCCCCTGGTCTCAGGATGCTCACAAATTGGAGATCCACATGTTGCAAGAACACCATATGCAGCCTTACTGGCACGGCAGCGCTTTTGGTGCTGATCTGTTTTCACCTTATGTTTCCTGCCCTTATTAAAAAAATTATTGCATTGTGTGAATTTATGTAATTTACTTTAAAACCTATTGTGCATGAAGATCTAGTATAATTTGATAAAAACAGCCTCACCTTATCTTCCCACTGGACTGGGTAGAGGCTGTGAGAGCGCTGTCCGACTCCCGGCATGGTGCTGACTAACAAATGCTGGCTGTTGCCCTAGTAAACACACGCACAGTCGATTCCTCAGTCCGCCTCCCACCCGCCCCCAGGAAGGGAGGCCGGACTCAGACTACAGCAGGGCGGGCAGCCTCTGCACCTACCCTCCACGCCACAACCTACGCATCCCGCTGCCCCATCCCCACTCCCGTGCGGCCTCATTCCCGGCCTCACCAAGGCCTCACCCCGGCGCGGCCTCCAACCCCTCCTCTGGCCCGTCCCCGACCCCACCGCACACCCGCAGTCTCGGCGCGGCCTCTCGCCACCCGGACCCGCCCTGGGCACAGTCCCTTGTCCTCCCGGTCGCCCAGCCCCAGCGCGGCTTCGCCCCCCGCAAGCCCCTCCTGCTGCAGCCTCTCCTCCCCGCGCCACCCTCCCCATCCCGGCCTCCCTTCTCCTCCCACCCCCACGGGCCACTCCCCACCCCCGCGCAGCCCTCCCCGGCCGGGGCGGGGCGGCGCGTCTCTTCCGGCCTGCTGGCGCGCGGGGCGGGCGGGCCGTGGCCGGCGGGGAGAGCGTCGCCGGCCGCGCCCCGCCCGCCGGCGCCGGCCATGCTCATCACGCTGTGCTACCTGTACCTGTGGGCGCGCTGGGGGCGCCGGCCGGCCGCGCTCGTGCGCGCCACGGTGCGGCGGCTGCGCGCCTCGCGCTGCTCCTTCACCTTCTGCGGCGCCGCCGCGCAGCCCACCGGCGCCCGCGTGTGCCTGAGCCGCGGCAGCCGCGTCTTCTGCGTCGGCGAGAGCCAGGTGGGCGGGCCGGGGGTGGGCGCGGCGAGCCGGAAGTGGCGCCCGGCGTGTGGTCGCGGCACGGGCTGGTGGCCGGGGGGCGGAGATGCGGGACTCTGCCTGGGGACGTGGTCGCCTCTTCTAGGCGGGCCAGGGTGAGGATGCAGACGCACGGCTCTAGCATTCCCTCTAGGCGTGTACCTGGGCGTTGCGGATTAGCAGCTGGACACCAGGAGCAGCGCCCACCCGGACTCTTTCCCTAACGTCCTCTCCTAGCTCGTGGGTTGGCGTTTGGTTGAACCTGAACTTGGAAAGAAAGCTCAGTGCTTAGCTTTCTGTTAGATATACTCAAAGTGACAAAAACTGCCCATTCCCCCTCTCCTTCTGTCAGTTACATCATTTGCCAAGTAGGTCACCTCGCGGATTGTCTTTGCATCTTTTACAGTTCGGTTGACACTCAGCCTTTGTTTTTTGGCCCAGTGCTTAGCCTGGTGGCTGCACGCTCAGCTGACTGTGCCACCTACAATGTAGCTTGCGCCTGTCCTTTAATCTCTGTAAAAACTCCACTGCTTTGGTGTAAAAGGGAACAATAGTTCTTTCCATTCAACTATTTTTGGAAATGGGTTTAACTTCATAGTTAAGCCCAGTTAAGCACAGTTAAGAACTTTGCAGTTCTGTGCAAATTTTCATGGACATCACTAACATTGTTTTCATTAACATTTAAAAGTGTTTTGCTTTTAGTTGGGTTCTTGCCCTTTCCTCTTCCTTCTGGAAAGTTGGCCCACTTTTCGAATTAAAAATGAGATTTTCTGTGTATGGCAAACCGTAACCCTCCTGTGGAAATTCAAATCTTATCTCAGGTTTGAACATTTCATTGAGGCTATGCTTAGGTATGGGTCAAAATTGTGCTGCCAGCAAGTAAAAAATACTCTTTCTTGTTAGTACAGTATACTGTACTATAACACATTGAAAATAAATGACTGTTTTCTCACTTCTCCCAAGGAAGGTGCATAACTATTTAATAGTACGACCTAGCTACAAGGGGGAGAAGTTCATTCTTTACATACAATGGTAGTTCTATTTTTAGCTTTTGAGGAACCTCCATACCGTTCTCCAAAGTGGTTGCGCTAATTTACATTCCCATCAACAGTGTAGGAGTGTTTCCCTTTCCCTACATCCTTGCCAGCATTCTTTATTGTCTGTCTTTTTGATAAAAGGCATTTTAACTGGGGTGAGATGATATCTCATTGTAGTGTTGATTTGCATTTCTCTGATGACTGATAATGTGGAGCATTTTTTGTATACCTGTTGGCCATTTGTGTGTCTGCTTTTGAGAAATGTATATTCAGATCCTTTGCTCATTTTTAATCAGATTATTTGATTTTTTCCTGAGTTGTTGGAGTTCCTTATATATTTTAGTTATTAATCCCTTTTCAGATGAGTAGTTGGCAAATATTTTCTCCCATTCTGTGGGTTGTCTCTTCACTTTGTTGATTGTTTCCTTTGCTGTGAGGAAGCTTTTTAGTTTGATGTGATCCCATTTATCCAATTTTGCTTTGGTTGCCTGTGCTTTGGGGGTATTACTCAAGAAGTCCTTGCCCAGACCAATGTCCTAAAGCATTTCCCCAGTGTTTTCTTTAACAGTTTCATAGTTCCAGGTCTTAGATTTGTCTTTAATCCATTTTATTTGATTTTTGTCTATGGCGAGAGATAAAGGTCTAGTTTCTTTCTTCTACATATGGATATCCAGTTTCCCAGCACTGTTTATGGAAGAGATTGTCCTTTCCCCAGTGTACGGTCTTAGCACCTCTGTTGAAGATAAATTCACCATAGATATGTGGATTTATTTCTGGGTTTCCTTACATAACAATGAGTGCCCTAGAGCAGTGGTCCCCAACCTTTTTGGCACCAAGGACTGGTTTCATGGAAGATGGTTTTTCCAAGGCTGGGGGGTGGAGGGATGGTTTTGGGATAATTCAAGTGCATGACATTTATTGTGCAGTCAAATCTCCTGCTGCTGACTCCTGCTGTGCGTCCCAGTTCCTAACAGGCCATGGACCAGTATTGGACCGAGGCCCTCAGGTTGGGGACCGCAGCCTTAGAGCGTTAGGGCTTAATAAACCTGATTGAGAAAGATAACCTAAAATGAGGAAAAATTGAGAGGTGGACTCTTCTATTGTAATGGTTTTCAAATTGGATCAATTAATTTAAAATATAATCGTTAGGATTTTAGGTCAGAGTAGAAATTTTGAACATATAAAAACGTTGATTTGTAAATGTCTTATTTAATTTTCTTGGACAGTCGTACTTTTGAGCATTTTCGTGACTTTATCAGTCTTCTGTTAACTATCAGTCTTCTGCTAACTGTAACTAGTGCTTTTCCGCTCGTCTACCTGCAGCCCCAAGTAGGGAAGGCCTAGTGCTTTCAGGGATTCTGGAACTTACTGTACAGTTAGCTTTCCTCACCCCAGAGCTTTGCTGAGCTGTTGCTGCATCAAGGATACGTTCCCCAGTTTTCCAGACCAGATGGGACCGCCCTGCTCTGTGTCCCCACAGGCTTTAAATCACAGTTCTTATTTCTAGTTTTTATCTTTTTCTCACTAGGAACTGGGTCTGTTTAGCTTAGCAGCTTGGCCTGAAATAGCCACTCAGTATTTCAGATGAATGAAAGAGTGTTTAATAGTTGTGGGGTTTCAGCTCTGATGTTTAAGGCCTGCCGTTGGAAGACTTGACAGTTTGTGATTAGCTACTGTTACTTTAGGATTGAAATATCATTGGTTTGATGGATGCCTTATTGTCAGTCTACCTGGGCAGGGGTAGCCACACAGCTAAATCTCGTGCCTTTATTGTCCCCATATTTTATACATTCTAAATGAAATTAATAAATAATGAATGTGTATGTTTATACAATTGAAGGTCCCACAATAAATTGATAAGTATAACCAAAGACAGTTTATACAAACTGGAAAGTTTAAGCTTTTTATCTGTATATTATATACATTTAGTGTTTGAGTAAAGTGGAGAGCCTTTTTTTATTTTTAACTGCTATGTTGATAATTATGTTTACCCATGGAGGGGAGTCCCCCCCACTAAATTTGCATTCGTTATTTCATTTAACAGGTTTTTATCAAGCATCAATAAGCGCCAGGTTGCTAGGCAAGGGCAGACTTGAACTAGTGAGTGAACACAGTGGGGTCTGCTCCAGATGCCTTTCTTTGGGGTGATGAGGCTCCTCCCACCCCAGCCTTAGACTTCAGCTTTTTCTGCCCTGGGTATGCCCTGTTTTTGGTGGGTGAAAGCATTTCGAAACCAATTTCTGTTTTATTTTTTTAGAGAGATTTCAGGAAGAAGAACGGAGGTAATTGGGTATATCTGATCTTGATTCTAATCTGCTTTTAAAAAAACTAAAATCACTCTTGACTGGAGTTTACCTTCCCATTAAAATATGCTTGATTGCTTCTCTGCATATGGTAAATGCCTGTCCCTGAAATAGCTTATCTCTCTGGGTTTGGCGATTGTATGAGTACCTGGAGGCTGGCACACTTCTCAGATCCCAGGGAGAGGAGCAGTGTTTACTTCACTCTGGGTAAGGAATTGCCTTGGGCCCCTTGCTTTGAGGCTGCAGGGAATGAGGGAACAGCCCTTCAGGCTTCTTTAGGTGGGCATACACTTCCTGGCCTCTTCATATTTAAATGTGCTTCCAAATTGTGATTTAGAAAGCTCCTACACCCTAAGTGTAAGGAATGGTGGGGAGAAGCCCACTTTCAGAATTCGTTGTTTGAAAACAAAGATCTAGAGATGTTGAAGCTGTCAAGAGCCATAGAGGGGCTTTTGCAGCTATTTGAATAGTCGTAGTTAGACAAGGAACACAGGTTTCATGTGGTCTATAGAAGAGCATCAGATAAGCTTGTTTAGACCTAACCTAGAATTACAGAGGATGGGATGTCACAGAGGAGGCTGAGACACATGGCAGTTGTATTCTGAAGTGACACTGAATCCTCTTTATGTTTCTTTCCCTCTATACAGTCCATTGAAGACTTGAACAAATGGGCCCTATTTCTTGTTTCTCCTTTTATACTTGAAGCAGAACACATAGCATTTGTTACTGAGAGCATTTGGGTACAAGGTGAGAGTTTACAGAGACCATCTTCCTCTTCAGAAACCGTGAGTAACATGTTTTTTACTTGTGTACCATAAAGAAAATATATGTATTAATCCAAATCAAGTGTTTTTGTGAGTGCTCTTCCCTGGTCTTTGTGGCTCCTCTTCTTTTTGGATATTATGGGTTAATGATATTAGTTAAATTACTCTCCCCTGTTGCTTTTTACCTCTTTAATGCGGCTGCTAGGAAATTGAAAACCACGTGTGTGGTTGTATTTGTGGCTCACGTTATACAAGAGGCAGGTGACCAGCACTGCCGGATGGATGCTCTTTCCCAGGTCATCGTCTTGATTCCCAAATCAGCCTGAATAAAGGGCTTACCTCTCCACCTACTTCCTAGACATCTTGCCCTGAGTATTCGGAAAACACTTCAACGTCAGGGACGTGTTCAAAGCCAGCTGTTGGTACTCTTCTGCTTAAAAGAAGGAAATCCCAGATTAACACCCCAACCTGCTCTTCTGCTCACCTCCTCCTTACCTCCTCAAAGGTCCGAGTTCCAATGCCCCTCCCCAGATGTCTAAGCATCACGCCTCGTTTCCATTCATCCTCATTTCATTCTCATCTTCACTGTCTTTTGTGTGGCCTGTGAAAGTATCACCCTGTCTTGTATCCCTTCCTTGGGTTTTCCTCTCTGTGGCCGGAGTTAATCATTCTGGACACAAACCCAGTTGGGACACTCTGGCTTAAGCTTTCAGTGGATGTCCTCGCCAGATGCAGGTTGAGCGCTCAGGCTCTCGGGAGTCTGCCCCTCACCCACCCTTGTCCATGTCTTCCCCTCTCCTGCCCACGAGGAGCTGTTCTTGCCTTTCTACCTTCACCCACCCCCGTGTGTTCCTTGCCTGCCATGTGGATAATCCAGAAGGCATTTTGCTGACGACAGCCATGTTTCCTGGGTTCCCATTTCGTGGAGATTATCCATAAGACTCTGTATTGGGATGAGAGAAGGGGAAAAAGGGAGAGTAAGACTAGAAATAACTGAGTAGAATTCGAGATAGACTGAAATAGTTGGAGATAGTAAAGGAGAGCGAGGGACTTTCTGGTGGGGGCCCCAGAAGGGGTGGAGTGTTTGGCACTCGGGCCTGAGAGCAGGCTCCTGCGCCGAGACAAGACGTTCTCTCCTGAAGGCTCAACAATATTTTGTTTAGCTTTATATACATTTATGACCATAATAGTGCCATTTATCAAGCCCCTGCTGGTCTTTTACCTACATTACCCCTAATGCTTACAGCTCTGCAAGGTATAATTAATTGCCATTTTAAAGATAAGAAAACTGAAGTTATAAGATTAAACCATGTGCCTAAAGCCACCAGCTGCTAAGTGGTAGACAAGGTTTTAACCAACGTCTATATCCTTTCTAGTAGCCAGAGGAACAAATTAATGGTTTTAAAGAGATCCAGGTCATCGAGATTCCAAAATAAATAAAGCTTTTATTAACCCAAATCAAATCAAGCAGTACTTGCAGATGGTCTCCTGCGTTTGATAGAAAGAGACCATCTGTTAGGAAGTTTTTTGGTGAACTCAGGTAATTTTTATATGCAGAAAAGACTATTCAGAAACT